>NC_031993.1:40461150-40514429 GCF_001879085.1 Nicotiana attenuata
ACAACTCGAGCCGGGGGGGGGGGGGGGGCACCGTACCGGGAATACAGAAGCTTCACCGGCTTTGCAACTTGTCCGAACCTCGTTCTAAAATTGGGATATGACTCTAACATAAGAGAAGTTACACGAAGTGCACCCTTCCCAGATGATTTAGAAGACTTAGAGTGAAAAGGGTTTCGTAACAATTTATATACAGTCCAAACAATATCAAAGCGGTAAAAAGCAGCATTTAGCACATTAGACTCAAACATGTAAAAATCAGATAATAAATAAAAGCCAACTATAACAGTTATTCTAAGCCCGAATTCTTGAACCCTGAACCAAAAGTTCTGGGTTATTTTCCCCAGCAGAGTCGCCGGAGCTGTTACACCTCCTTTTTACCCCACCCCCGAGGGCGGATATAAGGGAGTTTTTCCAATTAAAGTGACATTATTCGAAATAGGATTATTTATTTATCAGAGTCGCCACTTGAGATAGTTCATTTGGTGTCCCAAGTCACCGGTTTATTTTAAAATCCCAAATCGAGGAAATTCGACTTTTATTTTAAAGTCTGCGAACCAGAAATTCTAGATAAGGAATTCTGTTAACCCGGGAGAAGGTGTTAGGCATTCCCGGGTTCCGTGGTTCTAGCACGGATGCTTAAACTATTAAAATTGGCCTATTATCCGATTTATTACATGTTTTAGACTATGGTGCATTTTTAGCTTTAGAACCGCTTTTAATTAAGTTAAACCGCTTTTAGGAAGATTCAACGTTATTTAAAACACGCCTTGAACCCCGTTACATGAAATGCACCCGCGGTTCGCAGTACGTTCTATTTAACATTGTTGAGAATTGAAATTGGGTCATATGAAATGTACACCCGAATTTAGTAAAAAAATCAATTTAAAGAACGCGCCTAAAGCAACTACAAAGGTTCAAATTAATAACAATGTTTGCGAGGGCCATGAAAAATTCAATTGATGGCACGCCTCGATTTTTAAAGGGTTAGTATTAATTACATGAAGGCCATGGGTTATTTAATAAAAATGGCACATCTCAAATTTTCTATAAAAGCTAACTAGTTTTGTGAGGGCCATGGGCTTAAGAGTATTATTTGGCATGGCACTCCTCAAAAGTTTTTAAAGGAAACTTAATTAACTAGGGCCATCTAAAGGTATCCTTATATTTAAAACTAAACTTAAGATTAACAAGACAAAGTTGTTGATTGCAAAACTAGCCTTGGGGTATAGAATTTTAATCATTTTTGCACAAAAGGGAAATGGCCGTCAGTGGCTTATCGAGAGATCAGCTTGAAAGCTATTTCTTGGGCTCACTATTTGGCCCAGAATTCAAAAGGCCAACACAATTGCTGAACCTGAAGCAAAACAGCCCACATTGGGCTTAGATTTAGGCGGGCCCAGATGATATAAGCATTTTATTTGGGCCTATCTACCACGAAAACTAACAGGAATTAAACATCAGTTTTTTGCCTAATCAAAATAAAATCAAAGCTTTAGAAATCAAATTGCCATTCAGTTTGAAAATTGAACACATGATTTGCAAAATAAGAGAAGTATATACTTGAATCATGATTTATAGATAAAGGCAAAACGTCTGAACTTGGGTTCAGGACCCAGGCCCAATAGCCCAAGTTCAGACTCATTTCGCAAGCCAGGTTTGATTGGGCCTCATGTTCAACCCCATTTCACCCTTGCGGATTGGGGCTCCCAATTTAGCCCATTGAGCTGTTGTATTGTATGAACAAAAAATGTGATAGTGCCTAGATACACTCTTCATGCTATTGTCCAAACATCAGTAAACAGAATTAAAAACCTTAAATTATTACAGTCCCTAAAAGAAGATAAAAATTTCTCCAAAAAAGCAAATACATTGCAACCTATTGATACATAAATACTATGCTAATAACTAATCTATTACAAATTTTGCATGAATGATATCCTGAAAAGAATCCCTCCTCTTTTGGACATGGTTTGTCCATTAGAGCTTGGTTCCCTCTTGTGTTAAACTCCAATTTCTAGCTTTTAAAACCTGCTTATTTGGCCAATAAATAGCCAAATTCGCAGGTATCAGCTTGTAACAAAACAAACAGAGGACAAACAAAAGGATTTAAGTAAAAGGGGAAATTATATGCTCAAACAGAGGTAAGGAACTGACTTCAAAAACCTTAAATCCAGCCCTAATGGCTAACTTTGCAGGATTAGAACTCATAAAACATTCAGACATAGATCAATTTGCTCGACATTCATTTGCACCAAACATCATTTATATGCAACTGACTTCACATTTCTTAAACAATAACCATTACATCGGGAGAATGAAGTTCAGTACCTTGCAAAGTGAGACTCAGCAAAGAAAATAGGGAAACAAATAGTTGAGAATCCAAAGAAGGAACAGCAGGAGGGAGCAGACAAACAGCAGCAGTAAACACAGCACAGCAAACCCAGAGAATCAAACTTCACACCCCAAAACAAACAGCTGAAAACCAGAAAATCCAGCCAATGGACCAAGCAAACCCTCTATCTTCAAACCATGTTTCAAAAACTTGTGAGGAATAAGAGATTTTTGGAGTTTTTTCAAAGCTGTTGGAGTATGAACTTTTTTAGAGGAAATAGAGCTATTCATTAAAAATGCTGGTAAAAATATGTATGAAAATCTGTATTTTTCAGAATGCTTGAGCCTCTATATAGGCTGCCTATGGGGAAGGTATTTTTTAGAGCATATTCCTTATCCTAGGGAATAATAGTACAGTCCTTGGTACAGTTGTCCTATTATTTCAACATCTTTTTAACAGCTAGGACAATTGTACCCTTTTCTAGGATATTTCTGATTTTCAGCTTAAGTAGAAACCCCTTTTTACCCCTTAGGTTACTACTAATTTCAGGTTCTACCCTAAACTCTTTTAAATTCAATTAAACCCCTAAGGTTTCATTGATTTCCAAATTAAGCTAAACAAAACCAGGAAGCATCAAGAAACCAAATTAATGCTGAAATAAAACATGCTGATTTAATTCAATCTTAAAACTAACCAATTGATCAATAAGAATTGCTTATCTAATTAACCCTAAAGAATACTAAATTCAAACTGAACTGATAACAGAAACCTGGTTAATCTAATTCATACTTTCATCAATTCGACAACAAATGGAAACATGAAGAAGAAGAGAGCAAACAAGCAGTTTATACTTCTAATATTAGCCCTAATTAATCTAATGCAATCAAAATTAAACTACCATATTCAACTTGTTCCAATTGACACATGAAACCTATTCATAATAAACCCTAGATTAACATGGAATCAAACCAAACTAAAAGCTAATTAAACAATGCATTCAAAAACACAACTGAAACTGCTAATTATTCTATAAGCTAGGTTGACCCTGAACTAAACTAAATTAGCAAACTAAATAAAATTTTGAACAAACAAACTGGAATGATTCCGAAACCAAAACAAACTAATGCACCCTAGAACAACATTACTAACTAAACATCCAAAAAACAAACAATTTTACAAAACTGAAAATCAAACTATGAAGAAAACTGACTCGACATTTGAAAAAGAAAGAAGGGGGGAAAGAAAGAAGAAAAGACAGGGAAAAACAAACGACAGAAGCTTACCATGGGGACTTGGAATAACAAACGATAGAAGCCTAGGAAGTCTGCCTTCGCCTTGACCAACAGAGGTCTTTTCCTTCACGGGATCCGGCCTAGCGTGGCTTTGACTGGATCTCCCTAAAAGAAAAGACTTCTGGGAACCTTAACTTTGAAGGAAAAGAGAAGCAAAGGAGCTTTGGGGTTGATTTAGGGAGATTGGGTTTTTTTCGGTTTGACTCTTAGATCTGAAATTCAAACAATTAAGCGAGGATTTTGGAAGAACTGGTTGGGGATCTAAGACGAAGAGGGGAAGCGGAGTCTGGGGTATCAAAATGGTGAGGTTTGGAACATTTAGGGGTTTTTTTAGCCGGATTTTCGATCTGATATTCGAAGGATTTGGCAATGATTCGAGGAAAACTGATCGGAGATCCGTAATGAGGGAGGGATTAGGGTTCTATGGAGTAATTTTGGGGACGATTGGACCACCGGAACCGCCGTGAGGCGATTTCCGGTGGTGGTTTGCGGTGGAGGCGGCATGGGATTAAAGGGCAGCTAGGGTTTGTTGTTTGAGAGAAGGGGAGATGAAGAATGATGAGGGTTTGATTTGGGGGGTAGGCCGGGTTAGGACAGTTAAATATCAAGTGACCAACTAGTTCCGAGCCGTTGGATGATCGAAATCCAACGGCTGTGATCGATTGCTACAAAAACGGGGTCTTTTAGGTTTATGGGGCTGGACCGGGTTTGAGTTGGTTTGGGCTTGGGTTTTGGTGGGTTTGGGCTGATTTGGAGATCCAAATTTGGTCCAATTCCAGAAAAATACTTCTCTTATATTCGTCTTCTTTTATTTTCAATTTCATTTCTTTTTCTTTCTTTTTCCTTTCATCTTTTTTTTTAAGTTAAAAATTATAATAATTAAAAATCCTAAATTACCTAAAATGTGAAATTAAACTAATTAGCTAATTATAAAATTGTAAACATCACTTAATTCTAAATTAAAAAGAGGAGAATCAATAAACTATGATTAAAAGACAAAAAATGTAAAAATGAGCTATATTTTCTTTTCAAATTTTTATAAAGCAAATAATTACTGATTAATTCTAAAAAAATGTAAAACAAATCCCAAATGCAATGCATGATATTTTTTGGTATTTTTCATGATTTAAATTAAATATGCACAGAAATGCAGATAATTAAGAAAATTCTAGAAAATTCCTAAAAATGGCAAATAATCAACAACAAAATCTATTTTCTTGGAATTTTATAGGAGTATTTCGTATGGGGAAAATCACATGCTCACAATATAGCGGGGGAATTCAAATAGTAGTGCATCATGCTTACAGGATCCAGAATTGTTATTAAGTCCTATAGGCATATTGTCTAAGTGATGAGAGTGGCGATTATGTTCAGAACCAATTGATAGAATCCTATAGGCATGATTTCTAATATCGAACTGATTTAAATCCTATAGGCATGACATCTATTACTGGATTGATTTAAATCTTATAGGCATGATTTCTAGACTGGTTTTCATCTTATAGGCATGATTTCTACGAGCTGTGTATGGGCAGAAATTATGAAGATTGCCAGAAAATTGATCAAATCAAACATCGAGGTCCTATGGGCATGATTGCTAATGCACATTTGTTGGATTGATAGATCCTATGAGCAAGATTTCTAATATGCATTTTAGTGTCGACCCTATAGGCAGGACTTCTAATATGCAAACACAGAATTAACACCATCAATGAAAATCCTATAGGCAGGATATCTAAGCACAGTATAGAACTCATACAACTTTTACCAAATGAACAGAATTGGCAGCATAACTAAATCCTATAGGCAGGATTTCTACCCAGTTTAGCAAAAGGAAATAAGAGAACCCCCCAGCTTTACTAAATATCCCCAAATCTGTTATTACAAAGTTATTACAGACCAGAATAGCAAATGAATTACATAACAGTAATGAGACACTATAGGGAGCCTTCATTAGGCCCAAATAAACCTGGGAACAAGGCCTTCCAACCATAACAACTTTGAGGCACAGCATAGTGATTCATCCATAGCACATTAGAACCAGGTTTCTAGTGCGTCAAAGTTCCCAAGGGCCTCAGGGACTCAGGGCAATGCTCACACCAGAACCATACATTCAGAAGATAGCTCATAAGAGATTGGAAAACCAGTCTCCAATGTGTCAGAGTTCACAGGAGTCTCATGTGGACCCTGAGCAGTGCTCATACTGGAGTGGTTGAGAACCTAAGGGACTAAGAGTGGGGGTTTTAAAATCAGTACATAAAAAGAGGTAGGGGCAGGTTTTAAAACAGTTTGATTTTAGGAGAAACAAGGTTTAGAACACAGAGTTGCAGGTAGAACTGCACCAAACAAGGTTATGCTCAAGACACATAGTTCGAGTAAGTTAAAAGTCTGGTTAAGCTAAACATTCATGCTAGTACCTAGGACAATCATTGTTTAATCACAAAAGTAATTAGGCAAAACAGTTAAGTAACCATACGAAAATCTGTAGAGTTAGGATTAATGAACCAATTTCATGCTAATAGTATTATAGGAATACTAAGTTTAGAACAAGTGTAAGATTAACAAATAGTGCATGAAACAAATTTAGACATTAGGCTAACTTATAAGAGGATTCGCAGTATTCAAAAAAGGTTAATCCTGAGTTAACAGTGTCACTCATAGGACTAGATGAGATCATAGAATCACATAAAAACGACAGAATCATACTTGGAATTAAAACATGCTAGTCGAGCAAAGCATAGAGAATGAAATTACAAAGGATTAGGGCATACCAGTTAAGTAAGAGAGCGAGTAAATATGCCACAACATTTAGGTTACAGAATATCTTGGCCTTGGCTTTCAGCCGGCCAAAACCAGAGACAATTAGCACAGAATCAGAATAATAGAGCTTAAGTTTTTTTTTGAGAGTATGAGAGTTCGAGTCTGTCCTAAAGGGAAGAGGGGAAAGGGTATAAATAGTGTCTAATTAGGCAGACAAATAAGGGAACAAATCAAACATACACAAATAAGGAATGAAAATAATTCTAGAATCAATTTGAAGTCGAGTTCAATCAATTAGCAGGACATAACAGCGTGTAATCAGGTAAGTACTACTTAGACTAAGGTAGGTATTATACAGAATCAATCAATAGGCAAATGCCGGATCAGCTAAGGTAAGGAAATAATGAGAACAGGGTAAATCGAGCAAAATAAGGAAACATCAGTACCATACAAGAAAGGAAAGATTAAATCTCAGTAAAAGATTTCAAAACCCTAACTTTTAGGTAAACCATAAAATCAGCAGAGTAAAATAAGGTAGACAAGAGAATATTCAAAAGGCAAACCATTAAGTCAGCATAATATCACATAATGAACGTAGACAAGAGTTTTAAAAGATAACAGAATCAACTAAGATCTTAAAAACCCTAATTTTAAGTAAACACAAATTGATAGAGCAATAAAGGCAAAGGATCGTTTGTTTTAATAGAAGAACATAGACAGGGAGTTATTAAAGAAAACATAAGATTTGAACCAAATCTGGTTCGAGTAAAGAAGGTTAAAACCCTAGTTTAGGTAAGTAAAAGATTTAAGGGAAAATAGGCAGATTTATGAGTAACAAAGTGAACATAGACGGAAAATAACATTAAAACAAACTAAAGTTGAACCAAATCTTGTTCGAATCAAAGATCTGAAAATCCTAACTTTAGGTTAGGTACGAATCAGTGGAAGATATGAAAATATTCGTACTCTCATAGGAAAGCTGATGAACATAGATGGAAATAACATTAAGTTGGAGATTTGAACCAACCTTGGTTCGATCTCCACAGAATCTACTTGCCATTTGAGGCAAGCAAGTTAAGTAACACCAAAAATGAGTAGCCGGTAAAGAAAGGGGGCCAAATAAGGTAGGGAATCACCAAATGATTCCACTTCTGGGTAGGAATCAATGGGGAAATAGAAGTGTGGCGCTAGGGTTTCAAAAGAGAAAGGGGAGGGAGATGAGAGCGTTTGAGGGCGGCGGATAGATGGAAAAATGGGTTAGGGTTAGAGGAGTAGGCATAATTAAAAGGGGTTGGGGTGTTGGGAGCCGTTGATCTTTTGAGATCAGCGGCTGGGATTTTAAAGAGGGAATTGGATCAGGGTTTAAACGGGCATGGGTTTGGGTTTGAGCGGGTATGGGTATTAGATATGGGGGTATTGGGTTAGGTTATTTGGCTGGGGTAATGGGTAGTGGTCTACGTTCGAAATTAATTAAGAGAAAGGCTAGATTTTAAATACCTAATTAAATCAGTAAAATAATTTATAAAAATAATTAATAAATAATAAAAATATCACTTGTACATGAAAATGATTTAAAACAATCACTTAGCATTATAAAAATATAAAAAGTTATTTTTTTCTGTATGAATAATGTAGTTATGCATATATATGGGCTATTAGTGCAAAATATGCAATTTTAGCCTAAGGATGCAATATATATATATATATAAAGCTTAATATGGATTTAAATGATGAAAAATTAGATAACAAATTATTATAAAATTATTTGTGATGCAATTAATAATTATTTATATAAAAATGCAGGAATAAATTGATTAAAGCTTTTAAAAATTATAGAAAATTATGGAAAAATACTTGGTGATGCTCATGCACTATTTTGAAGGTATATATGCATATTTGAAATATGTGGAGGGAAAATTTGGTATCAAGAGGGCTTATGCCCTGAATATCCGCCAATGTCCACCCAATAGCCTTCCTCCTCTTTTGTAGCACCTCCAATGTGGAATCTACCTGCACGTTAGTCAAACAAGAGAAAAGAATAACCGGTAAAATAGAAAAAGGGCCAAGAAATTCATACCGAAGATGTGGAGGAAATGGCTTCAACTCCAAGGTAGGAGGCTCTTCATTAGAAGGCTTTGTAGGACGAGTTTCCCTATTTTCAAGATCCAAGGATAGTTTTCGGGGTGCATAGTTGTACGACCCTATTTCGTGCAAAGAGTTCACACATTCCATGAAGCCATCCATCTCGTCATCATCAAAGTTGATCAAGACGGCCTCCAACATATCACCAACATTGATTGTAGCACTTGTTTCATCAACAATAACATCGGTCACCAAGTCCACAAAAGAGCACACATCATTGCTATTTGGTTGCCGCATGGACTTACACATATGGAATATCACTTTTTCATCACCAACCCGAAATGTAAGTTCTCCATCTTCAACATCACAAAGAGCCTTCCCCGTAGCAAGGAAAGGTCTCCCAAGAATAATCGGCACTTCATAATCAACCTCACAATCTAGAATGACAAAATCGATTGGAAGAATGAATTTATCAACACGAAACAAGACATCTTTAATCACACCCAAATACCTCTTCATGATACGATCGACCATTTGCAATCTCATAGAGGTGGGTCTTGGTTGCCTAATTCCCAAAGTATTGAAAACCGAATAGGGCATCAAATTGATACTTGCCCCAAGATCACAAAGAGCTTTAGCAAACTCAGCACTTCCAATTGTACAAGGAATCATGAAAGCATTGGGATCCTCCAACCTAGGAGCCATTGAATGCACAATTGCACTCACTTGATGAGTGACATTGATAGTTTCAAAATTGACCGCTTCTTTGTCACAAGATCCTTCATAAACTTGGCATGACCGGGCATTTGTTCCAAAGCTTGAACTAATGGCACATTGATTTAGAGACTCTTCATCATTTGAATGAACTTCTTGAATTGATTCTCACCATTTTGCTTGGCAAGTCTTTGAGGATATGGAGGTGGAGGCTTAGGCAATGGTGCCTTAGCCTTTTATACTACCGGCTCCGGTATGTCAATAATGTGTTCCCTAGACGGGTTCACCTCCTGTTGAGTCTCTTCCACACTATCATCAATATCAATCCGAACTTCATCATTAGGTTGCACCATATTGTTCGGGAGCTCCTCTTCTTATACATCATCAACAAGTTTCCTTTGACTTGAGGTGGGTACATTCCCACATCTTCCACTTCTCATGATAACTGCCATGGCATGCCCCGTGTTATTATCACCCTTTGGGTTTACCACCGTGTCACTTGGTAGTGCCCCCCTTGTTGATATCCAATTTTTCCCTCATATATTTTTAAAATGCATATCTACTTTCAAAATAATGCATGAGCATCAACCAGTATTTTTGATAATGTTCTTATAGTTTTAAAAGAATTTTTAAATTTATTCTAGCATTTTAGCATATAAATAATTACTAATTGCATTACAAATGATTTTATGATAAATTTGTTTGCTTAACTTTATCATTTTACATTTATACTAAGCAATGATTATTTCATGAATAGCCATATGTACATGTTAGGGTTATAATTGCAATAACTTTGCAATAATAGCCCATGCATGCATAAATACTTTATTTTCCAAGAAAATAGCCTTTTATATTTTTATAATACTAAGTAATTATTTTAAATCATTTTCATACATAAATGATATTTTTATCATTTATAAATTATTTTATAAAATTATTTTATTAATAGATTGGGTATTTAACAAATAGCCCCTTTAATTATATTTAAATTCGTACCCCCCCCCCCAGTCCAATTCAAATTAACCTAAGCCCAATCCGCCCGAGACCAAATCAAATAACCCCTACCTGACCCAAACCTTCTCTAATCATGGTCGTTGATCTCTGAGATCAACGGCTCACGTTTTCCCTTTCCATTTTTAATCCAAATGACCTCCCAAACCCTACCCATTCTCCAGAGTCTCTCTCAGACACCCCAAACCCTAGAAGCGCCATCACCTCAAAAATCTCCCAAACCCCTTCAATTCCTGACCAGATATGGGGTTATTTGGTGTTTCGCTACCCTATCTAACCTGCTACCTCTATTGGTTGTTCGATTCTTGCTGTTTTCTGAGCGAATCTCGAAGACAATCCGACTCAGAGTCGACCTAGGCTCTTCGTTTATCCTATAAACCCGCCTTCTGTTCATCAATGTTTGTGAGTACCGTTAATTTTGTGGCTATGGTTAGATTTTTCCTTTACCTCGACCCTCTTCTCAAAACCCTCATCTTTTCAACTTGAATCTGTTCAGATCCTTGTAGATCTAGAGCGATTTTGAGTTTATAGTGTAGTTTTCTTCAAAATATCTCTTGTTCTCTCTATCGTTAACCGATTTTAACATCCCTCTAGATTAGGGTTTCGCTTCCTTAGTGTTTGCTATTCAGATCACTGTAGATTTGAAACGATTTCGAGTTTCTATAGCATTTTTCTTTAAAGATTTTTTGTTTTCCTTACTGTTAATCAATCCTAATGTTTTCTAAGAATTAGGGTTTCACTTCGTCTGTTTCTGCAAAACTTTTCTAAAGATTCCTAAGTGTTTGATTATCTTTTTCTACTGATTCTTTCATGACTATGTTTCAGTCATTAGTTTGTTTGATTATTTCATTGTTTGCTTCAATATTTGCCCATTATTCTTGAGTAATTAATTAATTATCTAAACTGTCTAGGGTTTGAAATCGCTTTGTTTTACTGAGGTAATTACTTCCTATAATTTTGTCTACTTTCCTTATTTTGGGACTCCTAATTGGCCCTACTTGCTTTAATTATTCCTATTAAGCTTAATTTAGGGGGGCTTATTGTCTTACCAACCCCAGATTGGTCTCTAATTTACTTGTGTTACCTTATTTGTGTGATTATTTGCCTTGTTACTTGCCGGATTTTTGGTGTTCTGACACTAATTAGCTATCAGACTTATCACTTACCTTGTTTAAACCTCAATTTCGAGTTATTTCTGGATATAACTCCATGATTTTTGCCTATTGATTGGCCCTGTCAAGCCTAATTGATGACTGATTGTCTTCTTTGCCTTATTTACAAACTTTTAAACTACTTTACCTTATTTAATGTACTCCACTCAATGCTATATAAACCTCACTCTGTTTTTTAAACACAGACACACACATACATAGAGAAACACACGAAAGCTCTTTCTCTTATTCACAATATCCTCCATCACAATCTTTCTATTTCTCTGTTTGCTGCATTGTCTAGCCGGCTGAAAGCCAAGGCTAGACCCTGGAATCTTGTTTGCTTCATTCTTATATTGCTATCTTTTAACGGGTATGCCTCCACTTTCGCTATCATTCAAACTACTATGTGATTAAATCTGTGTGCTTCCTGTCATCAGCATGTCTATTTCTGTCTAATTAGATCTATGTGTTTCACGTTGTTACTCTTAATTAGCATGCCTACTTCCATCTAATTAGATCCATGTGCTTTATATTTTCTGATCCTAATCAGCATGACCTATGTGTTTCCTGTTTTCAGCATGTCTACATGTTTGTTTATATGTAAATTGGACCTATGTCTACTTGTTTCTTAACTAACATGTTCTTCTGTCCTGTTTAAGTGTTCACCTCTAACAGACTTCTGATTTCCATGCTCCCAACCCTTGCTGCCCCTTTATGTATGACTGTCTCATTGGTAATCTGATCCCAGCATGCCTTTTCTTTGTTTAATACATGTCCATATGGCCACCTAGTAACAACTAATAAAATAAGTCGAATGTAGACAATATGAAACTTTGCTTGAAGTCGTTGTGCTCCTGTTTCTGTCTACTGTTTGATTGCTGGGGTCTTTTGTTTGAATTCTAAGTGTTAAATGACTCTGTTTTCTTAAAACTATCTCCTATTTCAATTCCTACTCTTAGAACGTCTAGAGTCATGCCCCCTAGTGTGAGCACTGCCTTGGAGTCCATGAGACTCCTCTGAACTCTAACACACTAGGGATGGCTTTTCCAAAACTGGCTCACAAAGACTGTTTCTTGCAAAGGTTTCCTGGCGTGAGCATTGCCCGGGGTCCTTGAGGCCCTTGGGAACTTTGACACACCAGAAGACCATTGGGTGTACTATGAGAATATTGGCATGTTTCATACTTGGTTGAAGGCCTGGTTTTCCAGGTTTACTTTTGGGCCTATCCAGGCTCCCTGTAGTTTAGCAGTCTCATTTATGTAATTCATTCATTTTAGGTCTGTAATAACAATTCTTGTAAAACAGATATTGGGGATATTAGTAAAATGGGAGGGACTTTTATATTCATTTTGTGGGGAGATCGGGTAGAAATCATGCTCTTAGGGCTGTTATGATTATCTACCTGCATTAGAAACCATGCCTATAGGATGTTTTGTGCATTAGAAAACATGCTTATAGGTTCATCATGTTATTTGCTCTAAATTTCTATTTATGCATGTTCACATCCGCGCTAGAAATCCTGTCTCTAGGTTGTTGTTAATTTAGCCTTAACAATCATGTTCATACATTCTCCTATGTGCATTAGAAACCATGTTCTAGGACTTTTATTGCACTCACCTAGATATCATACCTGCAGTCAAATCGTATAAAACTCAATTTCTTCAGTAGCAACTAGGCCTATAAGAAATAAGTATAAAAAGCAGTCCCAACACCTAGATATCAGGCTTATATATAAAACTAGTTCTGTAACACTTGTGATTATTTTTCAGCACCTAGACAGCATTCCTATCGGACCTAATCAACCAAACTGTCTGCTTAAAATCGTTTATTGGTTTATTGCGGTTCTGATTGATGATTAGTTATCATGTTTATAGGACATCTCTGATCCACGCCTAGGCAAGCCTGTAGGACAACTAAAATCTTGAAATTATAAAACTGTGCTTTGTTTAACTATTTGTTAAATGCCCAGATTCAGCAAGTCCTAAAATCAGTAGGCAAACTGATTAGGTATCTTCTGCCTCGCTTTAATAAAAAAAACACTGCATATGTTCTGCTTCGTGCTCACCTAGATATCCTGCTATAGGACTTTTAAAGTGTCTGAAATACTGTTGTTTGAGACGTGCAATTGTCTGCTTATTTGTGGAGGTAAATGTGAGCCTTTAACTGTTCCTTTATCTGACAGTCCTCTTTGTTTTGCTTGTCGCTTAGATTTTCTCCTTTTAAGCACTATAGGAGAGTCTAGATCCACCTTAACTAGAATTCCTAAACACCTCCATGACCTTAAGTAAGGGACGGGTAACGCACGCATAGAGTACGTTTAATTAGAATCACTTATATAACCATTAAGAGGAGGGTAATCGGGTAGTAAAGGATATGATGAACTGTGCGCTAATGCTATGTGTAGCACCCCAACTTGGGGATTACCAAGTATTGCACAGAAGTGATCCTATAGGCTAAAAAACCTAGGACCCTTTTTACCCCTTTTTTTAACGTAATATCTATTTGTCTAAATTGCTTTGTTTGCTTATAAGACTAATTCACCTAATCCAAGTTTGGCTGGGACCCACCGTTGTGGACCTCGAGGGGTGCCTAATACCTTCCCCTCAAGGTTATTTCAAGCCCTTACCCAATCTCTGGTAATGCAAACCGATTTATGAGTTATTTGCTTTAGGTGCCCTAACGCACCATAAATCTGTTAGGTGGCAACTCTTCAAATTTCATACCCAATTCCCAAAAGGAAAGGAGTTGTCCCAAAGGAATGTCGAAACCCGGACTCCGCGAGGAAAAAGGAGGCGCGACAGCATGGCGACTCTGCTGGGGACATTTTAGGCTCTTACCATAACAAACTTGTTTTTGTGAATTAGTCTTGAACATGCTTTATCCTGTTAATACATGTCCACCCTTTCCCTTCTCCTTATTTGAATTAATTGCCTATTTTTTTAAGCATTTATGATTTCCTTAACTACAGAAACTGACTTGTCTCTTTGTTTTCTTTCTTAACTGTCTTTCAATTATTAAATATCGCATTTATCATTTTCAAACGTGCAAAGACATGATAACGTGCTATTTATTGTTGCATAAACATGCTCAACATCATATTCCACTCGTGCGTAATCAATCCTATAGCAACGCTTGATGAGTGCTTGCGCTCTTCCTATATCTATCACTGATTAAATGCGGAAAGGCATATTTTCGGTAAAACTAGTCGATCAGCAGTGCAGTCGATGGTTCCATGCCTTTCCCCCTCAAGTTGTCCGCTTGAGGGTACCAGTCTAGAACTTTATAGAAACCTTACTCTGATTGATTGTACATGCATCATGGTCAAACCTAGCCGGGTTAATATGTTGTCCACATAATAACCCTTTAAGACAACCTTGTCTAAAAGTCCATCGGGTTTTCCATAATCCCAACGGACGCAACCACGATTTTGTGAATTAATTTTGGAGAAATAAGTGCCAATATGCTAATCATTATTGTATAAATAGTCGGATCTGGAGGGGGAAAGGGCCTAACCATATTTATTTTGCAGAAAATGAGGCACGATGTCCCCCGGTTCGGCATGGTCAGTAACATACCATCACCATTGCTAGATTGGTGGAGGGATCTTCCATCAAGTGACCAAAATCATGTGAAAAGGGTCTTAGGAAATTTGCCTTCTTTGTTGGACCTCCAGCCGAACAAAATGCTGATCGAGGCTGCCACAATATTCTGGGACAAATAAAGACCCGTGTTCCACTTTGGAAACATAGAAATGAACCCTCTCTTGGAAGAAATAGGGGGATTTGATGGGCTACCTTGGGACAGCCCTGGTTTACTGGCACCTGAAAATCGCACTACTAGGGGATTTCTTAATATGATGGGATTAAAGAAGAATGATGACTTGGAGTGCTTGAAAAACTCCTACATACCCTTCGACTTCCTGTATGAACGATACGGTCATAGCAGATTTACCGTATTTTTGATGATGAATTCTCCATCATCTCCTTGGGTTGGATTCACCGCAGGGTCTTTGTGTTCGTCGTTTGTTTCTTAGGTATGCTGGTGTTCCCTATCCAAGGGGACAGAATCCACACCAGACTGGCCATGGTAGCCAAAACATTGATGGAAGGGATCGAAGGGCAGACATACATCATTGTCCTTATGATCATTGCAGACATCTACCGGGCTTTAGAGCGCTGCTAGAAAGGATACAAATACTTCGAAGGTTGCAATTTGCTGCTGCAAGTTTGGCTGTTAGAACATCTCCAAAAGGGTCATCACCGTCAAGAGTTTTCGCGAAGGTCGTGGAACGATCACATAGCCTTCCATCATCCCAAGAAAATGACCTATCTCCCAGACAGGTTCGCTCAACCAGAGAATGTTGCATGATGGGTGTAGTTTTTCAACAATTTGATCAAGGATCAGGTTCAATGGATGTTTGAATGGTTCCCTACCGACGAGTTCATTATCAGATCCATGGACGTTCGACACTTGGTGTTAATCGGGTTGAGGGGCATATACCCTTATGCTCTCCTTAGGGTTTTGAGACAGGCAGGCAGGAAGCAGGTCATACCACGGGTTGCTAAAATGAGTCACTTCATAGCCGATTTTCAGGGTGATGCCATTCCATACAAAAATGAAGCACAGCACATGTGGCACTTGAAGATTATTGTGGAAAAGGATACCATCGAGCCGGATCGATATCATGCTGGTCATGCGTACTTCTACCCCTCATGGTTGGATGATAACATAGGGGGAATATTCGAGCCAAGAGTTGGTCCGGGAAACAGGGTCATAGACGAAGTTGCCAAAGCACAGGTGAAATATAACAAACTGCACAAAAGAATTCACGAGTCTGAAGCCGAGCATATGAAGCAACACAAGGCTGATATGGAAATGATCAATGAGTGGAAAGAGAGGGCTATTAAATCCAGCGAAAGGTTGGGATATTTGGAGTACAGTCTGATGGAATTGGAAGGGAAAATGAGGAAGAGAGCCACTGATTGCCAGAACGCTGAAGGTTGCGAAGGAGGACATCTGGCAAGGGAATTCTTACTGCTGAACCTGCGCGAACTGGGGGATCTGAGCAACAAGAGCATCCAGCCTGGAGAAGGTCCTTTAGGGACCAAGTAAGATTAGGTTTATTTGCTTTTTTCAAAATGTAATAAGGCCAAGTGCCATTAGTGACTTATCTTATTTAGTGTCGTTTTGGGTTCATCTATTTCTACATTAATGAAATGAGGCAATTATTGGTACTGAAATTCTCCAAACTATTTGTCGCTAGGCCTACCACGGGCACAACGAGGTTCCAAAATTAGGACACAAATTTACGTTCCCGCAATATGTGTTTAAATACTGCACACATTTTTAGAATCCCTACTAACTTGTTTACATTTTGTTTTTCTTTATTTTTATTATTCCCATCCCCTAAGGTTGGCTCGCACATACTGGCATCATCAACATATCACACCAGATCTAGAGGCCCTCCACCTCCTCCTCCTCCATGTAATACGAAAAGCAGAGGGAAAGCTAAGATGGATGACTTGAGCGGCATCCGAAAGGAAAACATCGAGAACATTGAAACTTCAAACGGTCGAAGCACTCCGGCCCAGAATGAGTTGGTCCTGCGATTAGAGAAGAAAATACTTGAGTTACAAGGAGAACTTGAGTAGGTCCGCAACCTAGCAAACCTCTCCCTCACTCTAAACGTCCTAGAGATTAACCAGTAAAATGCTCAAAACTCAGCACCTGCTCAAACTACGCCAAACCAACATCCACAAAATCCTCCCGCACCCCATCAGTATGCAGCTCTACTTCAAAACCCCAATCCTTTACCGATGCCAACTCCTACACAACACCACCGTCAACCAACCCAGTACCCGCAAATCACTACCTATCACACCCCTCAGAACACACCTCACCCTGTTCCTGATCCTCAAAACTCCACCAATGATCACCACTACACCCAAATCTCTAGCACTCACCAAAACAACCCCATATACGTGGAAACCATACCTCACTCCACTCAACCAATCTCCTATGCACCAGAATCCGCTGAGAAGGACCTGCTCATCAAGAACATGGCTGAGGAGCTCAAGAAATTGACAAGCCGAGTTCAGGGTGTTGAAGAAGGTAAAGGGATGGAAGGTCTGAACTACGAGGATTTATGCATACAACAAGATGTGGAACTGCCGGAGGGTTACAAACCTCCCAAGTTCGAGATGTTTGATGGAACAGGTGATCCCAAGGTTCATTTGAGAACTTATTATGACAAGCTCGTGGGGGTCGAAAAAGATGAAAGGATCCGAATGAAGCTCTTCATGAGAAGCCTTACTGGAGATGCTATGTCCTGGTACATAAGCCAGAACCCTAAGAAGTGGGCCAATTGGGTGAGCATGGCATCAGAATTTATGGATCGGTTCAGGTTTAATACAGAAAACGCATTGGATGTCTTCTATATCCAGAACTTAAAGAAGAAGCCAACTGAGACTTTTTGCGAGTATGCTACTCGGTGGAGGTCAGAAGCAGCCAAGGTCAGACCAGCATTAGACGAGGAACAAATGAACAAGTTCTTTGTCAGGGCACAGGACCCACAATATTATGAAAGGCTAATGGTCATTGAGAATCACAAGCTCTCAAACATCATCAAACTCGGAGAAAGGATCGAAGAGGGTATCAAAAGCGGGATGGTGACAAATTTTGAGGCACTGTAGGCCACGAACAAAGCATTGCAATCAGGTGGCATATCAAAGAAGAAAGAAGTAGGGGCAGTAATGGTCGCCAAAGGCCCAAAATCTCCGCTCACATATCAAACACCTCCACCTACGTACCAACCCTCACCTCCCAGATATTACCATCAAGCCACCGCCTATCACATTTATAACACCAAGCCAGCCTACTATCATTCACCTCCAACTCGTCCAAATTACCAGAAACCCTAACCTAACTTTGATCGCAAACCACCCAGACAATACACCGCCATTGCGAACCCATCGACCAACTATACGAAAGATTGAAGGTTGCTGGTTATGTCACCCCTATTCCTGCTGTGGCAATGGAGAATTCATCTCAATGGGTCAGCCCAAATAAAACCTGTGCATATCCTTCCGGTATGAAGGGGCACACCATTGACGAGTGCCGGACATTGAAAGATAAGATCCAGACATTGATTGATAACAAGGTCATACAAGCGAAAAAAGCTGCACCCAACGTCCGCAACAATCCTCTTCCAAATCATAGAGGTGATGGAGTACATGTGATAGAGACGGACGAAGAATGGGATCCTGAGGGATCAATCCGCTCGGGAAGGAGATGACTTTAAGCCTGCAGTCACACTCACTCCTATTGTGGTACAGATACAACCGTCAGTCGAAGTTGAGGTAACTACATCAGGTCCATTTAAGGTAGAGGTAGCACCACCTGCAACCACACCCGTTCCATTTGAGGTAGAAGTGGCCACACCCTTCACAGTGACAGTAGCAACCAAACCTCCTTTCAATTCCAACGCCATACCGTGGGACTATGTTGCGGAAGCCAGGCCAAAGGGAAAAGCAAAGATGGAAGAATCTGATGCCGCACAAGGAATGACCAGAACGGGAAGGATCTATACACCCGAACATTTGGGAGGATCGAGCATGGAGGCTGCTACTAAGCAACCTGTTATTGAAATCGGGCCAGACAATCTCTGGAGGAAAGTACAGGCGAGGGAATACTTAGTCGTCGATCATTTAAACAAAACTCCCGCCCAGATATCCATCCTCTCGCTATTGTAAAATTCGAAAACACATAGGAGTGCTCTGATGAAAGTGTTAAATGAAGCTTACGTGCCCAACAATATCACCGGTGGAGAAATGGCCAACATGGTAGGGCAAGTGCTTGAAAGTCATATGATCACCTTCCATGAGGATGGAGTACCGCCTGAGGGGTTAAGCCACAACAGGGCACTGCATATCACGATACAGTTTGAAGATAAATTCATTTCCACGGTCCTAATAGATGGGGGCTCGAGTCTCAACATTTGTCCATTAACTACCCTGAAAAGATTGGGCAAAGATTTCCATGAGATACGGGTAGGAAGTATGAACGTGAAAGCCTTTGATGGGTCTCAAAGGGCCACGATCGGGGAGATTAACCTTTGCCTACAGATGGGGCCAACTTGGTTCGATGTTGAGTTCCAAGTACTAGACATATCAGCTACATACAATCTTCTATTGGGTCGCCCATGGATACATACCGCTGGAGCTGTGGCTTCCACGCTGCACCAGGCCGTGAAGTTCAAGTGGAACTACCATGAGGTAGTCATTCACGGAGATGGGAGTAACCCCATTTACACCAGTCAAACTATCCTGGTCATCGAGAATAGAAGAAGGCTGGGTGGAGAAACTTATCACCACATTGAACATGTCAACGCAATTGAGAAGGACAAGTGGTGGAGTAATAAAATAGAAAGCATACTGGCATGGTCTGGGTACGAACCTGGCAAAGGACTGGGGAAGGATCTCCAAGGCATTACTAAACTGATACAGGTGAAACGTCACGGCACAACTTTCGAGCTGGGGTACCCGTATACCTGGCAAGAGTATAATGACTGGTCACCACCATGGCGTGGTCCTTATTACCCTCTCGAGCCACCAGTGCCACATCTAGGTTAGACTTTTCATCAGGCCGATACAATATGGGGGACTGTAGAGGAAGAAACTTTAGCTGGGCTGAGAAACTTGTTCCTCGAAGGCGAGGATACGGATTGCAGTGTGATAATTGAGGAGGAGGAGGAAGAAGGCCTCACCATTCAGACTGTGGAGAAGGGAGTTGTTCTCAGGAATTGGACTGCCACACCATCTCGGGCCCGTCGAGTCCCTGGGTAGCTTGGCACTTAGCCTAATTTATTTCTATAGCCATGCTAGGCATTTCAGATGTTTTCAATAATTTTGTTTTAGACACATTTTGTTTCAAAATAATTGCTCGATTCATCGAGTCGTACTTGTTTTGGGGTATTTTCAAAATTTAATCAATGCATTGCTATTTATTATTCATTATTATCTTTCACATTTTCCCTCTACATCGTTATTATTACTTTTCCTGATGAACCGATGACTGTGACATGTAATGAGACAACACAATATAAGGATAGTGACTCGGAAGAAGAAGATGAAATACCTAAGGAAGTTGTCAGAGAGGTTGAGGACTTTGAGAACAAACCTAAGTCCAACCTGGACGAAACCGAAGCAATCAATTTGGGAGATTCCGAAACCGTCAGAGAAACTCGCATAAGCATTCACTTATCACCATCCGAGAAGGAGGAATACATTCATTTCCTGAAGGAATATGAGGATATCTTTGCATGGTCATATGATGACATGACTGGTCTGAGCACGTCCACAGTGGCTCACAAGTTGCCTACCAATCCAATGTGTTCGCCAGTGAAGCAGAAACTCAGAAAATTCAAACCAGACTTGAGTCTGAAAATCAAAGAGGAAGTCACTAAGCAAATCAAAGCCAAAGTCCTCAGGGTAGTTGAGTACCCAACCTGGTTAGCCAACATTGTACCGGTTCCGAAGAAAGACGGGAAGGTCAGGGTATGTGTCGACTATCGGGATTTAAACAGATCAAGTCCCAAGGATGATTTTCCACTGCCAAATATACACATCCTGATCGACAATTGCGCAAAGCATGAACTCCAATCCTTTGTAGATTGCTTCGCGGGTTATCACCAGATCAGGATGGAGAAAGAAGACGCAGAGAAAATAGCTTTCATTACACCGTGGGAAGTATACTGCAACAAGATAATGTCGTTCGGTCTGAAGAATGCCGAGGCTACTTACATGAGGGCCATGACAACCATCTTCCATGATATGATACACAAAGAAATAGAGGTGTATGTTGACGACGTCATCAACAAATCCAAGAGAGTCGCAGATCATATAACAGACTTGAGAAAGTTCTTTGATAGGCTAAGGAGGTACAATCTAAAATTGAACCCCGCAAAATGTACATTCAGGGTTCCCACAGGAAAGCTGCTGGGATTCATTGTCAGACGCCGAGGAATTGAGTTGGACCCATCCAAAGTTAAAGCTATCCAAGAGTTACCACCACCAAAGAGCAATGACGTGATGAGTTTCCTAGTATGCCTCAACTACATCAGCCGCTTCATAGCACAGTCCAAAGTTATCTGTGAACCTATCTTCAAAATGTTGAGAAAAGATGCTGAAACGAGTTGGACCGAAGATAATCAGAAGGCTTTTGACAAAACCAAGGAATACCTGTCCACACCACCAGTCCTAGTCCCGCCAGAACCTAGGAGACCTTTGCTACTCTATCTATCTGTATTAGATGGAGCTTTCGGATGCATTTTGGGACAACATGACGAGACAGGAAGAATGGAGCAGGCCATATATTACTTGAGTAAAAAGTTCACACCTTACAAAGCACGATATTCTCTGCTGGAACGCACTTGCTGTGCTTTGACCTGGACGGCCCAGAAATTGAGGCATTACTTATGTGCCTACACCACATACCTCATATCCAGGATGGACCCTCTGAAGTATATCTTTCAGAAGCCTATGCCAATCGGGAAGTTAGCCAAGTGGCAGATACTTTAAGCGAGTTTGATATCATCTATGTACTCAAAAGGCGGTCAAAGGACAAGCATTGGCAGACCATCTTGCTGAAAATCCTGTGTGAGGAGAATACGAACCCTTGAAAACGTATTTTCCTGATGAAGAAATATCATTCGTAGGAGAGGACATTGCTGAAGCCTACAACGGTTGGAGAATGTTCTTCAATGGGGCCGCAAATTTCAAAGGAGTGGGTATTGGAGCAGTTTTGGTATCGGAAACAGGTCAGCATTACCCGGTATCTGCAAAGCTTAGGTTCCCGTGCACCAACAATATGGCAGAATATGAGGCTTGCATCATGGGACTCAATCTAGCCATCGATATGAATATACAAGAGCTACTGGTAATTGGTGATTCGGATCTTCGGGTACATCAAGTTCAAGGAGAATGGGCTACAAAGAACACCTATATAATCCCATACTTATATCTTGTGCAGGAACTGATGAAGAGATTCACAAAGATAGAATTCAAACATGTGCCCAAAATCCAGAACGAGTTCGTAGACCCATTGGCCACCTTGTTATCGATGATACAACACCCAGACAAGAATTTCATCGATCCTATCACGGTGAAAATCCATAACCAACCGGCTTACTGTGCTCATGTTGAAGAAGAAACAAACGGAAAACCTTGGTTCGACGACATCAAGGAATATTTGTCAAAAGGAGAATATCCGGAACAGGCAAACCATACTCAAAAATGCACTCTGCGGAGGTTGTCCAATCACTTCTTTCAAAGCGGAGGGACCCTATATAGAAGAACTCCTGATCTGGGATTGTTAAGGTGTGTTGACGCAAAGGAGGCTCCCAGATTGCTCGAGGATATACATGTCGGAACTTGTGGACCACATATGAATGGTTTTGTCCTAGCCAAGAAAATACTCAGAGTTGGATACTTTTGGATGACCATGGAAACGGATTGCATCCGGTACGTACAGAAATGCCACCAGTGCTAGGTACATGCAGACATGATAAAGGTACCACCAAACGAGCTCAATGAAACAAGTGCAACTTGGCCTTTTGCTGCCTGGGTAATGGATGTCATCGGTCCAATCGAGCCCACTGCTTCAAACGGGCACAGGTTCTTCTCAGTGGCCATTGACTAATTCACAAAATGGGTAGAGGCTGCATCCTACAAAGCTGTAACCAAGAAAGTTGTCGCGGATTTTGTCAAAGACCGTATCATTTGCCGATTCGGGGTTCCCGAGTCCATTATCACTGATAATGCCGCCAATCTCAACAGTGATCTGATGAAAGCCATGTGTGAAACCTTCAAAATCAAGCACGAAAATTCCACAAGATACAGATCTCAAATGAATGGAGCTATGGAAACCGCTAACAAGAACATCAAGAAGATACTAAGGAAGATGGTAAAAATCCACAAACAATGGAACGAGAAGTTACCCTTTTCCCTATTGGTGTACCGCACTACCGTTCGCACATCAACTGGAGCAACTCCCTATTTACTGATTTATGGTACCGAAGCTGTCATCCCAGCCGAGGTGGAAATTCCTTCTTTAATGATCATACAAGAAGCCGAGCTCAGTGACACAGAATGGATAAGGAGCCGCTATGAACAACTAGCCCTCATAGATGGAAAGACAATGAATGCAGTATGTCACGGTCAGCTTTATCATAACAGAATGTCCAGAGCTTTCAACAAAAGGGTCAAACTAAGGCAATTCGCACCAGGACAGTTGGTGCTGAAAAAGATCTTCCCGCATCAAGATGAAGCCAAAGGGAAATTCTCTCCCAACTGGCAAGGTCGTTCACAGGGTGCTAATAGGAGGAGCACTCATACTTGCAGAAATGGACGGAGAAGTTTGGCCGAAACCAATCAATTCAGATGCAGTCAAGAGATACTATGTTTAGATTGTTTACATTCCTTCATATGATGTAATTGAACTACGCTTGACCTGATTCCTGTTTAAGAGGGGATACATAGGCAGCACTGTGGGTTCGGTTATATCATAATAAAATCTTCATTGTCCCCCAGCACCAGAAACTAGGATAAAATTTTGAGGGGGACCCTCAAAATTCCAGAGCAAGTCCAGCCAACGCCATCATATGCCAGACAGTCAGAAATTGGTTAAGAAACTGGGGCAGAAATTTGAGAAGGATTCTCGAAATTCCGGAAAAGGTTCAGCAAGTTTTTTTGCATGAAAAACGGCCGAAGGATCATTTACCAAACTGGGGCAGAATTTTGAGGAGGACCCTCAAAATTCTAATACAAGAAAGCTGCAATGTCTCCGAAATGTGTTACAGTCATTAGTTCATCTGAAATTACTTGATATTTCACTATGTTTTCTAAAATAACTCTATTTTCATCAATAAGTGCATATTTTCGAAAACTCTATCTCCATGACATCCAGGTGTTACCCAGGGCAACTCAAACAGGGCCTCCAGAATGGAGCAAAGCACAGCCAGCAGATAAAGTCACGAACCAACCTCCCCTTACAAAACTCACGATTTTTCTTTGGGTGCAGGCACAGTGGACATGACAGGAGCATTCGCAAATATACACGCAATAAAATCACTATCAATCAGGCCACCAGACACAAATATATCTCCAGCTAAGACACATTCTACTCTTATCTGCTACTTGTTTACTGCATAAGGCTAAGCACTGCCTTCTCCTTGCATGAGACTAAGCCCTGTCTGAAATCTTGCGTGAGGCTAAGCCCTGCCTCCCTATTTGCTTAAGGCTAAGCATTGCCTTCTCTCTGCATGAGACTAAGCCCTGTCTCGAATCTTGCATGAGGCTAAGCCCTGCCTCCCTAGTTGCATAAGGCTAAGCATTGCCTTCTCTCTGCATGAGACTAAGCCCTGTCTCAAATCTTGCATGAAGATAAGCCATGCTTCCCTATTTGCATAAGGCTAAGCATTGCCTTCTCTCTGCATGAGACTAAGCCCTGTCTCAAATCTTGCATGAGGCTAAGCCCTGCCTCCCTATTTGCATGAGACTAAGCCTTGTCTCGACCCTTGCATGAGGCTAAGCCTTGCCTCCATATTTGCATAAGGCTAAGCATTGATTTCCCTTTCATGAGGCTAAGCATTGACTTCTCTCTGCATGAGACTAAGCCCTGTCTCAAATCTTGCATGAGGCTAAGCCCTGCCTCCCTATTTGCATGAGACTTAGCCTTGTCTCAAATCTTGCATGAGGCTAAGGCATGCCTCCCTATCTGCATGAGACTAAGCCCTATCCCAAGTCTTGCATGAGGCTAAGCCCTGCCTCCGTATTTGCATAAGGCTAAGCACTGCCTTCTCATGGGACTAAGCATTGTCCCTCGCTGCATAAATGTTGCTCTATTCTAAACTTTGCACTATCTTCTTCCCTCGGGCTAAGCTCTGCCTCCAAACTCCGCACAAGACTAATCTTTGTCTTGCCATCACTTTTGGTATCATGTCTCTGCACTTCATGGGCTGACATATAGCCAACCTGTCCAAAGGTGTCATAGTCTTATGGCATCATCCTCATAGCCTGAAGACACCATGCCATGGCCTGAGGATCCCTCAAACTTGCATATCATTATTCAAAGGCGTCATAGTTTGGAGGCACTATTTGCATACCCCGAGAACATCATTTCATGGCCTGCGAATCCCTTACCACGTAATTCATGGCCCAGGACATCATGGTCTAAGGACGTCATCTTCGAACTGTCCAAAGACAATCTTCATGGTCCAATGGGAGTTTGCATCATGTTTAGATTCCCTCAATAGTCAACATATTGGCATATGATGTGTTTTAAGTTTTGCAGGAAATCCAGGAGGTAACTGTTTTCAAACGGGAGCAACCTTCGCTCCGATTCCGCTCATACCACTTACACTCTGCCATTTAACCGATTCCCACCCTCACTCTGTGACCGTTCAGATATCTGCCCTTTGATACATCCATCATACTTCAGACTCCTATTCAGAGCTCAACATAAACCCATCTGTACTGTCCTCCTTGAAAGGGAACTTTTCCAGAACATACTGCTATTCCTATAACAATGCCATCGACTTCATTCACCGGCGGGTCCACAACTACACATGGCCTGATTCCTATAAAATCAGGGATATGTATGCAGCTCAAAGACCAAAGTTCGTGTAACACCCTGTAAATTTGAATTAGTTGTGGATGTACTAAATGAGTATTAATGTGATGGTTATCAATTCGTTATGATAATAATCATACGAGGCATATCATAAGTGATTTGGGGTCCAAGGAAAGACCTAAGTCTAAGCCAAGTTGGAAAATTACATGATAGACTAAAATTTTAAATGAGCACGCACAAGACTATACTTTGGACGAGCATATACCCATTTATATAAGGTATTATGTGATTCACAACCTATCAAATGAAAGATCTTTGAGTTTAGTTTCTAACGCTTCAAACCGTTCGTCATTTGGACATTCCTACAAGAAGTTATGACCAAATTACTAAAGACATACCACCCAGTTATTTTGGCGGACAGCGAAGCGAGCTCGCTTCGCCAAAGTAGACGCGGATTTTTGTCTTCCCTTGAATGCAATGGACAGCGAAGCGAGGACACTTCGCTAGAGTAGACGCACCCCAGTCCCAGCTCTTTTAAGCCAATTTTAGGGTTCATTTTTCCCTATTTCTTTTGGACGAATTTTGGGGTCTTCTCCCACCCTCTCAAGACCTCCAACCCCTCCCATCTTCAAGGTAAGCAATCTCCATTAACTTGGTGTGAAATTCCATCATTCTTACACTAGTATTGATGAAATCTACTCATAAAACACATAGATCTTCAAGAAATCCCTTCAGGAACTCAAAGGAGGGTTTTGCAAGATTTCTTCCAAAAGGTAATCCTATACCCTTAGACTTACATGTATGAATTTATTATGGGTATATGAGTTTGAATTAAGTATTGTGACTCTTGGCTTGGTGATTAGAAGTACATAAGTTCCTAATATAACACAACTTATTATAGAGATTGAAAGATGTTTATTTAATGGAACTTTTATGGTTAAGGGTTTGTTTACCTTATGGGTGATGAAGAATAATATTGATTATAACCATTTGAGACTTTAGGATTTATCCAAGATCAAGAGAATCGGTTATCGGGTGCAGAAACACCATTAATAGGGATTATGAAGCTTTATACTCACCAAGTGTTTGATAAAATGCCTAAGTGACCAAAACATGGATATTGTTGCTAATTTGGAATCCCTTTGAATTGTATTGATATAGATTAAAGTTGAAAGGGTTGGCGAATGTTGTATTATGCTCAGGAGAAGGAAGTTAAGGTATGTGAGGCTAACTCTCTATGTTTGGGAATTATAATGATTCTCCCTACACTACGTTTCTTTTACCACGTTACCAATTGCCTCAGAAATATAGTTAAGCCTAGTTCCTTGAATAGTTGTAGAACTTCTATTCTCTAGCTTCATAACTCGTTCACCACTTTCATTCTGAACGTTGTGAGCTTAGTGCGTATTTAATATAGACTTGGGTTGATGCCCCGAGTCTTAGAATAGATTACTCAGTATGCCATAAACAGTTGAAGTTTCAGTGTTCATAATTAGTTCAAGAATACATGTCTCAGTCTAGTCCTATTCAGTATTCCAGTATTATGTAACTCAGTGTGATCCAGTATTCCGGTATCATGTAACTTAGTGTAATTCAGTATTTCACTATCATGTATTGCAGTATGATTCTCAGTTCCTGAATGTTGAACACCTGTATTTTGTCCTGAGGCGCAGTTTATGCTTTTGTGCATTTTTGGGCTTGAGGCTGAGTTTAGCTTTATGCATCTTTGGTCATGAGGCTGCAGTTAATGCTTTTATGCATCTTGGGCCTGAGGCCGCAGTTTATGGCTTTAATTGCATTTTGGACCTGAGGTCGCAGTTATGTATACGTATACTTGGGCCCGAGGCCGCAGCTTGTGCACATATATATATTGGGACTGAGGCCGCAGTTTAATATTCAGATAAACAGGTTGTTCACCATTCAGAAGAGGGAGTATTCATATCCTTACTTCCTTTATATCAGTCAGTTATCAGTTATCTTTTCAGTTATCAATTCAGTTATCAGTTATCAGTTATCAGTTATCCTTTTAGTTATCAAATCAGTTATCAGTTATCTTTTCAGTTATCAGTTCAGTTATCAGTTATCAGTTATCTTTTCAGTTATCAATTCAGTTACCAGTTCTCACTTCAGTTTCAGTTTCAATAGTTATCATTTCAGTTATCAGCTTAGTTTCAGTTTCAGCATTTATAATTCTTTCTTTCAGTTGCTTTACATACCAGTACAATTCAAATGTACCGACGTCCCTTTTGCCCGGGGCCTGCATCTCACGATGCAGGTAATGATTTACAGGTTGACGATGCAGAGCGCTAGGATTCTCGTACCAGCTATTTGGTGATCCCAGTTCTTTCGGGGCATTATCATTACTTTACAGTCTTTCAGTGTTTACAGATATACAGTGTTTTCAGTACTTCAATAGAGGTTTCATAGACTAGAGTAACAGTTAGACAGAGTCACATGCTTCATATTAAGCCATGTTGGCTACAAACATATTTCAGAATTGTATTAGTATTTCCGCACTTTGATTTATATCATCTAGACTTTCAGTATATCAGCATGTGTTCGTTTATTTTCCGCATTCAGTATGTTATGATAACACATGTTGATTCAGCCGGCGAGTTGGTTCGCTCGGTCACATGTAGTCAGGCACCGAGTGCTGTGTTACGTCCAGGCCCAGGTTCGGGGCGTGACAAAGCTTGGTATCAGAGCACTAGGTTAAAGAGTCCTAGGGAGTCTATGAAGCCGTGTCCAGTGGAGTTTCCTTTATATGTGTGTGCCGGCCACTCATATAAACGGTTAACTACCAGGACATTCAGGATTGTCTCACTTCTTTCTACTCT
Source organism: Nicotiana attenuata (assembly GCF_001879085.1). Lineage (NCBI taxonomy): Eukaryota > Viridiplantae > Streptophyta > Magnoliopsida > Solanales > Solanaceae > Nicotiana > Nicotiana attenuata. The sequence goes on from NC_031993.1 coordinate 40,489,961, forward strand.
AGATCGTGCCATGAAGCTTAGAGCAATAGTTAACCTTCTCTTCCTATCGAATTCCAAACGTATTTGATGCCCAAGCAACGTGCAGGAAAAGTCTAAGGTTCTAGAAAGGATGATTTGCCTATTGTGGTATTACTATGGAGTACATGTTGGTAACAAATGAGATTTGAGAAGATGTTGAAAGTGGGATGCAATGGATAATAGTACAGATTAGAGCATAACCTTATTAGAAAGTACAAAAGCAGTCATTATGTTTTATGGTTATCAGTTTTACTCAGTTACCAGTTATGCAGTCTTTCAGTTAGCAGGTTAATGGTTATTCAGTATGCCAGTTGTTTGTTATTCAGTTACCAGACCTCTAATTTTTAGTGTATCAAAATTTTTGGAGACTTGTGAGTATACAGTGATGCATATGGATGCTCAAAGAAAATGTAAGTAATAGTGATTATAACGACACCTTTGCATGTTTTAGGTATTAAGACCCAAGACTCACCGGATGGTGCATGAAGTGATTATCAGATGTGTATGGCAGTGTATCCGCATGTCAAACCTCACAGTGTAACAGGTTAAGAATTCAACCGCAGCAGGCATAGAATTGATCACTATAGTTTTGGACAGAAAATAGCCTAAGGGAAATATAGCTAAGAATAATATGATGTACGAAATGAGAACCAAGAGCAAGTGACATTGAATTTTAGGGAATGATTTTAAGTTGGTTAGATTTATTCAAATCAGAACTAGAAAGTACCATGTTATTGAATTTGTATACGAAGTGGCTATTATTGTGAAATAAATGATATGACAGTTCCCCCTTCACGTGATATGACTATGTGTTTAGGCCGGAGGTTTATAGTCTGAAGTGATTTTGAAGTGTATAGAAAGTTTGGGGTTAGATATTCCAATTTTGTTTAAGACAGATGAAATTTCTCTAAGTGTGATCCATGTGCATAGTTCAAAAAGAATAATAGTGTACGGCAAGAGAATATGGTCAGATGATGAGGGAAGTTAGGATAAACCTTATGCTCCACTTTAGTTATTCAAAGCAGAGCAAGAAAACATGATGCTAGCAGGGGGTTAGTAAAAGAATAGTAAATAAGTTTGAGTAAATACAGTGAATTAGCAATTTCAACAGAGCTAGTAGAGGTAAGATTTGATTCACTTAGCCGGGTTAACTCTAGTGAGTGGATGATAGTTTGAAATACCGAACATGTTTTAGAACCCAAAGAGTTTAAGTTAAACCCGAAGTACAGTGACAGTGGAAAAAAAATAGCTAGTAGTAAAAGAGCAAGCAGTAGAAGAATAGCTTTTAGGAATTATCGAAATGTGGTTTCTCCAAGATTGATAGTGTGAGCAGAGTTAAATTACTAAGATGGTGTATAATAGTTGTGGGTACATTAGCTTTCCGTTATGTGAATAATTTAGTTTTTTCTAGCTCAGAAGTAAGTTGGAAGATGAGTCGTCATTGACGTAGAGTGCAAGGAATTGCAGAAAATAAGGAAAGTTATTCGGATCCCAACAAAAAGAAAAGGATCCGCAAGTATAAGATCTTTGGTCTAAGGGGTGATGTGAAAATTTTCAATAAGTCCAGTTAGAGATTTGACACCCAAATAGTTAGCAGGGAATATGAAAAAGAAAATCAGTTCGGTAATAAGGAAATTGTATAATTACCACAAGGAATAAGTCTAGCATGTATAAGAAACACAAAGTGAGTAGAATGATCACCGAACTTAGTTATTGGTGATAAAGTGACCATAGAAAAGCTATAAAATCATGCCCAGTTATGTATTACGAGGGCAGTGCCATTGCACGAGACCCTTCCGAGTAGTGGTCAGAGACTTAGCTCACAGCAAGACTATAAGTGTTTTCAGGAAGTGCTTAGGAAGATAATCAAGTGTGGGAAGTATAGCTCATGAATGAGGTAGACAAGGGAACTATGTTGAAAGAAGTTAACTGCTTAGCCAAGGTAGGAGTTCGACTTTCGGACACCAAAGATGGTGGAGTTGATGTCTAGAACAGGACCTGTTCCTCCTTAGTAGCCGAAGTGAAGGAGAAATGGTTTGATTATCCCTACTTGTTGTAGCTGAAAGAGGGGATTCACATGCATAACATGATGGCTTTTGAACAAGGGGGAGATGATGGTACTTTGACGTACCAGGATAGATTGTGTGTTCTAACCATAGATGGACTTAGCAAGGGAGGATGATGATAGAAGTCCATATGTCCAGGTATTCTATCCACCCAGGTTCCCCAAACATGTATCATAATCTCCAGGAGACTTATTGGTGGGACGACATGAAAAAGAAGGTTGCATACTTTGTGGCCAAGTGTCTGAATTATCAGCAAGTGAAAGTCGAGCAGCAGAAAACCAAGTGTTTATCTCAGAACACACACATCCTTTAGTGAAGATGGTAAATATGGACCTTATAATAGGATTATCTTGCTCAGTTTGAGAGCATGATTTTTATGGCTGAAGGTGTAGATCACCAATTGATTGGTCTAAAGTTGGTGAAAGGGAGTGATGGGACCAAATTTGGTCTATCAGGCTATAGAGAAAGTTAAGTGGATTCAAGAGCATTTGAAGACAACTCAGAGCCGCCAAAAATCCTATTCGAATGTGCGGCATAGAGACCTAGATTTTCAAGTTGATGATTGGGTATTTCTGAAAGTGTCGCTTGTGAAAAGCGTTATGAGATTTGGGAAGAAGGGGAAGCGTAGTCCCTGCTATATTGGGCCATATAGATTCTTGCGAAGGATCGGTCAATTAGATTATGAGTTGGAGTTGCCACCATAATTAACGGTGGTACAGTCAGTATTTCACATGTCATGTTATAACATTCAAGTTTTCAGTACTCAGATACTCATGTCAGTCCAGTACTCAAATACTCATGTCAGTTCAGTACTCAGATACTCATGTCAGCTCAATACTCAGCTACTCATGTTAGTCCAATACTTAGACATTCATGCCAGCTTAGTACTCAGATTACTCAAATATTCGTGCCAGTTCAATATTCATTTACCCATGTTAGTTCAGTATTCACGTATCCATGACAGACCAATATTCAGTCAATGCAGTAGTCATTCAGTTTAGTAATCATGTATTCATTCAATTTAGTATGCAATTGTTAATGAAAGTTCATGTTCCCACCAGACCCGTATAAGGTCCGGAGTTAGCCGAAGATGCAGCCAGGACAATCATTCGAGGACGAATGATCCCAAGGGGGAGATAATATAACACCTCGTAAATTTGAATCAATTGTGGATGCACCAAATGAGTATTAATGTGATGGTTATCAATTAGTTATGATAATAAGCGTACGAGGCATATCATAAGTGATTTGGGGTCCACGGAAAGACCTAAGTCTAAGCCAAGTTGGAAAATTACATGATAGACTAAAATTCTAAATGAGCACGTACAAGACTATACTTTGGACGATCATATCTACATTTATATAAGGTATTATGTGATTCACAACCTATCAAATGAAATAACTTTGAGTTTAGTTTCTAACACTTCAAACCGTTTGTCATTTGGACATTCCTACAAGAAGTTATGACCAAATTACTAAAGACATACCACCCAGTTATTTTGGCGGACAGCGAGCGAGCTCGCTTCGCCAAAGTAGACGCGGAATTTTGTCTTCCCTTGAATGCAATGGACAGCGAAGCGAGGACACTTCGCCAGAGTAGACGCGCCCCAGTCCCAGCTCTTTTAAGCCAATTTTAGGGTTCATTTTTCCCTATTTCTTTTGGACGAATTTTGGGGTCTTCTCCCACCCTCTCAAGACCTCCAACCCCTCCCATCTTCAAGGTAAGCAATCTCCATTAACTTGGTGTGAAATTCCATCATTCTTACACTAGTATTGATGAAATCTACTCATAAAACACATAGATCTTCAAGAAATTCCTTCAAGAACTCAAAGGAGGGTTTTGCAAGATTTCTTCCAAAAGGTAATCCTACACCCTTAGACTTACATGTATGAATTTATTATGGGTATATGAGTGTGAATTAAGTATTGGGACTCTTGGTGTGGTGATTAGAAGCCATAAGTTCCTAATATAAATACACAACTATTATAGAGATTGAAAGATGTTTATTTAATGGAACTTTATTGGTTAAGGGTGTTGTTTACCTTATGGGTGATGAAGAATAATATTGATTATAACCATTTGAGACTTTAGAATTTATCCAAGAGCAAGAGAATCGGTTATTGGGTGTAGAAACACCATTAATAGGGATTATGAAGCTTTATACTCACCAAGTGTTTGATAAAATGCCTAAGTGACCAAAACATGGATATTGTTGCTAATTTGGAATCCCTTTGAATTGTATTGATATAGATTAAAGTTGAAAGGGTTGGCGAATGTTGTATTATGCTCAAGAGAAGGAAGTTAAGGTATGTGAGGCTAACTCTCTATGTTTGGGAATTTAAATGATTCTCCCTACACTACGTTTCTTTTACCACATTACCAATTGCCTCAGAAATATAGTTAAGCCTAGTTCCTTGAATAGTTGTAGAACTTCTATTCTCTAGATTCATAAGTCGTTCACCACTTTCATTCTGAACGTTGTGAGCTTAGTGCGTATTTAATATAGACTTGGGTTGATGCCCCGAGTCTTAGTATAGATTACTCAGTATGCCATAAACAGTTGAAGTTTCAGTGTTCATAATTAGTTCAAGAATACATGTCTCAGTCTAGTCCTATTCAGTATTCCAGTATTATGTAACTCAGTGTGATCCAGTATTCCGGTATCATGTAACTCAATGTAATTCAGTATTTCACTATCATGTATTGCAGTATGATTCTCAGTTCCTGAATGTTGAACACCTGTATTTGGGCCTGAGGCCGCAGTTTATGCTTTATGCATTTTTGGGCTTGAGGCCACAGTTTATGCTTTATGCATCTTTGGTCCTGAGGCCGCAGTTTATGCTTTATGCATCTTTGGGCCTTTATGCATTTTGGACCTGAGGTCGCAGTTATGTATACGTATACTTGGGCCCGAGGCCGCAGCTTGTGCACATATATATATTGGGAGTGAGGCCGCAGTTTAATATTCAGATAAACAGGTTGTTCATCATTCAGAAGAGGGAGTATTCATATCCTTACTTCCTTTATATCAGTCAGTTATCAGTTATCTTTTCAGTTATCAGTTATCAGTTATCCTTTTAGTTATCAAATCAGTTATCAGTTATCAGTTATCTTTTCGGTTATCAGTTCAGTTATCAGTTATCAGTTATCTTTTCAGTTATCAGTTCAGTTACCAGTTCTCACTTCAGTTTCAGTTTCAATAGTTATCATTTCAGTTATCAGCTTAGTTTCAGTTTCAGCATTTATAATTCTTTCTTTCAGTTGCTTTACATACCAGTACAATTCAAATGTACCGACGTCCCTTTTGCCCGGGGCCTGCATCTCACGATGCAGGTAATGATTTACAGGTTGACGATGCAGAGCGCTAGGATTCTCGTACCAGCTATTTGGTGATCCCCAGTTCTTTCGAGGCATTATCATTACTTTACAGTCTTTCAGTGTTTACAGATATACAGTGTTTTCAGTACTTCAATAGAGGCTTCATAGACTAGAGTAATAGTTAGACAGAGACACATGCTTTCATATTAAGCCATGTTGGCTACAAACATATTTCAGAATTGTATTAGTATTTCCGCACTTTGATTTATATCATCTAGACTTTCAGTATATCAGCATGTGTTAGTTTATTTTCCGCATTCAGTATGTTATGATACCACATGTTGATTCAGCCAGCTAGTTGGTTCGCTCGGTCACATGTAGTCAGGCATCGAGTGTTGTGTTACGTCCAGGCCCAGGTTCGGGGCGTGACAGTTCGGCCTATATTTTTCAAACACCCATTCAGTCAAAATCGGTCATCATTTCTTTACCCGAAAACTCTTACATCTTTCTTGGGTAAAAAGGGGCAACTGTTGATATCCAATTTTATCCTCATATATTTTTAAAATGCATATCTACTTCAAAATAATGCATGAGCATCAACCAGTATTTTTCATAATGTTCCTGTAGTTTTAAAAGAATTTTTAAATTTATTCTAGCATTTTAGCATATAAATAATTACTAATTGCATTATAAATGATTTTATGATAGTTTTATTTGCTTAACTTTATCATTTTACATGTATACTAAGCTGTGATTATTTCATGAATAGCCATATGTATATGTTAGGGTTATAATTGCAATAACTTTGCAATAATAGCCCATGCGTGCATAAACACTTTATTTCCCAAGAAAATAACCTTTTATATTTTTATAATACTAAGTAATTATTTTAACTCATTTTCATGCATAATTGATATTAGTATCATTTATAAATTATTTTATAAAATTATTTTATCAATAAATTGGGTATTTAACAAATAGCCCCTTTAATAATATCTAAATTCGTACACCCCCCCCCCCCAAGCCCAATTCAAATTAACCTAATCCCAATCCGCCCCAGCCCAAATCAAATAACCCCTACCCCACCCAAACCTTCTCTAATCGTGGCCGTTGATATCTGAGATCAATGGTCGACGTTTCCCCTTTCCATTTTTAATTCAAATGACCCCTCAAACCCTACCCATTCTCCAGAGACCACCGTCCCCAAGTGCTCTCATCCTATCTTCTCTCTCAGACACCCCAAACCCTAGAAGCGCTGTCACCCCAAAAATCTCCCAAGCCCCTTCGATTACTGACCAGATATGGGGTTATTTGGTGTTTTGCTACCCTATCTAACCTGCTACCTCTACTGGTTGTTCGATTCTTGTTGTTTTCTGAGGGAATCTCGAAGAGATCCGACTGAGAGTCGACCTAGGCTCTTCGTTTTTCCTATGAACCCGCCTTGTGTTCATCAATGTTTGTGAGTACCATTAGTTTTGTGGCTGTGGTTAGATTTTTCCTTTACCCTGCCCTTTTCTCAAAACACTCATCTTCTCAACTTGAATCTGTTCAAATCCTTGTAGATCTGGAGCGATTTTGAGTTTATCCAGTAGTTTTCTTCAAAAAATCTCTTGTTCTCTCTATCGTTAATCGATTTTAACATCCCTCTAGATTAGGGTTTCGCTTCCCTAGTGTTTGCTGTTCAGATCTCTGTAGATTTGAAACGACTTCGAGTGTCTATAGCATTTTTCTTTAAAGATTTTCTGTTTTCTATACTATTAATTGATCCTAATGTTTTCTAAGAATTAGGGTTTCACTTCGTCTGTTTCAACAAAACTTTTCTAAAGATTCCTATGTGTTTGATTATCTTTTTCTACTGATTCTTTCATGACTATGTTTCAGTCTTTAGTTTGTTTGATTATTTCATTGTTCTTCAATATTTGTCCGTTATTCTTGAGTAATGGATTGATTATCTAAACTGTCTAGGGTTTGAAATTGCTTTGTTTTACTGAGGTAATTACTTCATGTAATTTTGTCTACTTTCCTTATTTTGGGACTCCTAATTGGCACTACTTGCTTCAATTATTCCTATTAAGCTTAATTTAGGGGGGCTGATTGTCTTACCAACCCCAGATTGGTCTTTAATTTACTTGTGTTACCTTATTTGTGTAATTAATTGCCTTATTACTTGCCGGATTTTTGGTGTTCTGACTCTAATTAGCTATCAGACTTATCACTTACCTTGTTTAAACCTCAATTCCGAGTTAGTTCTGGATATAACTCCATGATTTTTGCCTATTGATTGGCCCTGTCAAGCCTAATTGATGACTGATTGTCTTTTTTGCCTTATTTGCAAACTTTTAAACTGCTTTACCTTATTTACTGTACTCCACTCAATGCTATATAAACCTCACTCTGTTTTTAAACACAGACACACACATACATAGAGAAACACACAAAAGCTCTTGCTCTTATTCACAATATCCTCCATCACAATCTTTCTATTTCTCTGTTTGCTGCACTGTCTAGCCGGCTGAAAGCCAAGGCTAGACCCTGAATCCTGTTTGCTTCATTCTTCTATTGCTATCTTAAACTGGTAATGCCTCCACTTCCGCCTATCGTTTAAATTTCTATGTGATTAAAACTGTGTGCTTCCTGTCATCAAGCATGTCTATTTCTTCTACTTAGATCTATGTGTTTCATGTTATTACTCTTAATCAGCATGCCTATTCCATCTAATTAGATCCATGTGCTTCATATTTTCTGATCCTAATCAGCATGACCTATGTGTTTCCTATTTTCAGCATGTCTTTGTTTATATGTAAATTAGACCTATGTCTACTTGTTTCTTAACTAACATGTTCTTCTATCCTGTTTAAGTGTTCACCTCTAACAGACTTCTGATTTCCATGCTCCCAACCCTTGCTGCCCCTTTATGTATGACTGACTGATTGGTAATCTGATCCCAGCATGCCATCTCTTTGTCTAATACATGTCCATAATGCCCACCTAGTAACAACTAATAAACTAAGTCGAATCTAGACAATATGAAACTTTGCTTGAAGTGGTTGTGCTCCTGTTCTGTCTACTTTTTTGATTTTTAGGGTCTTTTGTTTGAATTCTAAGTGTTAAATGACTCTGTTTTCTTAAAACTATCTCCTATTTCAACTCCTACTCTTAGAACGTCTACGGTCCTGCCCCCCCCCCCCACGGTGTGAGCACTGCCTTAGAGTCCATGAGACTCCTATGAACTCTGACACACTGGGGATGGCTTTTCCAAAACTGGCTCACAAAAAATATTTCTTGCAAAGGTTTCCTGGCGTGAGCATTGCCCGGGGTCCCTGAGGCCCTTGGGAACTTTGACACACCAGAAGGCCATTGGGTGTACTATGAGAATATTGGCATGTTTCATACTTGGTTGAAGGCCTGGTTTTCCAGGTTTACTTTTAGGCCTATCCAGGCTCCCTATAGTTTAGCAGTCTCATTTCTGTAATTCATTCATTTTTGGTCTGTAATAACAATTCTTGTAAAACAGATATTGGGATATTAGGAAAATGGGAGGGACTTTTATATATATTTTGTGGGGAGATCGGGTAGAAATCATGCTCTTAGGGCTGTTATAATTATCTACCTGCATTAGAAACCATGCCTATAGGATGTTGTGTGCACTAGAAAACATGCTTATAGGTTCATCATGTTATTTTCTCTAAATTTCTATTTATGCATGTTCACATCCGCGCTAGAAATCCTGTCTCTAGGTTGTTGTTAACTTAGTCTTAAGAATCATGTTCATAAATTCTCCTATGTTCATTAGAAACCATGTTCTAGGACTTTTATTGCACTCACCTAGATATCATACCTGCAGTCAAATCGTATAAAACTTCAGTAGCAATCAGGCCTATAAGAAATAAGTATAAAAGCAGTCCCAACACCTAGATATCAGGCTTATATATATAACTAGTTCTGTAACGTTTGTAATTATTTTTCAGCACCAAGACATCATGACTATAGGACCTAGTGAACCAAACTGCCTGCTTAAAATCGTTTACTGGTTCATTGCGGTTCTGATTGACGATTAGGTATCATGTTTATAGGACATCTCTGATCCATGCCTAGGCAAGCCTGTAGGACAACTAAAATCTTGAAATTATAAAACTGTGCTTTGTTTAACTATTTGTGAAGTGCCCAGATTGTCCTAAAATCAGTAGGCAAACTGATTAGGTAACTTCTGCCTCGCTTTAATAAAAAAGCACTGCATATGTTCTGCTTCGTGCTCACCTAGATATCCTTCTATAGGAGTTTTAAAGTGTCTGAAATATTGTTGTTTGAGACGTGCAATTGCCTGCTTATTTGTGGAGGTAAATGTGAGCATTTAACTGTTCCTTTATCTGACAGTCCTATTTGTTTTGCTTGTCGCTTAGATTTCTCCTTCTAAGCACTATAGGAGAGTCTAAATCCACCTTAACTAGAAGTCCTAAACACCTCCAGGACCTTAAGTAAGGGACGGGTAATGCACGCATAGATTACGTTTAATTAGAATCGCTTATATAACCATTAATGGGAGGGTAATCGGGTAGTAAAGGATAGGATGACCTGTGCGCTAATGCTATGTGTAGCACCCCAACTTGGGGACGGTTACCAAGTATTGCACAGAAGTGATCCTATAGGCTAAAAAACCTAGGACCCCTTTTACCCCTTGTTTTTAACATAATATCTATTTGTCTAAATTGCTTTGTTTGCTTATAAGACTAATTCACCTAATCCGAGTTTGGCCGGGACCCACCGCTGTGGACCTCGAGGGGTGCCTAATACCTTTCCCTCAAGGTTATTTCGAGCTCTTACCCAATCTCTGGTAATGCACACCGGTTTATGAGTTATTTGCTTTAGGTGCCCTAACGCACCTTAAATCCGTTAGGTGGCGACTCTTCAAATTCCATACCCAATTTTCAAAAGGAAAGGAGTTGTCCCAAAGGAATGTCGAAACCCAGAATCCGCAAGGAAAAAGGGGGCGCAACACCCCTTAGGACGAGAACTTAGTGCTTGAGAGATTTACCCCATTTGAACTTCTTGGTTGCGGATGGATGTGTTGTGTGAGGCAAGTTAGGCATCCGAATCGGCATTATTTTCCATCATTTTCTTGAACATATTTTTAATACGACCCATCTCATTGTTTGAAGAACTTGAACCATGGGAAGGATAATAAGGCGGGTTGCTTGGTTGTTGATACATCGGGGGCCTTTGAAAACCCGACCCCCAATAGCCTTGATTGTTGTTCCATCTGCCTTGATTGTTACCTGCCCCCCCCCCCCCCCAATTTCCTTGGTTATTTCCACTCCAATTTCCTTGATTGTTGTTATGCCAATATCCTTGATTGTTGTTTCCGCTCCAATTGCCTTGATTGTTAGAATTCCAATTGCCTTGATTGTTTTGAGGTCGCCATTGTTGTTGGTTTGGGTCTTGGAAGTTATTTCTTTGCCCTTGAAAGTTGTTCGCATATTGCACTTCCTCTTCTTGTTCATTATAGGAATCATCTTGCTCAAAACCACTATATTATTGCACATAATTCTCCACTCGATGTTGCACTTGTGGACCCTTGGTCCTCCTCTTGTTCCCCATCATATTCATTCCCTCCATAGCATTGAATTATTTGGGATTTTGCACTTGATTTAGTTGAGCCTTTGCTAGTTGCGTCATGGTGGTTGTCAATTCGGCAATGGCTTGCCCATGGTCTTGCAAATCTTTGTGAAGGTGGATCATATTCGGATCACCTTGTGGAACATTGGCCAGGGATTGCCAAGCCGATGACATTTCCGCCATCTCATTCAAAATCTCACACACTCTGCATAAGGCGCAGTCATGAAGTTCCCAGCGGCAAGTTGATTCACTAAACATTGGTTGGTTGCGTTAATCCCACGATAGAAATTTTGTTGAATCATGTTCTCCGTCATATCGTTGTTGGGACATTCCTTAATCATTGTTGTATAGCGTTCCCATATCTCGTGTATTGATTCATTTGGCTCTTGCTTGAATGCCAAATCTCATCTCGAAGTGTAGCCATGTGCCCCGGAGAGAAGAACTTAGAAATAAATATTTTCACCAACTCATCCCAAGTGTGAATGGAATGGTTCGGTAATCTTTCCAACCAATCTAAAGTTTTCCCCCGTAGAGAGAAGGGAAAAATCTTTAGCCTCAATGCATCCTCGGAGACATTCATTTGCTTGCTCCCCCAACAGGTATCCACAAACCCCTTCAAATGTTTGTACGCATTTTGATTTGGAGCACCGGTGAAGAAACCTCGTTGCTCAAGCAAAGTGTGCATCACATTGGTGATTTGGAAGTTCCCGCCCTAATATGGGGAGGGACTATCGCACTTGCATATACTTCATTGGGCATATCCGATGTGGAGCCGCTCGTGGTAGAGGTGGGGGTGGAGTGGGTACATTGTCTTGAGGCACCTGGCCTCACCGGTTGGCTTGAGGTTCAAGAGGTACCTCCTCGACTTGCTCATCCTTGACGTCCATATCCCCCAAAGGCATATTTCCGAGATCATTGTTTTCCATGGTTGTACCTACGATTTCTCACACAAGTTAGTAACATGGAAGGAAAAGAGGATATTAATATAGTTTGGTGCCACTGGGCCTCAAAAATATCGAGCCCGGAACCCATACGTAAGTAATTTGTACAATTAAGTTATTAAAAATATGAATTTAAATTATAAAAAAAATACATAATTATTAATGATAATTTGTACAATTAAGTTATTAAAAATTATGATTTTACAGTTGACGACATGGATGCGCCTATACATCCCGGCCCTCGGACGTCGGATCTATTAGCCCTACAACCCCAGCATAGATCCGAGTATATCTCGGAGGGACAGTTGCTTACAAAGACTTTGCGGGCTAGGAGAGTGGATCTACTATGGGAGTTTTTGAGTCCTCCCCGCGTTCTACATCCCCGCGTGGTCCATCACTTGGAGGAGATGGGATTTTATAGGATTATTAGGATTGGTCGGATACAGCTCGACTATGCTTTGATCACGGCCATGATTGAGCGATGGCGACCGGAGACAGACACTTTTCATCTTCCCATTGGCGAGGCCACCATCACACTCCAGGACGCAGAGATTTTATATGGCCTGTCCGCTGATGGATTGCCTGTTTTACTCCCTACGACCATGAGATATTATCCGCGGGAGGCATATTGGGATATGCTGCACATGCTCACTGGTTTCATGCCGGAGGGCCAGGAGGTAGCGTCTGGGGTCAGTCGCATACAGTTAGTCCCCATTAGAGACCACCTGGTGCAGCTCCACGATACTATCACCGACGAGTCAGCGGAGGTGGATGTGCAGCGATACACGAGGCTGTTGCTGCTCCTTCTATTTGGAGGGGTCTTGTTCCCGAACACTTCGGGGAACCTAGTGAGCCTCCGTTTTCTGCATCATATCACCCGGTTCGAGGATACAGCCAGCTACAGCTGGGGTGGTGCTGTCCTCTCATTTTTGTACAGGCAGATGTGTCGGCTTCCATGGGCACACAGAGAGACGTTTGTGGCTTCCTGCCGCTTCTACAGGTGACAACATATTCAACGAATATGTCCGTTAGTTACATTTCTACGTAGTTATAGTTTATCTGACACTATACATCAACTTTCTATGTTAGGTTTGGGTCTATGAGCGATTTCTGCAGCTTCGGCCACCTCTACCACAGCTACCGGCTAATGTAGACATTCCGAATCTCCCTCTAGCTTGTAGGTGGGTTATGCGTCGTAGACTTGAACGAGAGTATGATGCCCATCATAATCTCCCCCGCATCAGGGATGTCTTGGATTTGCTGGAGGACGCACAGGTGAATATCTAACTAAACGTACCAGTTATTGTTTAATTTAGTGTTGCGCATACTAACGGTTTGTGTTGTTATTTGATAGTTCATCTGGACGCCGTACAATGAGGAGGTGATAGGTACCCTGCCAGCGTATTGTACGTTCGGCCAACATATTTGGAGGGCTTCTGTCCCTCTCACATGCCTCGATATTGTGGAGCATCATGCCTCACAACGGGTTTTTCGTCAGTTTGGCCTGCCGCAGCCTATACCGAACCCATTCATCATGCAGAAGGTCGGTACGTCTCATACGCCGGGAGACACGACGCTCTGGTATGTTTTCTGTTATAGTTAATTATATACCTGTAATTTCGTGCCAAATACGTAGTTTACATTCTTTACTTTTGTGCAGGCGATTGGATTGCATACCTTCTATCGTATGGGGCAGCAGATGCAGAGTTATGTCCACGATCCTGTGGTCATGCAGGACTACAGTCGTCGATTCATGGATTTGGCTGCCCAGACATTGCAGCGAGCCCGATCGGATCAGCGTTTGGCACACGAGGCTGATTATATTGACCCAGCCACGTACCAGCGAGGTCGTGGTATCCCACGAGGTGGTGGTGCCCGACGACCTGCTGGTGCCCGACGACCTCGTGCTGCCCGAGGAGGTGGTGTTCAGCAGGGGGCGATGATGTTGCTGCTGATATGGCAGGTGGCATGCATGAGATTGACATGCCGTCTTACAGCCTTGGAATTTTTGACACTCCAGTGCCTTCACAGATGACCCCATCGGGTCAATTATTGATCACGGGCTCGGATTTTCAAGGAGCAGATTGGGGTAGATATTTCCCTGGCCCGTCTACCACTGATGAGGGTCCACCGACCCGAGATTTATTTAGTGGGCGCCGACTGAGTTATGGCAGCTCTTCACATGCGCAGGTATGAGTTTATTAGTATTGAATTTGAATTTGTTTTAACTATAACTTATTTATTTTATTACACTATTTTAATTTCCTTTTTCAGGCTTCATGTGATGCTGACAGATGACTACATTCAGGATCCAGACACGATTATGGTAAGATAATATAAATTGTTATGAATTATTATGTAGTTTTCTAAACTAAGTTTTATATTATTATGTAGCCTTCTACTGGACCTGACAGCACCACCGATACATGTCATCCTGCGCCGCATCTTGCTATAAGAGAAAACTTGATGATGATGATCCTGATAGCGTACCCGGGCGGGAGGGGATGCGCCTCAGGCCGACGGCTACATTGAGACACACCGGATGCGGGACACATTGAGTCGGCCTTCCTTTTTTTGTATTTGGTGTAAATAATATTTTTGTATACATTAACAACAATATTTAATCGAATATGTCCATTACTTTTTTTAGTTCTCCATTTGTTTTATTGTTTCGTATAACAACACAAGCACTTAAACTTAAATGCCACCTCGACTAGTACACATACATTAGTACAGCACAAACACAAACATAACATGCCAACATAATAAAAATACATGAAATAGGAAAAATACACTAAACACATACAGGCCAATGTTTAGTCCCGGCTGCCATTTATTCTCCGCTCCAACAACTTAAATTGTTTACCTAGGCAGATCTGCAAATGACTTATCCCAGTTACCATACACTATTTCAAACGCTCGTTTGCGCCCGAGAAATGCCTTTCTTTTAGTAATGGTATGGCCATGTTCCTGCTGGACTGATGTAATGCACTCTTTGATTTTATACCTTATGGACTGTTCAATGTATGGAATAAGAACAAGAGAAATCAAGTCAATATCCAAGTTGAAGTGATTCCCGTTGAATGTGTCCATTTCGCATGTGTGGGTGGGAATGTATTTACCCACTTTCCACATACCTGTCTTCTTCTTGGTCGCACGCAACATCCAATTACATGGCCAAAACCACCTGCGGCAAACAACCTTGTATACCGTCGGACTTGACTCCCATACCTGCATCTCATGACACTCTTTTACGTTGTGCATTTTACAAGCCCTGCTTAGGCGCGCTTTATCAGGAAAAAGCATCCCCTTTGCAAGCACCGTTGGTCTAGACTCATCCCATATTGCTGTCCGGATTTCATCAAAATCCCTTGTGAGAGCTTCCACATCCGGCACGGTTGGCAAGTTATCAATGTAAGGAATCTCTCTTGAATGAAACGGCACTTCGGACTCATACACTCTTCGTCTAGGGGGGTCTCTCTTCAAATCAGGTCCTTCCTCCTCATCCTCTGCATCACCATCCTCACGAGCAAAGGGTGTCTCATCCCCGAATTCATCCGCATTGTTATCGTAATCACTGTTCTGTTCCTCACTCTGTGCATCTGCCAGGTCCCGATGTAATACATCATTTTCGGGCAATTGAGTGAGTTCAACTTGCTCGTTTTCACTGCACAACCAACAAAAATATAAGCTACTAAATTAATAAATGATTTCCATATTTTGCGTAAACCACTTCACTTACAAGTCGTAATGTGATGAAATTCCATGATGGACGTTATCAATTAGGTGATGACTACCGGATGGGCCACTTGTAAAATTCATATCCGGCCGGTATCCCCTATTAAATATGTGAGCGTTAATACAAATTCAGTATAATAAAAATATACATAATTAAAACAAATAAAAATTAAAATTTACCACTCGTCTTGTGAGTTATGGAAAGCAGGGTATAAATTATTTTCTCCCTGCTCATTCACCGGCGGTGATAAGTTTAAATCAAAGATAACTCTTTCATCCGGAACTTGTCCGGCAAAAACTGTTCCAGAATAACCACCCGATGACTGGGGGTTATCTCTACTACGCACAACCTCATTTTTTGGAACGTCTTCGACCTTCACGTACATCTCCAACATTGTGATTACAAGAAAATCCCGACATTCGTCCGGAGTCCTCAAAAAATCACGCAAAGTTTCATCATCGTCGATGTTAAACTCCGAGTAAAAAGCAACTCCTTGCGGAGTGACGGAATACGGATATCTTCCGGTTACTTTAAGTATCACCGAACGTTTCCTCACACTCATTTTTTTGCATAACAACGATATCAATGTATCGTACTCCATTGTCAGTGGCAATTTAACATGATACTTAGCAGGTAAACTGTAGCCCACGGAGTTATTCTCCATCACAACCTCACCACCCCAATATAATGAAACTCTTATCCTACGCTCTTCAGACATAATGAAAAAATGCTGTAGAATTTAACAACAATAGACGTTTCAACAAGAGCAACAAGAGTTAAAAAAATTTTTGAATGCATTTCTATGCAATTCTAACCTCTTTATATAGAAAACGGAGAGCCGGGAAGATTTTTTTTTTACATATATAGCGCCAAATAAGTTGGCACTATACGCTTTGGAATTATTGTACTCTGCTATTATTGCTGGGGTCAGGAAAAAAAGGGTATAACGCCAGGTTTTCTGGCGCTATATCACTGTGTCAGTATAACGCCAGAAAACCTGGCGCTATATATTAACGGTGCAGTTACCGTTATTATATAGCGCCAGGTTTTCTGGCGTTATATATATTATGGTCACTTTTTTTTTACACTTATTTGTGTCTTTTGAGTCCAAAATAACAACATTTTGGTTCCGGACTCTTCATTCTGGCATCTAATTATATTCCAATAAACTTAGTGGAATTTTACCTTCTTTTTTTTTCTTGGGTGGTCCAGTATTGTCATATCAATGATATGACGTTAATTGCTTCTAAAACATCCATCGATCAATCTATATCACTTTGGTGGTGCCATATCCGTCGAATTCCAGGGCGTACGTGAATTTTTATCTACAGTTGCTTCGAATGATTTTTGTTTGGTAACAATATTCAACTACGCATTGGTTCACCTTTTCGCGTACGTACTGTGCGATTACGATGTACAAATTTGAATTACCAATACAATTTTAAATTATGTCGACTTATGTTTTATTTAGTAATATGGTACTAAAAATCTATGTAATTAACACATTAAAATTATCATTTAAAAAAAAGTGGGTTCGTTATTTGCTCAACTAATTACGTGGTTGATGACGGGTTGAAAAGTGCATTTTCTCCCCTTCCTTTTTTCTTTGATAAGGGTGCACTTTTTTTTTGGGTTAAACAGATATAATTTTATTTAATCAAATATAATTACGTAGAACTGCTAGCTCATTTTGACTCTAGAGCTAGACAAAAGAAAGATAAAATTTTTGTAATAACTATGTATCTAATAACGGTATATACTTATCCACACCGGGTATTTACACCAAACTATCTCCCACGTACTTCTCTATTTACAGGATGCATGTCTTACCAATCCAAAACTTAGACGGGGTAGTTATTTAAAATTTCGTTATGGTATGCCATTTGAACTCATTCTGCCCCCGAGGTGTAGCTGTAGCACAATATCTTTGATACTTTGAGTGCATAATGTTGCTTGTCCCTGAAACCTATGCAAGTTCCTCTTAGCCCAAATGTGATAGACTATCGCCAATTTGATGTCTTTCTCCCATCCATTGTAGCAACGTCGTCAATATAGTTCTGGAGTAATCATACTCAAACAAAAGATGACACAGTATTTCCTCAGTAATCTTTCCACATCACACACAAACACAAGGTACATAAGTTGGAAGTCTGGAATGTGTTGCAGTGTCTTCAGTGTTAGGACCGAAAAATCAGGTGTTATGCGAAATCTAGCAAAGCAAACGTTGAACGACGATAAATCACACAACAAAGAGAAATCTACCAAAAGAGACACAAACATTTAACGTGGTTCGGTCAACTGACCTACGTCCACAACGGAGATGAGCAATCCACTATAATAAAAAGAGAGTACAAAATATCGAGAAAACAACCTCACGAAGAGGCAAACACAAGTGACACACTAACACTTGTTCCATAAAGTTCTCCCCCCCAAACAAGACTCTCAAGCCCCCTATGGCTACATTGTGGATGCTACTGAATGTGAAGGAAGGATCCTCAATTTATAGAAGTCCAAACCTTTTCCTACAAGAAAAAGGACTAGCCAAATATAGGAGATTTATAATTTCCTTTTACAAAAAGGAAAACTCGGTTAAGGTAATTATATTGCCATTTTCCTTCAAGAGATAGGAAAACCAAATATGGTAAGAAAATTATGGCAAACACCTAACAATTCTCCCCCTTGGCCTGAATTTTCTGACAAAATAAACTTGATCCACCTTCTTCACATAGCCTTCAACAGGTCGCATCTCCAAATCTCCGCCACAAAGTTTGTCTCAACGTTCGTAGCACTCTGGTCAAATTTCTCAGACAAAAAATCACGATTATCGTCAAATATGTTACAGCTAGAACTGAACCCGCCAAGATGAACTTGTCTTGAATCTCGCTCTGATACCACTTGTTAGGCTTAAACGGCCCAATGACACTCTTAACATGGTGTGATATTGTCCGCTTTGGTCCAAGCCCGCACGGTTTTTCCCAAAAGGCCTCACACCATTAAGAGATCCCTATACCTTATATGTAGACTCCCAATCTTTTCAGCTACCAATGTGGTACTTTGTTCGCACACCCAACAATCTCCCCCTCGAACTAAGTTCCACGTGGCCCATTACCACGATGCACGGGTCAATTTTCGAGATTACTGAAAGCCACCCACATTGTTAGAGTATTATGGCAAACGAAGCCCGCAACTAGCTTCTTCTTGTGTACGTGCCGCCCCGCACCATCACTCCGCCATCTCCATACTCATCCCACTGAACCTGGGCTCTGATACCAGTTGTTAGGATCGAAAAAATCAGGTGTCATGCGGAATCTAGCAAAGCAAACGTTGAACGACGATAAATCAGACAACAAAGGAGAAATCTACCAAAAGAGACACAAACATTTAACGTGGTTCGGTAAATTGACCTACGTCCACGACGGAGATGAGCAATTCACTATAATGAAAAGAGAGTACAAAATATCAAGAGAACAACCTCACGAAGAGGCAAACACAAGTGACACACTAACACTTGTCCCGTAAAGTTCTCCCCCTAAACATGACTCTCAAGCCCCCTATGGCTACATTGTGGATGCTACTGAATGTGAAGGAAGGATCCTCAATTTATAGAAGTTCAAACCTTTTCCTACAAGAAAAAGGACTAGCCAAATATTGGAGATTTATAATTTCCTTTTACAAAAAGGAAAACTCAGTTAAGGTAATTATATTGCCCTTTTCCTTCAAGAGATAGGAAAACCAAATATGGTAAGAAAATTATGGCAAACACCTAACAATTCTCCCCCTTGGCCTGAATTTTCTGACAAAATAAACTTGATCCACCTTCTTCACATAGCCTTCAGCAGGTCGCATCTCAAATCTCCGCCACAAAGTTTATCTCAACGTGCGTAGCACTCTGGTCAAATTTCTCAGACAAAAAATCACGATTATCGTCAAATATGTTACAGCTAGAACTGAACCCGCCAAGATGAACCTGTCTTGAATCTCGCTCTGATACCACTTGTTAGGACCGAAAAACCTTCGATTTGAAGGGTTTTCCACGTTAAAATTTGGTGTTCTTTATCTTCTTTATTTTCGGATTTGCCTCTTCCTCGACATAACATTCAGAACTCTGTTTAGATACTACATTGCCAGTACAAAAAGGAAGCTAAGGGTGCATTTTCTCCCTTCCTAGAAGAGGAAATTTGTTTTAATGAAGAAACTAAATTCAGCGTCAGTATTTTGAGATTTCCTAACAATCAACTTCAGCTTCCTAATCTATTATTTGCTTCAGCTCCAGGCATTATCAATCACTGCAACGTTACTAAGCTCGGCCTTATCCACTACTGTCAGTTTATTTAATTATGCATATTTGATTTGTATGAAAAAGATCCAATCCTATGGTTAAAATAGCATGGGCTAGTCATTTTCGGACTGGTCATTCAAAAATAGCCAGCGTTTGCAAAGTCATTGAAAAACAGCCACTATTTTGCTGCAACAGGGATCGGTCCAGCATAATATACTCGAGATCGGTGCACCTGTGTATGAACTTCCAGCATATTATACCAAACCGATACATTATGCTGGAATTCCACTGGAGTTCCAATATATTTATGCTGGAACTCCATTATAATATACTAGAGTTCCAGTATACTTATGATGAAACTCCAGTATATTATGGTGGAGTATTTTCCGGATTTTGAACTGTGTTTTCGTTCAGATTTATCTTTAGATGAAAAGTGGCTAAATTTCGATTACTTTTAAAACTGTGACTATTTTTAAATGACCACTTATAAATCTAGTTATTTTTGAATTTCTCCCTATCCTATGAATTTGAAATACAAAGGGCCTATGCCTCCATCTAAAGTGAAATCGCAGCATGTTGGAAAGCCCACCATTAAATTCTCTAAGGAGCCCAACTACTTTGTTCCACCCAATAAAAGCAGTATTTCTATGAAAGAGGTCATGAACTCCCAAATTCAACGGCCTAATTAGTAAAATGGGTTTATTTACCAAGAAGAATTATTTATAAACACGAGCGCGCGCGTGTTTACTTGGGTTACGTTGTTGGTGATAAAGAAAGCTCATTTAGTGATCTATTTATCAAAACTACTACTCCTTCCGTTTCATTGTATGTGACAAAGTTTAAATAAACACAACATTTAGTTAGAAATGAAGACTTTTTATACTTATGAGCGAAAAAAAGTCATAGATATTTGTGTGGCTATAAATCATCTCATTAAGGATAAAATGAGAAATTTAAAGTTGAGTTGTTATCAAATTTTAAAAAATTATCATTCTTTTTCAATCAGACTAAAAAGAAAAATTATCACATAAAGTGAAAGGAATGGAGTACTATATTACTAGGAATACAATAATCATGAATTTCTCCACCTGCTCCAGCCTTATCCTCTGTTGGCAAAACATTTACTATTAATTAATTCGTTAGCAAAAGATCAATACAACTCTCAAGTAAAAAAATGTTTTTGGGTCATAATCATGGGAAACAAGGTTTAATTTCAGCGGAGACAATAATTGTTAAATGATTTCCTCTTATACATCTACTACTTAGTATACATGTGCTGGTATGTGTGAAATAGTCAAAGGTATGCGACTATGCGCAAGTTGATCTGAAAAATGCCCATATTATATAGAAAAAATTTCCATTACTTTCCTTATTTTATTTGATTATTGGAATAAGCTCGAGCTAGGAATTAAATGATTGAGTTTTCATACCTACAATACTGGCATATTTCTATTATAAGCTAATTTGAAGTTACTGTAGGTAGACTAAATAAAATGTTTTAGGTAATATAACTAATTCTGACTTGGGTCTGGGCGATTATTCTGTTATTTGTAGTTCACTTGCTTCATACAAAATGTCTTTAATTTGTAGTTCCTTGAATGGTTCAATGTGTCATATATAACAAATCCAAAATTTATCAACCAAAATAGTACTCCCTCCGTTCCAGTTTATGTAAACCTATTTTCTTTTTGGTCCGTTCTAAAAAAGAATGACCACTTTCTAAATTTGGAAATAATTTTGCTTAAACTTCCATTTCTCTGAACCCCTTTTTGACTTGCTTAGGACCACAAATTTAAAAAGTCTTTATTTTTTCTTAAACTCCATGCCCAGTCAAACATGTTCACATAAATTGGAACGGAGGGAGTACTAATATATAAATAAAAAAATATCAACTCACAGCCTTGAATGACATCCTTAACATAGACATAGTTTTGCTTTGCACCTTTTAATTAACAGTAATATCAAAATTAAGAATGTTTATATATATATATATATACTAGTTTCTCTTCACGTGCGTTGCACGTGTATGCCCAGTCATATAGTACGCGATTTGTAAAATAAAACCAATATATTGTTGAAACAGAAATTTTGAGTAAATAATTATGGATGAAGAATAAGTACAGATTAAATGAATGATAAACTTGAATTGTCGATTGTTGAGATCAAGATGATTGGATTTCGTCAAGATGATTATTGTTCTCGTAATATATATCTACTGGAAAATATGTGTTGGAAATACTAAGATATGTCGCACATACCAAAAAAATTTACAGTTAGGAGTACCCATTCATCTTTTGAAAGGTGAAAGGTGCATGAATTAATAGAGTTAAATCATTCCTCTAAATATGAAATAGGCTTCGAACTTTATTGTCTAAAAATCTATAATTTATACAGTAATAAATATTCGAACTCAAATACAAAAAAAAAAAAAAAAAAAAAAAAAAAAAAAAAAAAAAAAAAAAAAAAAAAAAAAAAAAAAAAAAAAAAAAAAAAAAAAAAAAAAAAAAAAAAAAAAAAAAAAAAAAAAAAAAAAAAAAAAAAAAAAAAAAAAAAAAAAAAAAAAAAAAAAAAAAAAAAAAAAAAAAAAAAAAAAAAAAAAAAAAAAAAAAAAAAAAAAAAAAAAAAAAAAAAAAAAAAAAAAAAAAAAAAAAAAAAAAAAAAAAAAAAAAAAAAAAAAAAAAAAAAAAAAAAAAAAAAAAAAAAAAAAAAAAAAAAAAAAAAAAAAAAAAAAAAAAAAAAAAAAAAAAAAAAAAAAAAAAAAAAAAAAAAAAAAAAAAAAAAAAAAAAAAAAAAAAAAAAAAAAAAAAAAAAAAAAAAAAAAAAAAAAAAAAAAAAAAAAAAAAAAAAAAAAAAAAAAAAAAAAAAAAAAAAAAAAAAAAAAAAAAAAAAAAAAAAAAAAAAAAAAAAAAAAAAAAAAAAAAAAAAAAAAAAAAAAAAAAAAAAAAAAAAAAAAAAAAAAAAAAAAAAAAAAAAAAAAAAAAAAAAAAAAAAAAAAAAAAAAAAAAAAAAAAAAAAAAAAAAAAAAAAAAAAAAAAAAAAAAAAAAAAAAAAAAAAAAAAAAAAAAAAAAAAAAAAAAAAAAAAAAAAAAAAAAAAAAAAAAAAAAAAAAAAAAAAAAAAAAAAAAAAAAAAAAAAAAAAAAAAAAAAAAAAAAAAAAAAAAAAAAAAAAAAAAAAAAAAAAAAAAAAAAAAAAAAAAAAAAAAAAAAAAAAAAAAAAAAAAAAAAAAAAAAAAAAAAAAAAAAAAAAAAAAAAAAAAAAAAAAAAAAAAAAAAAAAAAAAAAAAAAAAAAAAAAAAAAAAAAAAAAAAAAAAAAAAAAAAAAAAAAAAAAAAAAAAAAAAAAAAAAAAAAAAAAAAAAAAAAAAAAAAAATTGTGAAAGCACACACCTATTTACGTTAGTTCTGTCTTCTGTAAGACAATATCTATTCGCTCCTCAAATTAATTTATTGTCTTTCTCCTTAGTCCTTCCTATGGCTCTTATGCCACAAGATGTGCAGTACTTATTCCCTTATAAGCATGTAAATGATTTTTATTCGATAAATTATTCAATAGATTTTTTTTATTGTTTGATGTGAATGATATAATACTCTCTCCAAAAAGTTAAAATTTAATTTTTCACATGCACCTTAGCAAATATTTCTTCAATTATTTCTCTACATTATCAAGGAACATTGACGCAACTCTACTGATTGATTGTAATTTTTCCGTATGTAATTATTTAAAAAATTAATACATTTTGAATCTTACATAAACTGTAAACATGCTACTACTTTTTCAAGAAATTAAGAAGCCAAAATTAGTAAACATATTTGATATTCTATCATACTAAATGAAAAAAAAAATGTACAATATATATTGCGAAAATACGTTACTTAGCGATGAGTGCGATAAATAGCCACAAATCTTTCGGATAAAGTCATTGATTTCCTTCCATGTAATAAATGGTAAATGCTTCGTACTTCTCATAAATGCAAGACATAATTGTACGGTTCCATCATCATAGACAAAATTGTAGAACATAGTATCTAGTTTATTAATATGAAAAAGTAGTTTGGCACAAGAAACTTTTATCTATATACCTCATCTTCATTACATTATGATGAGTAGTCTTATTAATCAAATGGAACCACAAATTATGGAATTCCAAGAAAGCATGAATTTCGGACTTTATCTTGAAATAATATTTCTGAACTTATCACAAACACAAAAACAAAAGGAACTTAATTAACATAGATAAGAAAGTTGCACGATTTGTACCTTTGATTGTTCATATCATAGTAATATTGAAAGGCTTGACTGCGAAGAGAAGTAAGCAGTGACACTAACTTTAATATAGTAACTAATCTGAAAGACACCCCTTCAAATAAAACTAAAATAACACCACTTCAAACAAATTTGATAGTTTTATTTATTTATTTATTTTTAATAATTAGGATATTTAAGTTAATAAGAAGGATATTTAGTAATTTAATTTTTAATTTAAGAGTCTTCTCG
>NC_031993.1:40515659-40519001 GCF_001879085.1 Nicotiana attenuata
ATATATACACTAGCTAGTTGTTAGTTTGCTGGAGTAGTAGGAGGAACAAAGTAGTTTCAAATAGATGATAAACATATTTCTATACATGAGAAGGACAACTCTCCAGCCGCTGATACTCAGAAAAATCCATTTCACCAAATCTCAATAAAACAACCAATTAAACTCTTAACAGAAACAAAAAAAAAAAATAATTCGAATATGTTGGTCTATCTTTCACTCTTTTCTTCCTCTATATTTTCTATTGTCACCATTAATCTTTCCCCATCACATCCTCTTCTACTCCTTATGCATATAATTTACTTCCCATGTTATTAAGGATGAAGAAGTGTGGGCGATGGAACAGTAATCTGTCCATATTTGTGATCGTATTTTCCATATTCCTCTTTGGATGCTTCATGTACTATGAGGAAGTCGAGATAATTACTGAATTCCCATTTTCCATGATCAAAACTCTTGGTATTAACAAAGTTTCATCTGTAGTGATGAATTTAAGAAGAGAGGGTTTCTTTATACAAGACTTAGTGAAAGCTGAAGGAAAAACAGAAACAGAAAAAGTTGAAATGCCTACTCATTTAGAAGAGGAGAATATTGAGTTGCCACCTGAAGATTGTGATCTTTTTACAGGGCAATGGGTTTATGACAGTGTCACTCACCCTATTTACCAAGAGCCTGAATGTGAGTTTCTCACAGCACAGGTCACTTGCATGAGAAATGGAAGAAAGGACTCCATGTATCAGAATTGGAGGTGGCAACCCAGAGACTGTTCTTTACCCAAGTATGACGTGGATCATTTTCTGATTTCTTGATTTTTTTAGTCTTTCATTATCTTTCTATTTCAATAACATTTTGGTATTTAAATTTATAGGTTTGAACCAAGGTTGCTGCTTGAGAAACTGAGGAACAAGAGACTCATGTTTGTTGGAGATTCGCTGAACAGAAACCAATGGGAATCCATGGTTTGTTTGGTTCAATCAGTAGTTCCACCAGGCAGAAAAAGCTTAAACAAGACTGGTTCTTTATCTATTTTCAAAATCGAGGTATATATCTTCGCTTTTCCCCTTTTAAAGAAGCAGCGTTAGCTTTGATTATCTCATGTATACTTCTCTCCAAGACAATGATTATGCCCTCATACATGACTCGTACTCCTCTTAGGAAACACCTTATTTATTGCTCCTATTTAAGTTATAACCGCGGTTAAGAGCCTGTTTGGCCCAAGCTTTTAAAAGGTCAAAAGTGGTGATTTTAAAAACGAAAATTACCAATTCTGTCCACCCATAAGCAACTTAGTATAAAAATTGGTTAATTTATAAAATATTACTAATATTATCCAAATACTATCAATATTAACCAATTAGCTATTTGTAGACAATAAAGGTGGGTGTTGTTGGAATAGATTGAGTACATCTTTAGGAGTTTGAATCTCAGTTTTGGGATGATTTAGCGGAATTTGGAGGTGGTTTGAATTCAAAATTCAAAGTAGAAGATGAACATAGAAAAAGATAATTTGTGTATCACAATGTGTATTCTTTGTGTATCACATATGTATCATATGTGTATCAAATATGTATTACATGTATATTCATGTATACCTATATGTGAGATACATGTTGATACATGTGTCGCAGAAGTTTTTTACACTGGATTTTAATTACGAATTTTGATACTAAATCACTCCCAATCTTGCTCAAATTTTATATATTGCATTATCTATATGTTTTCAACGAATTCTAACCATACCCATTGAAAAAAAAAATTATTTTTTGCCTAATTTCTTTTTTTGGTAATATTGTATATCATTGATAATGAATTTTGACTCCAAACTAGTCTAATTCACCTTCAAACTTCGCCAAATTTTGTATATTGCCTCATCAATATATTTTCAATCGATATATGTTTATATTTTTTAGTATTGTATATCATTGGTAATTTTTTTGGCTATTTTTGGTAGCGTGACTAAAATAGCTAGTCATTGGTAAATAGTATCTTTTTCGGTACATTTCCATAAGATTCTAATTTAAAAAATATAATATTTAGAGAATGAAGGTGTTGACCAAGTTTTTAGTGAAAAAAATATATTTTGGAATACTAAATTTTTTTATTTCCTTTTACGCATAAACTAAAAAATAGCTTATCCAAAAAAAATAAGTGCTTGTGATTTTTTAAAGTAAAAATTCTCACATACAAAATAATGACATGTTATCCTCCATAAAGAACAGAATTAATTGGTAACCTGGTATATAATGCAAGTTACAATAAGTAGCAGCCATCATTATATTGGTATACTATGTAAAATTAACTATCTATAACAGTCCTACCCAAATATTGATTGATTTTGCTTTTCACCATAGTAATACTAATTTTTATTGATTTTACTAAATTATCCACTTTCGTTTATGTAATTTATTCTCATATTTAAAGCACTAGCTACAACTTTGGCGTCATAAAGTCAAATATAGAAATAAAATATCTGAATATATTCTATAACATAGAAATCTAATAAGATATTTTGTATAGCACAATAATTTATTAGCTTTTTAAAATTATTAACTAATAAACCATGAATATCTGTTGAGATTTTAAATTTAA
Source organism: Nicotiana attenuata (assembly GCF_001879085.1). Lineage (NCBI taxonomy): Eukaryota > Viridiplantae > Streptophyta > Magnoliopsida > Solanales > Solanaceae > Nicotiana > Nicotiana attenuata. Next base: position 40,518,246 of record NC_031993.1, read on the forward strand.
ATATCTTATTTACTTTTCTAACAATTTTCTTATTTGAAAAATGACTTTTTTGCGTAATTTTTTATTTATAACAATCAAATAAGATTTAGATGTCAAATGTTATTATAGGTATATAACAATCATTTGCTACAGTAATAAAAAAGAATATCGGGATAAACGATGCCATTATATAGATGTTTGGATATAGCTCTTGATATGTGTATGTAAGTTAGATCATTTAACTAAATGAATAGTGTTGCTTAATATTTAATCTTGATTAGATGGATTGGGTCATCAATGGGGAGACAGACAGATTCTCTATATAATAAGTCCACCTGAGTTTTCTTTCTTTAGTAACAATGTGAATGTAAAAATGTAGGATTATAATGCCACAGTGGAATTTTACTGGGCTCCATTTCTGGTGGAATCAAATTCAGATAATCCAAACTTCCATAGTATATTAGACCGGATCATCATGCCTGAATCAATCGAGAAGCATGGCAAGAACTGGAAGAATGTGGACTATCTCATCTTCAACACATACATTTGGTGGATGAATACTTTTGCCATGAAAATTCTGTAAGTAATTAAGACATAAAGAATCTAGCTTCATATTTTTCCTCTTCAGTATTAAACATTTATGTTTAACATTATTTTCGGACAAAATACAAAACTGGCGGGTTGGTTTGAAACTAATTAATTGCATTGACTTGCCGAAAAGTTATAAAATATGTATATTTTTAGTATGTAATACACGCGCGCGCGCACATATATATA
>NC_031993.1:40519026-40529707 GCF_001879085.1 Nicotiana attenuata
TATATATATATATATATATTGTCTGCTATTATTTTTGAGAGCGATTATCAATATATATTTCTCATTATTTTTTTTACCAAACAGACGAGGATCGTTCGATGAAGGAGCGACAGAGTACGATGAGATTGAGAGACCAGTAGCTTATCAGAGGGTTTTGACGACATGGTCGCAATGGGTCGAAAACAATGTGGATAGCAATCACACCAAAGTCTTCTTCATGAGCATGTCTCCTCTACATATGAAGTAATCCCATTTCCATCTGCTTTCTTCACCTTTGTGCTTTTATGTCAAATGCTTATAAGCCAAAAGTTCTTAATTAAGTTGATCAGCTTATAAGTACTTTTAGTTTGATCAGAACTTTTCTCTAAAAACTTTTGTATCCTCAAAGTACCATTTTAAAAACAAAATCGCTAACTCCCTCGTCATTTCATGTTTTGTCATTCTATTCCTTTTCAATTAAAGATATTTTATAATTATATATTTTCGTAAACAAACTTTAAGGATATCATAATTATTTTAATAGAAAAAACTATTTATGTACTTTCTACCATCCCAACTAGTTATTATGTAGCAATTTTATTACTTTCATTTTAAATATGTAAAATAAATCAATTTCAACACCTAAAGCCTTATTTTAACATTTAATGTCTATCAGCTATTTTTAACCAGCCAACCGAACTCTAGGCCCAACTGTGACAATGCTTTGAATTTTTTCTTGGTTAACCACTTACAGGAGTTCGGATTGGGGCAATCCAGAAGGGATAAAATGTGCAAAAGAGACAACCCCAGTATTAAACACATCAATGCCTCTAAATGTTGGAACAGACAAGAGACTATTTGTAATAGCATCAAATGTTAGTCAGTCCATCAATGTCTCTGTTGACTTCCTCAATATTACCTCTCTATCGGAGCATAGGAAAGATGCACACACCTCCGTCTACATCACTCGGTATGGCAAAACGCTGACGCCGGAGCAACAAGCTGATCCAGCAACATACGCTGATTGTATTCATTGGTGCCTTCCCGGATTGCCTGACACTTGGAATGAGTTCCTCTATTCACGTATTATATCTCATTCTTGGCACTAAAAAGTTTCTTCCTCATATTGAAGTGGTGTTCGTTCAGTTTGTGCACACTTTAATTATTCCATCAAGTACGCATTACCGATAGGCCCTTCGTTGTGCAGCTTCGTACTCTAATTGTCTATAATTTTTTGAATCTTTTTTGGTTAAGAATCAAAATTCTAATTTTGTTGCTTCTTTTATTTTTTTTCTTTGTCCTTGTAATATTTTCCTCAAGATAAGAAAAATATTTGCAGTTGTAATTTCCTGGGAGATTTGCACAAATAGGATACTTCAATACCCGTTGTTTAATATTTGTCTTAATTTGAAGAATTTATATAAAAATATCTTTTTAAATTTTTAAAAATTTGATCTAAAATATCCTCCAACCTAAAATAGGTGCTCTTTGTAGCAACTACAAAAGAACAAACTATAAGGTCCACCAATAGCAGGTAGGAGTGGCAAACGGACAGGCGGGTCGAAAGCGAGGTAATGCAAAAAACGGATAAAGTATTCGATCCGACCCATATTTAATACGGATAAAAAATGGGTTAACATGTTACACCCCATATCTTCGTACAAAAGAGTATTTGTAAGTCAATTGATGTAAGCTCAGAAATGAGATCATCTTTGAGAGTACATAATGTAAGTTAATCATGTTACCTTGGAGATTATAAATCTTTAAGATAATGGATAACACGTACCAAGAGGATTGAAAGGCTAAGAAGCTAAACAAATTGAAGAAAATAAGTTTCGCCGAATGTCGACAAGTTAGGAATGTTATAACGTGTACTTTTGTGATGAGACTAGGATGCTTAACAAGATAAGGAGGTTATGTTATGAGTTATTTTAGTCGTATGATAGTCATGTATTATGTTTTTAAGTCAAGCAAGTTGAGGAACAAATGTTGGCAAAGGTCATCACAAGTTACATTCATAAATGTACTGAAAATTAGGTCAAATGTAGATGCAATTTTCTCCCTATTTGCTTCGAATTATGGGGTTATCTACCTATCAAATTGAATATCTGTGAGTCTAGTTTCTAACGCATTAAACTGTTCGTCGATACGACATCGGAGTAGAGAGATATTTGTATTTTCGCGAGACTACACCAAACAGCTCTCTATGGGACCCACAATGGCGGTTGAGATATATTGATATAAATAATAAGACGCCACAAGCCCGTTTTAACACATTATTTTTCAGTATCTTCAGACCCTAGACAGCTAAAAGTACTCTCTCAAGGTTCTCTCATGATCCAAGACCCAAACAAAGGGCAAACAATACAAATCAAGTGTCGGGAATCCCGTCGCACTAGTAAGTTTCTTATTCTTCTTGTGTTGCTGATTTTTGGGTAGTTCCAGCTTGAGTGGCAGTTTTTTTAAGTGGTTTAAGTTTTGTAAAATGCTCTCCCAAGGTTTTCATATCAACCCTAGGTTATTTCAAGTCTTGCAAATGAATTACACCATATTTCAACATCAAAAGTTCGTTCTAGTGAAGCACAACACCTCTTTGAGGTTGTGTTATCATTGAGGATAGTTGTGGGCTGTGCGTTGATACCCAATTTTTCCCTATAATATTTTTTTCAAAATGCATATATACCTGCAAAACTATGCATTAGCATCAATTAATATTTTTTCATAATTTCTGCATTTTTAAGGGTTTTAATTAATTTATCCCAGCATTTTTATTTATATAAACAATTACTAATTGCATCACAAATAGTTTTATAATAATTTTGTGGCTTAATTTTATTATTTTCATTTGTACTATGTTTTAATTATTTCACAAATAGCCATATTTGCATTTTTGGGGTTATAATTGCAATAACCTTGCAATTATAGCTCATGCGTGCATTATTACATTATTTTACCTGAAAATAGATTTTTGTATTTTTTAAATACTGAGTAATTATTTTAAAATATTTCTAGGCATGAAAATCATTTTTGTTTGTTAATTATTTTTTTAAAATTATTTTTATCAATTAAATTGGTATTTAACAAATAGCCCTTTTTATTTCGAACCTAGCCTAATTAAACTCAGCCCAAACCAAATTAAAACTTAGCCCAATTAAGTCCAACCCACCCCAACCCAGAACCAATCGTGACTGTTGATCTCTAAGATCAACGGTCCATATCACCCATTTCCTATTTTATCCCTAAAGACCCCTAAACCCTAGTCATTTGTCACCACCGGCCGCCCTGAAACCCTCTCTTCTCTAGTTCTCTCTGAGATCAAACTTTAACCCTAGCGGCCGCCACCCAAAACCAGCCCTAATCCCTCCGATTCTCACTCGATCCATGGATTTCCATTGGTGTTTGAGACCCCTACTGACCTCTTACTTCCTCTGGTTGCTCGATTTTGTGATTTCATGGAAAGATCTCGAAGAGATCTAGTCATCTTGTTCAAAACTCTCTAAGAGTCCGTCTATGGTTTGTGAGTGCTACTCTCTCGATGTTTTATGGTTCAAAGCCAGATTCTCTTTACCCCTCCCCTTTTCCTCAAAACCCTAATCTTTGAACATGAATCTGTCCAGATCTTTGTAGATCTGAAACGATTCGAGCATTATTTGGCGTTTTCCCTCAAAAATCTTTTGTTTTGGTTAACTGCTTCGATTTAATTTACCTTCTTCTAAAAACTAGGGTTCGTCCTGAGATTTTCAAAAGGTTTTTAACTTTCAAATGTTGAATCTGACAATCCCTCTACATGTTTGATTAATTTTCGTGTATATGCTCAAACCCTAGATATTATTGTTTGTGACACTGAGTTCTTCAATTTTTTCTGTTATTGTGTTTTTTTTCTGTGAACCAGTTATATTGACTGATTCTATTTTAAGTTTTGAATAATTCTTTCCTGTTAAAATCAGTATTTGTTGGAATTTTTACTGATTGATTTCTATTAGGGATTCGAATAATTTTCCTGTTAAAATTGATATTTTCTGAGATTTTTACTTGTTTCCTTATTTGTGACCTTAATTAATTATACTTGCCTTAATTAATTATCAGTACTGATTGGGGATTTGACTGACTCCCTATATGGTACGATATTGGTCACTTGCCTTATTTGAGCCCTAGTTCTGTACCATTAATTGATTCTCCTCAATTTAAGGGGTCTCTTCCGGATTTTCCACAGGAATTGATCCCCTAATTAGCTGATTGATTTTATTTGTTTTTTTTACAGACTGTGATTTCTTCTTTACCTTATTTGTTTTACCACACTAAGTGCTATATATACCCTCTCATTCTGATTCTTCAAACACGAATAATAGTTCACAAACACACTCACACACAAACTCTGCCCTCATCTCTCTCTGCTACTTGTGTTCATTGCTTGTCTAGTGGGCTGAAAGCCAAGACTAGACTGTTGAATCTTGCCTACTTTACCTTCTGCTTCTGCTTCCTTAACTGGTATACTCTCACTATTGCCATTCAATTAAACCTATATGTTTCTCTTACAATCAGTATGCCTTCTTCTGAACCTGTATGTTTTCCTACTCAGCATGTCTACTACTTTTTTAATTCAACTATATGCCTTGTTATCAGTATGTTCACTTTCCTGTTATTAAACCAGTAGGATCTCTATATCAGCCTGCCTATCTTTGATTAAACCTATGTGCTTCATATTGTTCCTAATCAGCATGTGTACTTCCATTCAATCAGACTATACGCTTCCTGCTATTCAATATGTTTCCTTATAATTAACATGCCTTCTTTCTGCTTAATCAAACAGATGTGTCTGTTGCAATAGTATGTCTACCTATATGTTTACTGCAATAGCATGCCTACTTCTATTTGATTGAACCTATGTGTCTTGTTTTCAACCTGTTTACTCATATTTTAGCCAGACCTATGTGCTTCTACTTTCAGCAAATCTGTATACTTGCCTATGTCTAAACTGGACCTATGACTACTTCTCCACTAGCATGCTCTTAAAATGTTCACCTTTCATAATATGACTCTCCAGCCCTAGTATCCCTCTGTATGTGACGGAATACACCCCTAGTGACAGTTAATTAACTAAGTGAAAGCTCTAAGTTACCATGTTCCTGTGTAATATTTGATTGTTGGGACCTTTTTTGAGTCACAATGATTGAATGACCTTATTTGCTTCTTTACTTCCTGAGAATCTAAACTATTTTTTTCTTAAAAAACTATCTCCTGTTTTCAACTCCTATTCCTAGAACACCTAGGGTTTTGCCCCTCCAATGTGAGCATTGCTTAGGAGTCCATGAGACTCCTCTGAACTTTGACACACTGGAGTTGGCTTTCCAAACTTGCTCACAAAAGGTTACTTTTAAAGTTTTTTGGTATGAGCATTGCCCGGGGTCCCTGAGGCCCTTGGGAACATTGACACACCAGGACACTATTGGGTGCACTATGAGGTTATGGCATTTTTGGACGGGTTGAAGGCCTGGTCTGCCAGGTTTATCTTTTGGTCCTATATTCAGGCTCCCTATAGTTGTAGCAATTTCACGTCTACAATTCACTGTTAATGTTGGTTTGTAATAATAATTTCTTGTAAACAGATATTGGGAAAATTAGTAAAAGGGAGGGATTCTTATACATATCCTGTGGGGAAAGGGTAGATACCATGCCTATAGGTTGTTATAATATTTGTTTATTTAGATACCATGCCTATAGGTTGTTACAATATTTGTTTATTTAGATGCCATGCCTATAAGTCGTTACAATATTTGTTCATTTAGACATCATGCCTATAGGGTTCAAAAAAAATTGATCCTGCATTCTAGATAACATGCGTGTAAGTTTGCTGCGATGTTTGCTTAGATACCATGCCTATAGGTTGTTACAATGTTGTTTATTTAGATACCATGTCTATAGGAGGTCATTTTTTTTTAATCCGTCCTACCTGTAAGTTTGAAAAGAATCAGCTTCTGCATACTAACAAGGTTTAAATCAGTCTACTGCATGTTTTAAAACTAATTGCTGCATTTGGATGCCATGCCTATAGGATTCCAAAACCAATTTCTGCATTTATTTACCAGTATCTATGAGTCTAAAATCAGTTATTACACCTAGACAGCATGCCTATAAGACTTAATAAACTCGAATCGTTTTAAACTGATTCCCAGAATTCTAATTGCATTTAGACAAAATATTTATAAGGTATTACAGATCTACGCCTAGGCAAGCCTATAGGTAATCAAGGTCTAATAAAAACTGAGGAACTATGCTTTGCTTATTTGTGACTGCCCAGATTCAACAGGTTTTAAAATCGGTAGGCAAATTGATTAGGTCTTTTGCACTTTGCCTTAACTCAATGCTGCATATTCTCTGCTTGTCATGCTCACCTAGACATCCTGTTCTAGGACCTCTCTGAAATATCTGAAATTTGCTGTTTGAGACGTGCACTTGCTTGCTTTATTTGTGGAGGTAAAATGTGAGCCTTTTAACTGTTCTATCCTTGGTCCAGTCCTACGTGTTTTGTTTTTCACCTAGAGTTTTCTCATTTTAATTACTGTAGGAGAGTCTAGATCCACCTTAACTAGAAATCCTAAATACCTCCGGGACTATATAAGTAAAGGGACAGGTAGTGCACGCATAGGATACATCTTAAGGTTCCTAGAACGCTTTAGGCTATGACCAAGGGAAGGGTAATTGGGTGGTAAAGGATATGATGACATGTGCATTAATTCCACGTGTAACCCCTCTAGTTGAAGAAGGCTTACCGGGTATTGTACAGATGTGATCCTATAGGCTAACAAACCTAGGACTTCCCTCATCTTATTTACATATGTGTGCTTAGACTACTTATCTGTTAAATTTCTTTTATCTTATATGTGTGCTTAGACTGCCTACCTGTTAAAGGACAAATTCACATAATTTGAGTTCGGCCAGGATCCACCGTTGTGGACCGCGAGGGGTGCCTAACACCTTTCCCTCAAGGTTATTTCGAGCGCTTACCCAAGTCTCTGGTAATGCAAACTAGTTTTATGAGTTACTTGCTTTAGGTGCCCTAACGCACCTTAAATCCGTTAGGTGGCGACTCTTCAAATTCAAATACCCAATTCCCAAAAGGAAATGAGTTGTTCCCAATGAATGTCAAAACCCGGACTCCGCAAGGAAAAAAGGGGCGTGACACTGTGTTTGGCTAAAATTTCAAGTTCTTACTACTGTCTAAGGTGATTATAACATACTACTAATTGTGCTTAATCTTGCTTGTATGGTTGTTAAGATGTTAGGATGATAAACTACAAGATAATACTTGGATTAGCTTAAGTCTCTTCTATGATGTTGTATTGGCATTGAGGGCTGTTATAAGCTAAATATAACTTGGATTTCGACTTGAATCTACTGTAGGGGGGGTTTTGTATTGTGTTATTGCATGTTCTTAAGGTTATCTTGATGTTATTAAGTTAAATGGATATACTAGACATGAACTAGTGAATAAAGTTGCTAATTGAAGATAGTTGGAGTTGTGGATTGTTTCCTTTGTTATAAATATATGGTATTGTTACACCCTGTGCATCCCAAGGTGACGTATAATGAACATGAGACTTGTTAATAATGATTTAAATGATTTTAAAGTCATAATATAACTATATATGATGTTTGGATAGAAAATATAAAGTTTGGAAAAAATCGGATTTAAGTTGCGGAAAAACCGACTAAGGATTTGCCTTGTAATGGAGCTTTTTGAGAAATAAATTTTGTGTGCTATATGAGGTATTTTTGGGAAATTTTATATACCAAATTGAAGGTCTTCAAATTTAGTTTCCAACGCACTTAGCCGTTCATTCATACTACATACGGATAAAAAGATATAAGCGTTGGAAGATGGGTCAATGCGAGGGTGCCAAGCTAGCACCTCTTTGACATTTCAAAAGTTTATATATTGGTTTTAGCTTGTCTATCTCTTCACTTTTAAATAGATACCGAACAGAGAACACCATGAAAACCTATCCTTGAGCTCTCTAAAGGGTTTAACATCCCGGGTATGAAATCGAGGAGCGATAATATCAAAATGATCCCTACGACGTAAGTATCATTATACCGCCTCTTTTTTTCTTTGTAGTTCGAGTTTTTCAAGGTACTTCATAGTTAAGAAACGTCTAGTTTCTGTATTTAAGTGTTTAAATATCAAGGAAGGTTGATAAATTGGTTTTCTAAGAGTTAGAACTCACGAGACGGTGAATGGAAGCCGTGAGTTCTATTTTTTTTCACTTTTAGTGGACTATTTTGTAGTCTACTCGTGTTGGCCTATTTTGCTGCTGATTTATGGAGTTTGGAAGTATAAAAGGGCATGGAGAAACGCCACATGTGGTAGGGTAGTAGGTTGGTCACTCGTCGTTGCAGTTTCAGGCTAATTGACAACTTGTTGATTGGGTGTGTCATGGTATATTTGGGTTTTTTTTTATTGAATTGAAGGTCCTGAAGTGTAATTAGGTTGTTTTGGAGTTGCTGATTGTATTGTGTTTGTATCTCGCCTATAGCAGGCTTAAGGGAGCAGTAAATCAATGGAAATGCTGCCCATTTTATTTTAGAATCGAGTTATCGCTTGAGATACGTAATATACTAGCACCATCTAAGTCATACATGTATTTCTTTGTTATAGGGTTGGCGCGCTAGTTATCATAAGCTTTTTGTGGAGTTGCATTGGCGACTTGAGGTATGTTAAGGCTATCCCTCCTTTCCTTTTGGTATGATCCATATGATACAACGAAACGAGCAAGCACGCAACTTTCACAAATGATTTTATTCTTAGAAGTACTAGGGTTGCCTATGTTTTGGATTCCCCATATGTCCTACTATCATATCGTCTGTTCAGGAGTCTCATGCCATTTCGAGAGATCTTATTGACTTACTTCATTATGGATTGCATCCATATATACATGTATATTGACCCATGACCAGATGGCATTATATACGCGTATAGTATATGTATATGGGGTATGGGGAAAGGTTATGGCGTTATATACGCACCACCACCTGATCAGCTGGTATGCATTTATGATTTCGCCCACAGAGGTTGAGATTATATGATGGGATGCCCTCAGAGGCTTGATGATATTATCTACACATATACCTATGCATGACATGACATTTATACGCATATGCATGACATTCTAAATGTTTCATGATTCACAGAGCTATTCAGACTTACAGGTTCAGTCCTTTACTCCATATTTCTTTCATGTCTTTTATATACTGATTGTTATGCCTTATATACTCGGTACATTATTCATACTGACGCCCCTATTGCCTGGGGGCCTGCGTTTCATGCCCGTAGGTGCAGGTAGATGGTCCCCCTTCTTAGGATCCACGGATAGGCCCATATTGGGCAATCTCTGATCGGATAGTAAGTTATATACAGAGCCTAGTATGGCCGAGCGCCTATGAGCAAGCCCAGAATGGCCGAGATATAGAGCCTAGTATGGCCGAGCGCCTATGATCGAGCCTACTACGGCAGAACAGTCACACATACCGAGCCTTATAAGGCCAGACAACTATTTTACTTACTATATTGAGAGAGTTGAGTCAATGTCAGCAGGTAAGCATATCTTCAGATTATCTTTGACTCCCAGTTACTTTTAGTTATTATTTTATCAGTTCAATTTCAGCTTTCAGTTATTCTGTTGCCTTACATACTTGGTACATTATTTCGTACGGACGTCCCTTTTGTCAGGGACACTGTATTTCATGCTTGCAGGTCCTGATTGACAGTTGGACAGACCATCCTAGCAGACAGAGTCAAACATCAGTTTGGTTGGTAAGCTCCACTTCCTCGAAGTTACCAGGTCTAAACCTTGGAGTCCATTTTATATATACAAGTTTGATGGGTAGGACGAGGCCTTATCCTGACCATGGTATAGTTCAGATATTTCTAGGGGCTTGTAGATGAGTCCTGTATATTTTGTATAGCAGAAGATGTTCATGGCGGCTTCGTCGGCCTGCACAATTATATATATCAGCTTTTGGGGATGTTTACCCCTCATATAGAGAGACATTATTTTTAGATGATTCAGAATATGGCATCATCGGCCTAAGTTAAGGGTTACCCCTCAAGAGTTCACAGTTACAGAGTGATACGCTTGGGCTGAGAATGGCACCAGGTGCCGGCCACGCCTCTTCAAGTTTGGGATGTGACATAATCGACGGATAATATGGATATCCATATTATCCACGGCTTCTTGAATATGATCACTGTTGGGAGAATTCTTAGTCACCTAAACTTGAGCAACCCCCAATTTGAGGCTTTACAAATGTAAAAGTTAAACCCATTAGTTATCCATTGGTTATCCGTTTTCTAAGTGGATAATCTGGTTCTTATCCATATTTGACCAATTTTTAAAATGTTCATTATCCAACCCATTTTTTTATGGATATGGGTGGATAACTATTTTTTTTTAATCATTTTTCTACCACTAATTGCAAGTATCGAGTTTTAACGTATCGTCAAATCTTATTAGAAGATAAAATCGTGAGGTCCATCAATTGCAGGTATCGAGTTTTGACGAATCACCAAATCTTATTTGATTATAATCATATGCAAGTCCTGATGAAATATCAAAACTTCTTCCTATCATTGCCCAAAAAATCTTGAACATGTTACAGATTTGGCGATCTGACCAAAAATAATTGCATTCACTATATATATATA
>NC_031993.1:40529724-40580426 GCF_001879085.1 Nicotiana attenuata
TATCTCTATATATATATATATATATATATATATATATATATATATATATATATATATATATATATATATATATATATATATATATATATAGGGTTTTGCTAACCTACTACATAGTTGTAGTAGGTTAGCATTGTATACATATTTGCTTTTCCTAAAATACCCCTAACACAATATCACCCATGAGGAAATGAGATGGATATTTTTGTCTTTCCACCAAAACCTAAACCTAGTTTCCATTTTTCCTTTTCTTCCTTATACGTTGCTCTCCTCCTCTGTGAAGAAAAGCTTGAGGCATCCGAATGTCTTACAATTTTTTGGCTTTCTATCTTCTTAATTTTAGATTAGTTTCTACAGAATTTAAGATTGGATTCTTTAGATTTAGTGCGAATATTGTGGATTCATTATAATCTCTGCCAAGATTTTAATTTGGAGTAAAAAAAAACATGAAACAAACCCAGTAAAAAGCTTTGGCGCTCGTCAATGGTGACACCAACCGCAGCCCACGACCATAAAACTGGTGAACCGATTAAAGACAAAACACAATCTCTTTTTTAAAAAATATTTATATATTTAAGCTAAATAATTTTCTCTCCTCCATTTCCAAGTACCTCTTTTCTTTGAAAATTATCTTTGCAGTTAGTTGAGAAAGAAAAAACCGAAGAGAGAACAGAGAGGGACGCCATTGACGAAGGAGAGAAGAAAAAGAAGAGAATTGGATTTTAATTTTTATAAAAAGACAATAATGCCCCTCCTATTAGTGTATGATTTATTTGCTGGTGAGGACATTTAAGTCAAAATAAATATGTATACAGTGTTAACCTACTACAATCATGTAGTAGGGTAGCAAAACCCATATATACAAAAAGATATATATTTTATCGGGTACTATTTTTGGGAGCAGCTATACTGTGTAGTTTTTCCGTAAATCTATTGTTACACCCCAAGTTTTCATACGTGAGAGTACGTCGTAAGTCATTGATGTAAGCTCGAAAATGAGATTATATTTGGAAGCAAATAAATTAAGTTAATCATGTTACCTTGGAGGTTACAAATATTAAGATCATGAATAACAAGTACCAAAAGGGTTGGAAAGCTTAGTCGCTAAACGAATTGAAGAAAATAAGTTTCGTCGAAAGTCGACATGTTTGGAATGTTATAACATGCACTTTGGGGTGAGACTAGGGTTCTTAACATGATGAGGAAGTTAATTTATGAGTTATTGTAGTCGTATGATAGTCGTGTTTTATGTTTTTAAGTCAAACGAGTTATGGAACAAAAGTTAGCAAAGGTCATCACAAGTTGCATTTATAATGTGCTGAAATTTAGGTCAAATGTAGATGCACTTTTCTCCCAATATACTTGAAATCAATGGATGATCTACATATAAAATTGAAGATCTACGAGTCTAGTTTCCAACGCATTAAACCGTTCGTCGATATGACATTGGAGTAGAGAGATATTTGCATTTTCCCGAGACAGCGCAGACTGGTAGGTGACAAGTAGGTGCATCACCTACTTGCCAAAAGGAGAGGTCTCAATTAAACCTCCTAAAGTCGGCCAAGAGGGGAAATTTAAGGGATTATAAACTCAATTATTTCACCCATATTCCAGACTTCGAAAACCTAATTGAACCCCTGCAACTCCTCCCCAAAAATCCCACACAAACTCTAGGGTATTCCGGGTGTTACGACGCGATTCTAGTGCTGAAAAGTCCGGACAGCATGCTAGTTTCTCTTTCTCCTTCTTGTATCCGTGTTGAGGAACTTATTTTTGATGAAAAAGGACCAGGTTTCGTGGGTGATACTCAGTACAAGGTAAGTTAATGCTTCTCCTTCCATTATCTATGCGTATGCAAGTTGTAACTCGATCGTAAAGAATAGACCTAGCTAGTTTCGGAAGAATGGTATGTTGTTTGATCTTGTGCCATGGTTGGCTGGTTGTGAACTTATTTTCAAGTTAAATTCATGGCTGGTTTATTGTATAAGATGTGTAATGATGTACTTTTAGTTGTATTTCTCAATTTGAAAGAAAAGACAAGTCGAAACGTGTTTAAGTAAACCGAAAAATTATGTTTGAGTTGATGAACTTGTGGGACTGTTTTTTGGGATGTTTCGTGTTGGTATTGGGTTGTCTCTTTTACTACTGTTTTTATGGATTTGAGAGGAGGAAGGGTGTGTAGAAACACCACATAATGGCAAGGTTGTTTGTTGGTCGTTCATCGTAACATTTTCGGATTGTTTGACACTATTATGGTTGTCGTGTTGTGTATGAAGTGATAGGGGTATGTTGGGCTGTTTGTGATTGTTTTAACTAGTGTGAAGTCATATATATAGGGGAGGTGTTGGCCATTTCATTGTAAAATAGATTGTGGTTGATACATAATAGTTACGACGCTTAAACGATAACGAGAGTGTCATTTCTCTTATTGTATACTAAGGAGCCGTGAAATTGCATAGCTTGAGGTTGGGAAGAATATACAAGGTATGTTAAGGCTCTTCCTTCATTCTTTTGGCATGATCTAAAGTGAAACGAACATAAACGATACGCTATTTCATAATGAATCTACTCCTAGCAACTAAGGTTGTCCATGTTATTCTTTCTTTACAAAGTTATTCCAAGAAAGTGTATATGATCCTTAAGTCCTAGTGAAGTTCATATTGATGGTATGATGTCCATAATGTTAACGATGGTGCAATGACCTTATGTCACTCCAAAAGGTTTAGAACGTGACTCCATGAGTCCAGCATGCATTATATATGTATCTACTTTACTCTACCGAGCCGCGCTATAGTCGGCCGGGTATGGCACCTATTGTGCAACCACTGATCAGTTGGGTTTACCGAGCTCCACGTGGCCAGGTACGATTCTACCGGGCCTTATGATGGCCGGGTACGTTTTTACCGAGTCCTCTTTGAGGCCGGGTACGATATGATGATGATGATGCCCACAGAGGCGAATGTTTTTACAAGTTTATGTATATATATGTATTATGCATTTCATGTCAGTAGCCCCTAGAGGCACTCAGATGTTCCAGGTTGTATCTCCTCTATCTCTCTTTACATTACTGTTCTTATTTATGCTTTCCTGCCTTACATACTCAGTACTTTATTCGTACTGACGTCCCTTTTGCATGGGGACGCCGCGTTTCATGTCCGCAGGTCCCGATAGACAGGTTGATATTCCTCCAAGTAAGCTATCGGTTCAGCGGAAGGTGTTGGTGCACTCCACTTGCTTCGGAGTTGCCTATTTGGTCAGTATGCTTTGGATATGTATTGATTAGTATGGCGGGGCCCTGTCCCGACCTTTATGATATTAGGTACTCTTAGAGGCTTGTAGACAGATGTCAGGTGTATGGATACTTGTATGGCCTTTTCGGCTTATGTTTTGAGTTTACAAATGGTCATGTCGGCCTTATAGGCTCGTATGTCACATGTATAAGTTTGCATATCATGGTGGGTCGTCATATGTTGAGTATTCCCCTATGTTTCATTCTTGTTATCTCATGACAAGTTTTCTAGCTCATTTACCATGATAGTATGATAAGAAAGATATGTTATGTTGGTACTCGGTTGAGTAAGACACCGGGTGCTCGTCGCGGCCCATCCGGTTTGGGTCGTGACATCTATGGACAAACTCATGAAGTGAACGACCCAGTTAGAAAATGGGTTTATTTACAAAGAAGAATTATTGAAAACATAGAATAGAGACAAAAATACCCCTACTCTTTGTTGGATTTTAACACAATTGTTCAATTGGCCAAAATAATTATAGTCGCTAGATAAATATGTAAAAAATATATATTTCTTATGTATAAAATATGCATATATATATATATATATATATATATATATATATATATATATATATATATATACACACATACATACACAGGCACATACACACATTAATATATAAAAATTATATATTTGCCGACTATTAGTTTGGGGGAAGCTATACCATGTTGATTTCCCTTTTTTTAAATGTATCCCAAGTTTTAGATTTTCTCTTATTGGCTAGATACATGGAGGATTTAAAACAAAAGACCCAACCCATTTAAAAAATACCCCCTATTAATAAAACTTATAACATAATTAGAAGCCCCCTCCCCAAACACGTTCCAAGCTATTGTGTCTCCACGAGACAATTCGTCGAATACTTTGCTATACTTCTCATTAGCTGAATAAAAATCCATTAATGTGGTCAACATCCATCTGATTCATGCCCATTAATGTGAGAACACGCGTGTCAACCACAACTGAGTAGGAACCGGAGCCCAGGTTATGGCCTCCACTAGAGGTAGAGGCCGGGGCAGGGGCATGTCTAAACCCCAGTCTAGAGCATGTGTAGCAGCACCTTCAGCTACTTACACTCATGCTAGAGCGATATTAGTTGAACACAAATAGCTTTGAATGGTGAGCAGATTCTAGTTCAGGACGAGTTGGTAAGGCCAACTAGGTTCTAGAGGGATTTATTGCTACCCTAGTGCTTTAGGATACCTTGGTGAGTATGATTAGTTTCATGGAGAGCATAGCTCAGGTGGGAGTACTTCCTATGGCACCAGCTACTTCTCAGGATAGTAGAGGAGCTTAGACCCCTACAACCCACATTCCAAAGCAGATGGTTTTGGGGTATCAGACATCGGGAGTACTGCCAGCTGGTGTAGTTCGCCCTATTATTGCAGCGCGGCCTAAGGTTAGAATCGTTATGTCAGTGGATGAGCAGAAGAGGATGAACAGGTTTTAGAAGTTACGACCCTCGCACTTTGAGGGTAGTCCTTCAAAAGATGCCCATGATTTCTTAAATAGGTGTCGTGAGATTCTGCGCAATTTGGAATTTGTGGAGTCCAATGGAGTTGATTTAACTACTTTTCAGCTGAGAGGGTCAGCCAAGAGGTGGTGGCAGACTTACGAGGAGGGTAGGCCAATAGGGTCACTTCCTCCCTCATGGGTTCAGTTTCGCATCTCTTCTTCGAAAAGTTCATCCCACCCACCAGAAGAGATGAACTTCGTAGCTAGTTTGAACATTTGGTTCAAGGTAGAATGTTGGTGACTCATTATGAGATAAGGTTCACAGAATTATCACGCTATGCAACTTTTTTGATTCCTACCTAGAAAGAGTGAGTGTAGAGGTTCATTGAAGATCTTCACTTTGGTATCAGGATTGGTATGACTGTAACACCCCGTAAATTTGAATCAGTTGTGGATGCACTAAATGAGTATTAATGTAATGGTTATCAATTGGTTATGATAATAAGCGTACGAGGCATATCATAAGTGATTTGGGGTCCAAGGAAAGACCTAAGTCTAAGCCAAGTTGGAAAATTACATGATAGACTAAAATTCTAAATGAGCACGCACAAGACTATACTTTGGACGAGCATATCTACATTTATATAAGGTATTATGTGATTCACAACCTATCAAATGAAAGATCTTTGAGTTTATTTTCTAACGCTTCAAACTGTTTGTCATTTGGACATTCCTACAAGAAGTTATGACCAAATTACTAAAGACATACCACCCAGTTATTTTGGCGGACAGCGAAGCGAGCTCGCTTCGCCAAAGTAGACGCGGATTTTTGTCTTCCCTTGAATGCAATTTAGTGTTCATTTTCCCCTATTTCTTTTGGGACGAATTTTGGGGTCTTCTCCCACCCTCTCAAGACCTCCAACCCCTCCCATCTTCAAGGTAAGCAATCTCCATTAACTTGGTGTGAAATTCCATCATTCATACACTAGTATTGATGAAATCTACTCATAAAACACATAGATCTTCAAGAAATTCCTTCAAGAACTCAAAGGAGGATTTTGCAAGATTTCTTCCAAAAGGTAATCCTACACCCTTAGACTTGCATGTATGAATTTATTATGGGTATATGAGTGTGAATTAAGTATTGGGACTCTTGGTGTAGTTATTAGAAGCCATAAGTTCCTAATATAAATACACAACTATTATAGAGATTGAAAGATGTTTATTTAATGGAACTTTATTGGTTAAGGGTGTTGTTTACCTTATGGGTGATGAAGAATAATATTGATTATAACCATTTGAGACTTAGAATTTATCCAAGAGCAAGAGAATCGGTTATTGGGTGTAGAAACACCATTAATAGGGATTATGAAGCTTTATACTCACCAAGTGTTTGATAAAATGCCTAAGTGACCAAAACATGAATATTGTTGCTAATTTGGAATCCCTTTGAATTGTATTGATATAGATTAAAGTTGAAAGGGTTGGCGAATGTTGTATTATGCTCAAGAGAAGGAAGTTAAGGTATGTGAGGCTAACTCTCTATGTTTGGGAATGTTAATGATTCTCCCTACATTACGTTTCTTTTATGACGTATCAATTGCCTCAGAAATATAGTTAAGGCCTAGTCCCTTGAATAGTTGTAGAACTTCTGTTCTCTAGTTTCATAACTCGTTCATGACTTTCATTCTGAACGTTGTGAGCTCAGTTCGTATTCAATATAGACTTGGGCTTGATGACCCTAAGTCTCAGTATAGCTTACTCAGCATGTCATAAACATTTGAAGTTCAGTGTTCATAACCAGTTCAAGAATACATGTCTCATTCTAGTCCTATGCAGTATTCCAGTATTATGTATTGCAGTATGATTCTCAGTTCCTGATTTTAAATCCCTGAATGTTGAACACCTATATTTGGGCCTGAGGCCGCGGCTAATGCTTTATGCATCTTTGGGCCGGAGGCCGCAGTTTATGCTTTATGTATTTTGGACCTGAGGTCGCAGTTATGTATACGTATACTTGGGCCCGAGGCCGCAGTTTGTGCACATATATATATTGGGCCTGAGGCCGCAGTTTAATATTCAGATAAGCATGTTGTTCATCATTCAGAAGAGGGAGTATTCATATCCTTACTTCCTTTATTCAGTTCAGTTATCAGTTATCAGTTATCTTTTCAGTTATCAGTTCAGTTACCAGTTATCAGTTATCTTTTCAGCTATCAGTTCAGTTATCAGTTATCAGTTATCTTTTCAGCTATCAGTTCAATTATCTTTTCAGTTATCACTTCAGTTTCAGTTTCAATAGTTAACATTTCAGTTATCAATTATCAATTCTCAGTTACCAGCTTAGTTTCAGTTTCAGCATTTATAATTCTTTCTTTCAGTTGCTTTACATACCAGCACAATTCAAATGTACTGACGTCCCTTTTGCCCGGGGCCTGCATCTCACGATGCAGGTAATGATTTACAGGTTGACGATCCAGAGTGCTAGGATTCTCGTACCAGCTATTTGGTGATCCCAGTTCTTTCGGGGCATGATCATTACTTTACAGTCTTTCAGTGTTTACAGATATACAGTATTTTCAGTACTTCAATAGAGTTCTTCATAGACTAGAGTAACAGTTAGACAGAGTCTCAGACTTTTCATGTTAAGCCATGTTGGCTACAAATATGTTCCAAAATTGTATTAGTATTTCCGCACTTTGATTTATATCATCCAGACTTTCAGTATATCAGCATGTGTTAGTTTATCTTCCGTATTCAGTATGTTATGATATCACATGTTGATTCAGCCAGCCAGTTGGTTCGCTCGGTCACATGTAGTCAGACACCGAGTGCCGTGTTACGTCCAGGCCCAGGTTCGGGGCATGACAAAGCTTGGTATCAGAGCCTAGGTTCAAGAGTCCTAGGGAGTCTATGAAGCCGTGTCTAGTGGAGTTTTCTTTATATGTGTGTGCCGACCACTCATATAAACGGTTAACTACCAGGACATTTAGGATTGTCTCACTTCTTTCTACTCTAGATCGTGCCATGAAGCTTAGAGCAATAGTTAACCTTCTCTTTCTATCGAATTCCAAACGTATTGGATGCCCAAGCAACGTGCAGGAAAAACCTAAGGTTCTAGAGAGGACAATTGCCCATTGGGTATATCTATGGAGTACATGTTGGTAACAAATGAGATTTGAGAGGATGTTGAAAGTGGGATGTAATGGGTAGTAGTACAGATTAGAGCATAACCTAATCAGAAAGTACAAAAGCAGTTATCATGTTTTATGGTTGTCAATTTATCTTATTACCAGTTAGCGGCCTTTCAGTTAGCAGGTTTATGTTTATTTAGTACGCCAGTATTCAGTTATATGTTTACCAAATATCCAATTTTCAGTGTATCAAAATTTCTGGAGACTTGTGAGTATACGGTGATGCATATGGATGCTCAAAGAAAATGTAAGTAATGGTGATTATAAAAACATCTTTGCATGTTTTAGGTATTAAGACCCAAGACTCACCGGATGGTGCATGAAGTGATTATCAGATGTGTATGGCAGTGTATCCGCATGTCAAACCTCACAGTGTAACAGGTCAAGAATTCAACCGCAGCAGGCATAGAATTGATCACTATAGTTTTGGACAGAAAATAGCCTAACGGAAATATAGCTAAGAATTATATGATGTATGAAATGAGAACCAAGAGCAGGTGACATTGAATTATAAGGAATGATTTTAAGTTGGTTAGATTTATTCAAATCAGAACTAGAAAGTACCATGTTAGTGAATTTGTATACGAAGTGGCTATTATTGTGAGATAAAAGATATGACAATTCCCCCTTCACATGATGTGACTATGTGTTTAGGCCGGAGGTTTATAGTCTGAAGTGATTTTGAAGTGTATAGAAAGTTTGGGGTTAGATATTCCAATTTTGTTTAAGACAGATGAAATTTCTCTAAGTGTGATCCATGTGCATAGTTCAAAAAGAATAATAGTGTACGGCAAGAGAATATGGTCAGATGATGAGGGAAGTTAGGATAAACCTTATGCTCCACTTTAGTTATTCAAAGCAGAGCAAGAAAACATGATGCTAGCAGGGGGTTAGTAAAAGAATAGTAAATAAGTTTGAGTAAATACAGTGAATTAGCAATTTCAGCAGAGCTAGTAGAGGTAAGATTAGATTCACTTAGCCGGGTTAATTCTAGTGGGTGGATGATAGTTTGAAATACCGAACATGTGTTAGAACCCAAAGAGTTTAAGTTAAACCCGAAGTACAGTGATAGTGGAAAAAAATAGCTAGTAGTAAAAGAGCAAGCAGTAGAAGAATAGCTTTTAGGAATTATTGAAATGTGGTTTCTCCAAGATTGACAGTGTGAGCAGAGTTCGATTATTAAGATTGTGTATGATAGTTGTGAATACATTAGCTTTCCGTCATGTGAATAATTTAGTTCTTCCTAGGTCAGAAGTAAGTTGGAAGATGAGTCGTTATTGGGGTAGAATGGAAGGAACTGCAGAAAATAAGGAAAGTTATTCGGATCCCAACAAAAAGAGAAGGATGTGCAAGTATAAGATCTTTGGTCTAAGGGGTGATGTGAAAATTTTCAGTAAGTCCAGTTAGAGATTTGACACCCAAATAGTTAGCATGGAATATGAAAAAGAAAATCAGTTCAGTAATAAGGAAATTGTATAATTACCACAAGGAATAAGTCTAGCATGTGTAAGAAACACAAAGTGAGTAGAATGATCACCGAGCATAGTTATTGGTGATAAAGTGATCATAGAAAAGCTATAAAATCATGCCCAGTTATGTGTTACGAGGGCAGTGCCATTGCACGAGACCCTTCCGAGTAGTGGTCGGAGACTTAGCTCACAGCAAGACTATAAGTGTTTTTAGGAAGTGCTTAGAAAGATAATCAAGTGTGGGAAGTATAGCTCATGAATGAGGTAGACAAGGGAACTATGTTGAAAGAATTTAACTGCTTAGCCAAGGTAGGAGTTCGACTTTCGGACACCAAAGATGGTGGAGTTGATGTCTAGAACAGGACCTGTTCCTCCTTAGTAGCCGAAGTGAAGGAGAAACGGTTTGATTATCCCTACTTGTTATAGCTGATAGAGGGGATTAACATGCATAACATGATGGCTTTTGAACAAGGGGGAGATGATGGTACTTTGACGTACCAGGATAGATTGTGTGTTCTAACCATAGATGGACTTAGCAAGGGAGGAAGGTTATAGAAGTCCATATGTCTAGGTATTCTATCCACCCAGGTTCCCCAAACATGTATCATAATCTCCAGGAGACTTATTGGTGGGACGACATGAAAAAGAAGGTTGCATACTTTGTGGCCAAGTGTCTGAATTATCAGCAAGTGAAAGTCGAGCAGCAGAAAACCAAGTGTTTATCTCAGAACACACACATCCTTTAGTGAAGATGGTAAATATGGACCTTATAATAGGATTATCTTGCTCAGTTTGAAAGCATGATTTTTATGGCCGAAGGTGTAGATCACCAATTGGTTGGTCTAAAGTTGGTGAAAGGGAGTGATGGGACCAAATTTGGTCTATCATGCTATAGAGAAAGTTAAGTGGATTCAAGAGAATTTGAAGATAACTCAGAGCCGCCAAAAATCCTATTCGAATGTGAGGCATAGAGACCTAGAGTTTCAAGTTGATGATTGGGTATTTCTGAAAGTGTCGCTTGTGAAAAGCGTTATGAGATTTGGGAAGAAGGGGAAGCATAGTCCCTACTATATTGGGCCATATAGATTCTTGTGAAGGATTGGTCAATTAGATTATGAGTTGGAGTTGCCACCATAATTAGTAGTGGTACAGTCAGTATTTCACATGTCATGTTATAACATTCAAGTTTTCAGTACTCAGATACTTATGTCAGTTCAGTACTTAGATACTCAGGTCAGTCCAGTACTCAGATACTCATGTCAGTTCAGTACTCAGATACTCATGTCAGCTCAATACTCAGCTACTCATGTTAGTCCAATACTTAGACATTCATGCCAACTTAGTACTCAGATTACTCAAATATTCGTGCCAGTTCAATATTCATTTATCCATGTTAGTTCAGTATTCACGTATCCATGATAGACCAATATTCAGTCAATGCAGTAGTCATTCAGTTCAATATCTCAACAGTTCAGTAATCATGTATTCATTCAGTTTAGTATGCAAGTGTTAATGAAAGTTCATGTTCCCACCAGACCCATTTAAGGTCCGGAGTTAGCCGAAGATGCAGCCAGGACAATCATTCGAGGACGAATGATCCCAAGGGGGAGATAATGTAACACCCCGTAAATTTGAATCAGTTGTGGATGAACTAAATGATTATTAATGTGATGGTTATCAATTGGTTATGATAATAAGCGTACGAGGCATATCATAAGTGATTTGGGGTCCAAGGAAAGACCTAAGTCTAAGACAAGTTGGAAAATTACATGATAGACTAAAAATCTAAATGAGCACGCACAAGACTATACTTTGGACGAGCATATCTACATTTATATAAGGTATTATGTGATTCACAACCTATCAAATGAAAGATCTTTGAGTTTAGTTTCTAACGCTTCAAACCGTTCGTCATTTGGACATTCCTACAAGAGGTTATGACCAAATTACTAAAGACATACCACCCAGTTATTTTGGCGGACAGCGAAGCGAGCTCGCTTCGCCAAAGTAGACGCGGATTTTTGTCTTCCCTTGAATGCAATGGACAGCGAAGCGAGGACACTTTGCTAGAGTAGACGCGCCCCAGTCCCAGCTCTTTTAAGCCAATTTTAGGGTTCATTTTTCCCTATTTCTTTTGGGACGAATTTTGGGGTCTTCTCCCACCCTCTCAAGACCTCCAACCCCTCCCATCTTCAAGGTAAGCAATCTCCATTAACTTGGTGTGAAATTCCATCATTCTTATACTAGTATTGATGAAATCTACTCATAAAACACATAGATCTTCAAGAAATTCCTTCAAGAACTCAAATGAGGGTTTTGCAAGATTTCTTCCAAAAGGTAATCCTACACCCTTAGAATTACATGTATGAATTTATTATGGATATATGAGTGTGAATTAAGTATTGGGACTCTTGGTGTGGTGATTAGAAGCCATAAGTTCCTAATATAAATACACAACTATTATAGAGATTGAAAGATGTTTATTTAATGGAACTTTATTGGTTAAGGGTGTTGTTTACCTTATGGGTGATGAAGAATAATATTGATTATAACCATTTGAGACTTTAGAATTTATCCAAGAGCAAGAGAATCGGTTATTGGGTGTAGAAACACCATTAATAGGGATTATGAAGCTTTATGCTCACCAAGTGTTTGATAAAATGCCTAAGTGACCAAAACATGGATATTGTTGCTAATTTGGAATCCCTTTGAATTGTATTGATATAGATTAAAGTTGAATGGGTTGGCGAATATTGTATTATGCTCAAGAGAAGGAAGTTAAGGTATGTGAGGCTAACTCTCTATGTTTGGGAATGTTAATGATTCTCCCTACATTACGTTTCTTTTATGACGTATCAATTGCCTCAGAAATATAGTTAAGGCCTAGTCCCTTGAATAGTTGTAGAACTTCTGTTCTCTAGATTCGTAACTCGTTCATGACTTTCATTCTGAACGTTGTGAGCTCAGTTCCTATTTAATATAGACTTGGGCTTGATGTCCCTAAGTCTCAGTATAGCTTACTCAGCATGTCATAAATATTTGAAGTTCAGTGTTCATAACCAGTTCAAGAATACATGTCTCTTTCTAGTCCTATGCAGTATTCCAGTATTATGTATTGCAGTATGATTCTCAGTTCCTGATTTTAAATCCCTGAATATTGAACACCTATATTTGGGCCTGAGGCCGCAACTAATGCTTTATGCATCTTTGGGCCGGAGGCCGTAGTTTATGCTTTATGCATTTTGGACTTGAGGTCGCAGTTATGTATACGTATACTTGGGCCCGAGGCCGCAGTTTGTGCATATATATTTATTGGGCCTGAGGTCGTAGTTTAATATTCAGATAAACAGGTTGCTCATCATTCAGAAGAGGGAGTATTCATATCCTTACTTCCTTTATTCAGTTCAGTTATCAGTTATCAGTTATCTTTTCAGTTATCAGTTATCAATTATCTTTTCAGCTATCAGTTCAGTTACCAGTTATCAGTTATCTTTTCAGCTATTAGTTCAGTTATCAGTTATCAGTTATCTTTTCAGCTATCAGTTCAATTATCTTTTTAGTTATCACTTTAGTTTCAGTTTCAATGGTTAACATTTCAGTTATCAATTATCAATTCTTAGTTACCAGCTTAGTTTCAGTTTCAGCATTTATAATTCTTTCTTTCAGTTGCTTTACATACCAGTACAATTCAAATGTACTGACGTCCCTTTTGCCTGGGGCCTGCATCTCACGATGCAGGTAATGATTTACAGGTTGACGATCCAGAGTGCTAGGATTCTCGTACCAGCTATTTGGTGATCCCCAGTTCTTTCGGGGCATGATCATTACTTTACAGTCTTTCGGTGTTTATAGATATATAGTATTTTCAGTACTTCAATAGAGGCTTCATAGACTAGAGTAACAGTTAGACAGAGTCTCATACTTTTCATGTTAAGCCATGTTGGCTACAAATATGTACCAAAATTGTATTAGTATTTCCGCACTTTGATTTATATCATCCTAACTTTCAGTATATCAGCATGTGTTAGTCTATCTTCCGTATTCAGTATGTTATGATATCACATGTTGATTTAGCCAGCCAGTTGGTTCGCTCGGTCACATGTAGTCAGGCACCGAGTGTCGTGTTACGCTCAGGCCCAGGTTCGGGGCATGACAATGACGCATGAGGCTAAGATAGATGCCACTTTTCATTAGGTATTGGAGATTGCCAGTAGGTTGGATCATATCCATATGCAAGGTAGAGAGGAGCGCGAGCCTAAAAATCCTCATAGTACTGGAGGATTCATTGGTACCTCATCTGGGGGGAAAGGGACTTTATGGCAAAGGACATCATGTTAGACCAGTGCAGTCAGCACTTTAGATCTCCCGCGGCACCCCATCTAGTCATGGTTCCCATGGTGCTTGTTTGAGAAAGTTTCTATATAGTGCACCTTCAGCTTATGGTCCTTATAGTGCACCTTCAGGACAGAGTCTATTCAATGGGTACTCAGATCGTAGAGGCTAGTCACAAGTTCAGTAGCCTTGCTAGAGGAGAAGATGTATTGTGTGTGGGGATTTAGGGCATATCAGGATGCATTTTCCAGGTTGCAGAGTGTTATATCATACCAGGACACTCAGGCTATGGTTCCAGCCCCGGTTGCTATACCACTTGCCCAGCCAGCTAGAGATGAAGGTCAGGCGGATAGAGGTCATCCTAGAGATGGAGGACAAGCTTATGCCTTTCCAGGTAGGCTTTAGGGGGTTGCCTCCGATGATGTCATTAAATGTATTGTTTCCGTCTATCATAAAGATGCTTCGGTATGGTTTTGATTCAGGTTCTACTTATTTGTATGTCATCTTACTTCGCATTGTATTTGAATATGACTCGTAATTCTTTAGGTACTTCTATTTATGTGTCTACACCTATTGGAGATTTTATTATGGTGGATCATGTCTATCAGTCTTGTGTGATTACTATTAATGGGTATGATACTGTAGTTGATCTCTTGTTGTTGAACATGGTTGATTTTAAGGTGATTTTTGGCATGGATCGGTTGTCCCGGTATCATGCTATCTTAGATTATCACGCCAACACCGTGACTTTAGCTATTCCTGGGTTGCCTAGACTAGAGTGGAGAGGGTCGCTTAGCTATTCTACAGGTAAGCTGATTTCATTTTTGAAGGCTCAATGCATGGTTGACAAGGGATGCCTAGCATATTTGGCATTCGTTCAGGATTCTAGTGGAGAGTTTTCTTTCATGGACTCAATACCGGTTGTGAGGGGTTTTCGGAGGTATTTCCTACGATTTGCCGGCTAGTGCCCCTAGATACGGATATTGATTCTGGTATTGAATAGCTTCCGATCACTCAACCTATATCTATTCCATCATATCACGTGGCTACAACTAAGTTGAAGGAATTGAATGAGCAGTTGCAAGACTGTTGATACCCAATTTTTTCCTCATATACTTTTAAATGCATATATACTTTCAAAATAGTGCATGAACATCAACCAGTATTTTTTCATAATTTTCTAAGATTTTAAAAGGATTTTAATTAATTTATTCCAGCATTTTTATTATCTAAATAATTGCTAATTGCATCACAAATAATTTATAATGATTTATTACTTGATTTTTTAGCATTTATATTTATATTAAGTTTTAATCATCTTATGGATAATTATATTTGTATCGTTAGGCTACAATTGCAATAACTTTGCAATAATAGCCCATGCATACATAATTACATTATTTACACGGGAAATAAATTTTTATGTTTTTACAATATTAAGTAATTATTTCAAATCATTTTCAAGTATAAAATTATTTTATTAAATTAAATGGTATTTAAAACATAGCCCCTTTTATTAATTTTTTTTGGACCTACCCAATAGCCCAATACCCCCAGCCCAATACCCTAACCTAACCCAATACCCATAATCCAAAACCAATAACCCAATTGTTATAACCCGCCCCAACCCCAGATTTAATCCTGACTGTTGATCTCAGAAGATCAACGGTCCAGGACAATCCTTCCATTTTTCATTAACCAAACGACCTAAACCCTACCCATTTCCCAAATCCACCGCCCTTGAGACCCCTTCCTTCCTCTTGTCTCTCTCACCTTCCTTCTAACCCTAGCTCGTCGTCATTGAAACCCCTTTGATTCATGGGTTCTTTCTTCAACCTCAGGCCTTATTCGACCTCATATCTCTACTGGTTGTTTGAATTTCATGATACTTTATGGAATCTCAAAGAGATTCGAACCAGATTTGGTTCAAATCTCCCATTTTCTTGATTAATCTGTTTGTGTTCGCACATACGTCTGTGAGTACTAATATATTCATGTTTATGGCTTCAAATCTCTGGTTCAAACCGGATTCTTTCACCTCTGTTTATTTTTTACATACCCTAACTATTTCTGGCTAAATCGGGTCAGATCCCTTTAGATCATAAGCGGTTTGAGTTTGTTTCTTACTTTTCCTTTAAGATTCTTCTATTTTTCCTACAATTGTCAATCGATTTCATTTTTTCCCTAAAGCTAGGGTTTTGGTTCTAAGAGATTTCTGCAAAAAACGTTTTAAAACATTTAAGTGTTTAACTCCGATTTTCTTCCTTTACTTTTTCAACTGATTTTCATCTCTATGTCTTTATGCCCTAGGGTTTTCAGTTATTCTACTATTTGCTATAATGCTTGCCCGTTTACTTTGGCTGTCAATTAAAGTGATCAATTGATTTACTTTCCTAATTAGGGTTCGAAATTGTGCTTTCCTTTTTTTTTTGAAAACTGATATTTTCTTGACAGATTTTTACCTATTCTTTCCTTATGTATGATTCATAATTGGTACTACTTTCCTTAATTCTTTTGCTAGCCTGATTTCTATACTTTGATTATTAGGACCGACTTTTAATTGATCTCTGGACTTACAATACCTTATTTAGACCTCAATCTTGACTGCTGATTTATTCCGTGTTAATTTAAGTGATACTTCCGTGATTTTTCCTATTAATTGATTCGTGTTAGCCCTAATTGACTGATTAACTGATCTCTTTGCCTTATTTGTGCGCCATTGATTCTCCTACCTTATTTGGTTTTACTCTACTGTATGCTATAAAAACCTTTCATTACTCTGATTTTAAAACACACGCTCACGGTTACAGACTTACACTCACACTTACACACTCTCACAATTTATTCATTTACAACTCAAAATCTCTTTGCTTTTCCTCAAAGAATTTAAGTTCTCTCTTTGTGCGAATACTCTGATTTCTGCACTGTTTAGTCGGCTGGAAGCCAAGGATAAACTCTTTGGATCCAAAATGCCATTACATTCCTGTTTACTTTCTTCCTAACTGGTATGTGTTAACTCTTGTTATCCTATTATGTTCCCTGTGCTTACGTGGTTAGTTTATTTCAAACTTCAGCATGTTTCTGTGTGATCTATGATTCATGTTTACTCCTTTCTCAACTGGCATGTTTCAGTTCCTGTTATCTTATTCTGTCTTATAGTTTATTTCGACCTCAGCGTGTTTTTCTGTTACTGCTTTCTCAACTGGCATGCTTTAGTCTCTGTTACCCTATTCAATCCTATGTGCTTATTATTTTGAGATTTCAGCGTGATTCTATTTGCTATATACCCATATGATTTCACCAAGTGACAAGATTAATTAGGTTTCTCTAGTAATATTAAATCCTGTATAATCTGTTGTATATTTCCTGTTCGGCAAACATGTATATGTTGCCAACTCTGTCTATTAGTTCAAGTATCCTGGCTCTTTTGTGATTGCTTGAATTCTAGTACAGTGTCCATGTCTGAATCAATACCAATCTATTTGAACTATTTACTAAATAGGGATTCTGTTTGTTCTAGGTGAAATTCTGTTTGCAGTCTTGTAATTTGAATTTGTTTGCTCCTAAAAATCAAACTATTTTCTAAAACTACCCCCCTACCCCCCTATGTATTGGTTTTCAAATTTCAACTCTTAGTTATCTAGGTTCCTACAACCTCCAGTGTGAGCACTGCCTAGGGTCCCTGAGACTCCCTTGAACTCTGACACATTGGGGCTGGTTTTCTAGCCTGTTATGAATTCTGTGTTGAATGTGTGGTTCTAGTGTGAGCATTGCCCGGGGTCTCTGAGGCTCTTTGGGAACTTTGACATACTAGAAGCCTGGTTTAAGGTGTTGTGGATCCCTGCTATTGTTTCAGAGTTGTTGTGTTTGAAGGCCTGGCTCCCAGGTTTATATTGGGCCTGCTAAGGCTCCCTATAGTGTAATAAATTTAGTTATGTAATTTATTCATTCTAGGCTATAATAATCTCTGTAATAAACAGATCTGGGGTTTATTAGTAAAAGCTAGGGTTTTTTTTCTATATCTTTGTTTGAAACTCGGGTAGAAATCCTGCCTATAGGTTTATTGATGATTATGTGAATGTTACTATTTGTTTAGAGATCATGCCTATAGAATTTTCTGATTGCTTTATTCTGTATATCACTAGCATGCTAGAAATTCTATTTATAGGCCCCTTGCATTAGAAATCCTGTAAATGGGATCCATGCACATTTTTAACTTACATGCATTAGTGACCATGTCTATAGGATTCTATCTGTTTGAATATTAACAAACTTTCCTGGCAATTTTTTTTTTAAATTTTCTGCCTACATGTGATTAATAGATATCATGCCTATAGGAGGTAAAAAATCAGTTTCAACTTAGATACCATGCCTATAGGAATAAAAGGAATCAGTTTCAAACCTAGAAATCATGTCTATAGGACTTAAACTAATAGATATCGTGCCTATAGGGTGAAACCAGTTTGTAAACTTAGAAACCATGCTTATAGAGGTATAAATCAAGTCAACACTTAGAAATCCTACCTATAAAGGTTTAAGCTAATTAGAAAGCATGCCTATAGATCTAAAAGGGATAAAATTTGTCTTTATGATTTAAAATCAATAATTCGCTTAGAAATCATGCTATAGGTCTATAATTAACCGTTGTAGATATCATTCCTATAGAGTTCTATTAATCAGTTTTGAGTTCGATTAATTCTGGTTATCACTTAGGCAAGTTTGTAGGGGTTACTAATGAATCTGGGCCTAAAATTGTGATATCTTGCTGCTTCAAGATGCCAAATTCAAGGTTTAATAAATCAGTAGGCAAATTGATGGGTCCGGATACCCGCCTTAATAAACTGCTATCTTGCATTCTGTTTTTGCTCATCTAGATATCATGCATATAGGATCCTAAATTAACGAAATCTATTGAATTAACTGCGTGCATTTGTTGTCTACTTGTGGAGGTTTATATGGACCCTTATTTGCTCCTTACATGATAGTCCTATTTGAATTTTGTTTGTCGCCTAGCTTTTCTCATTTTAAGCAACATAGGTCAGTCTAGAACCACCCTACATAGAGGTCCTAAATACCTCCAGGACCATAGGTAAGGGACGGGTAGTGCACGTAAAGGCGTGAGTTAGAAGCTATTATAACTCTTAGGTAATAATTGAAAGATAGTAATTGGGTAGTAAAGGAAATGATAGCCCATGCGCTACTGCTATGAGTAAAACCCCGACTTGAGGGACTTGCAAAGCATTGCACGGAATGATCCTATAGGCTAAAAAAACTTAGGACCACCCCTATACTCCCGTGTAAAATAAGTTGAATATTGATCTGTCCCAATTTATTTTCCTCCCTTTTAAGACTAATTCGCTTAATTTAAGTTCGGCCGGGACCCACCGTTGTGGACCTCGAGGGGTGCCTAACACCTTCCACTCAAGGTTTCGAGCCCTTACCCGATCTCTGGTGATGTAAACTGGTTATATGAGTTAATTGCTTCAGGTGCCCTAACGCACCTTAATCCGTTAGGTGGCAACTCTTCAAATCCCTTACCCCGTCCCAAAAGGGAGGGAGTTGTCTCAGAAATGTCGAAACCCGATTTCGCGAGAAAAAGGGGGCACAACAGCATGGCGACTCTGCTGGGGATATCT
This sequence comes from Nicotiana attenuata, assembly GCF_001879085.1. Taxonomy (NCBI): domain Eukaryota; kingdom Viridiplantae; phylum Streptophyta; class Magnoliopsida; order Solanales; family Solanaceae; genus Nicotiana; species Nicotiana attenuata. The sequence goes on from NC_031993.1 coordinate 40,549,104, forward strand.
TTAGGCTCTAACCATAACAAACTTGTCTATGAATTAGTCTTTAAGCATGCCTTTAATACTTGCATACCCCTTCCCATTCTATGTGAATTTATTTGTTTATCCTTATTCATTTATGATCTCCCTCCCATGCTTTATCACTTTACTATGGAAACTGACTTATCTACTTATTTTTATTTTTCTTAGATGTCTTTACAATTATTAAATATCGCATTTCACCGTTATTCATCATGCAAATACTTGACAACGTGTTGTTTTCTTTTTGCATAACTCCATGCTCAACATCATATTCCACTCGTACGTACTAATACCATAGCGATGCTTGATGAGTGTCCCCGCTCTTCCTAAAATCACACTTTAAACTCGGAAAGGCTTATTTGCGATAAAACTAGTCGATTAGCGGTGCAGTCTCAAGTTGTCCGCTTGAGGGTACCAGTCTAGACTTCTAGAGAAACCTTGCTTTGATAAATAACTGTACATGCATCATGGTCAAACCTAGCCGGGGTTAATATGTTGTCCACATAATAACCATCTAAGAAATCCATGTCCAAAGTCCACCGGGATTTCCATGATCCCAACAGACGCAATCACGATATGTGCATTATTTGTAGAGATAAATGCCGACATGCTAATCGTTAATGTGTAATAGTCGAATCCGAAGGGGGATAGGGTCTAACTCTGTTTATTTTTGTAGAAAATGAGTCACGAAGTCCCCAGGTTTGGCATGGTCAGAAGCTTCTGGACATGCACGACCTGGGAAATCTGATTGATGGGGCCAAGAAGGCCAAGCCTGGAGAAGGTCCCTCTGGGACCAAGTAGATAAGGATTATTTGCTTTCTAGAGTTGTTTTGGAATTCGAATGTAATAAGGCAGATGCCATTAGTAACTCATTTATTTATTGTTGTTTTTAGGTTCGCCTTATTTATTACATTAATGAAATGACGCATTTATCAGCATTAAATCTCTCCATATCTCCTTGTCGCTAGGCTTACCTCGGGCACAACGAGGTTCCCCAAATTAGGACGCGAATTTACATTCCTGCAAAATGTGTTTAAATACTGCAAATACTTTTCAGAATCCTTACTGACTTGTCACCTTTTTGCATTTTTCTTTATTTTGATTATTCACATTCCCTAAGGTTGGTTCGCACATACTGGCATCGTCAGCATAGCACACCAAATATAGAGGCCCTCCTCCTCCAAGTAATCTAAAAAGCAAAGGAAAAGCGAAGATGGATGATCTGAGTGGTATCCAAAAAGAAAATGCTGAGAATATTGAAACTTCAGACGGTCGAAGTACTCCAGCCCAGAATGATTTGGTCCTGCGACTGGAACAGAAAATACTGGAGTTGCAAGGAGAACTTGAGCAGGTCCGCATCTTGGCAAACCTCTCCCTCACCCTGAACTTCCAAGACGTTAACCAACAAAATGCTCAAAACCCAGCACATCCTCAAAATACACCAAACCAATGTCCACAAAATCCTTCCGTACCCCATCAATACACAACTCCTCCCCAAAATCCTAATCCTCTACCAATGCACACTCCCCCTCAGCACCAACATCTTCCTACTCAATACCCACAAACCACTTACCATACTTCCCAGAATATCCCGCAACCTATCCCTAATCCGCAAAACTCAACTAACGATCACCACTACACTCCAACCCCTGACACCCACCAAAACAATCCCATATACATGGAAACCTTACCTCACTCTACTAAACCAACATCATACGCTCCAGAATTTGCCGAGAAGGACCTGCACATTAAGAACATGGCCGAAGAGCTCAAGAAGCTCATGAGCTGAGTCCAGGGTGTTGAAGGAGGCAAAGGAATTGAAGGTCTGAATTATGAGGATCTATGCATTCAGCCAGATGTGGAACTGCCGAAGGGTTACAAACCTTCTAAGTTCGAAATGTTTGACGAAACAGGTGACCCGAAAGTACATTTGAGAACATACTATGATAAGTTCGTGGGTATTGGAAAAGATGAAAGGATTCGCATGAAGATGTTCATAAGGAGTCTCACTGGAGATGCCCTATCTTGGTATATCAGTGAGAATCCCAAGAAATGGGTTAATTGGTTAAGCATGGCGTCAGACTTAATGGATCGATTCAGGTTTAACACAAAATGCATCGGATGTCTTCTATATACAGAATCTCAAGAAGAAACCAACGGAGACTTTCCGCGAGTATGCTACTCGATGGAGGTCAGAAGCTGCAAAAGTTAGGCTGACACTAGAGGTAGAGCAGATGAACAAATTCTTCGTCAGGGCCCAAGATCCACAATACTATGAAAGGTTAATGGTCATCGGAAATCACAAGTTCTCCGACATCATCAAACTCGGAGAAAGGATTGAAGAAGGGATCAAGAGTGGGATGGTGACCAATTTCGAGGCACTGCAGGCCACGAACAAATCATTACGGTCAAGTGGAATATCAAAGAAGAAAGAAGTAGGGTAGTAATGGTGGCCCAAGGTCCAAAATCTCCACTCACATACCAAACACCTCCGCCTATATACCAACCCTCACCTCCCAGATATTCTCAACTCGCTACCGCCTATTACACTTATAACACCCACCCAACCTATTACGATTCACCTCTAACCCGTCAAAACTATCCAAAACCCAGACCCAATTTTGATCGCAGGCCGCCCAGACAATACACCCCTATTGCTAAACCCATGGACCAACTATATGAAAGATTGAAGTCTGCTGGATATGTTACCCCCATTCCTGCTGTTGCAATGGAAAACTCCCCCCAGTGGGTCAACCAAAAAAAAAACTTGTGCATACCATTATAGCATGAAGGGCATAATATCGATGAATGCCGCACTCTGAAAGACAAAATTCAACCCCTGATTGATACCAAAGTCATACAGGCGAAGGAAGCCACGCCAAATATCCGCAACAATCCCCCTCCCAGATCATAGAGGTGAAGGAGTAAATGTGATAGAAACTGACAAAGAATGGGATCCTGAAGGGTCGGTTGGGCTTATTCGGGAAGGAGATGACCCTAAACCTGCACTCACACTCACTCCTATTATGGTACAAATACAGCCGGCAGTCAAAGTTGAAGTAGCCACATCAGTCCCGTTCGAAATTGAAGTAACAACATATGTGGTCACACCAGCTCCATTTGAAGTAGAAGTATCCACACCCTTCACTGTGACAGTAGCACCCACACCTCCTTTCAAGCCCAACGCCATACCGTAGGATTATGTTGCCGAAGCCAGGAGAAAGGGAAAAGCAAAGATGGAAGAATCTGGTGCCGCACAAGGGATGACCAGAACTGGAAGGATCTATACACCCAAAAAATTTGGGGGAACAAGCAAGGAAGCTGGTACCAAACAACCCGTCACTGAAACTGGTACAGACAATCTTTGGAGGAAAGAACAAGCAAGAGGATACTTTGTTGTCGATCATTTGAACAAGACTCCCGCCCAGATATCCATCCTGTCACAATTGCAAAATTCTAAGGCGCATAGGAGTGCTCTGATGAAGGTGTTGAATGAAGCTTACGTAGCCAACAACATCACCAGTGGAGAGATGGCCAATATGGTAGGGAAAGTACTGGAGAGTCACAAAATCACCTTCCACGAGGATGAACTACCACCTGAAGGATTAAGTCACAACAGGGCTTTGCATATCACAGTACAGTTCGATGACAAATTCATCGCCAAGGTCTTAATAAATGGGGGTTCAAGCCTCAACATTTGTCCATTGTCTATCTGAAAAGGTTGGGCAAAGATTTCCATGAGATACGAGCAGGGAGTATGAACGTGAAGGCATTTGATGGGTCTCAAAGGGGCACGATTGGGGAGATTAACCTTTGTCTGCAGATGGACCCGACCTGGTTCGATGTTGATTTCCAAGTACTAGATATATCTGCTACATATGGAAGTAACCCCATTTACACTAGTCAAACTGTTCCGGTTGTCGAGAATAGAAGAAAGCTGGGTGGAGAAACTTATCACCGCATTGAGTGTGTCAACGCAATTGAGAAGGACAAGTGGTGGAGTAACAAAATAGAAAGCATACTGGCTTGGTGTGGGTATGAACCCGGCAAAGGGCTTGGGAAGAAACTTCAGGGCGTTACCAAACCGATACAGTTAAAACGTCACGGCACAACTTTTGGGCAGGGATATCCGTACACCTGGCAAGAATATAATGATTGGTCGCCACCATGGCGTGGTTCTTATTACCCTCTCGAGCAGCCAGTGCCATATTTGAGTCAGACTTTTCACGAGGCCGACACAATATGGGGATCTGCAGAGGAGGAAGCTTTGGCTGGGTTAAGGGATTTGTTTCTAGAGGACGAGTATAATGATTGCAACGTGATAGTTGAGGAGGAGGAGGAGGAGGAAGAAGGCCTCACCATTCAGACCGTGGAGAAGGGAGTTGTTCTCAAGAATTGGACTGCCACACCATCCCGGGCCCGTCGAGTTCCTGGGTAGCTTGGCAATTAGTGTGACCTATTTTAATAGCCATTTTAGGCATTTAAGATATTTTCAGTATTTTGTTTTGTTTCGAAATAACTGCTCGAGTCATTGAGCCGTACCTGTTTTGGATATTTTCAAAATTTAATTAATGCATTGTTATTTAGTATTTATTATTATCTTTTACATATGTCTACAACATTATTATTACTTTTCCAGATGAATCGATGACTGTGACATGTAATAAGACAACGCAATATAAGGATAGTGACTCAGAAGAAGAGGATGAAATACCTGAGGAAGTTGTCAGAGAAGTTGAGAATTTTGAGAACAACCCTAAGTCCAATCTGGACGAAACCGAGGCAATCAATTTGGTAGATTCTGAAACAGTCAAAGAGACTCACATAAGCATTCACCTATCACCGTCAGAAAAGGAAGAATACTCTTGTTTCCTGAAAGAATATGAGGATATTTTTGAATGGTCATATGATGACATGACCGGCCTAAGCACATCCATAGTGGCTCATAAGTTGCCTACCAATCCAATGTGTCCGCCGGTGAAACAAAAACTCATAAAGTTCAAACCAGACATGAGCCTAAAGATCAATGAAGAAGTCACTAAGCAGATCAAAGCCAAAGTCCTCAGGGTAGTTGAGTACCTAACCTGGTTAGACAACATCATACTAGTTTCGAAGAAAGATGGGAAAGTAAGGGTGTGTGTTGACTATAGGGATTTAAATAAAGCAAGTCCCAAAGACGATTTCCAGCTGCCAAATATACACATTCTGATCGACAATTGCGCCAATCATGAACTCCAATCCTTTGTAGATTGCTTCGCAGGTTATCGTCAGATTTGGATGGACGAAGAAGACGCAGAGTAAACAGCCTTTATTACACCATGGGAGTGTACTGCTACAAAATGATGCCATTCGGTCTAAAGAATGCTGGGGCTACCTACATGAGAGCCATGACGACCATCTTCCATGATATGATACACAATGAAATAGAGGTGTATGTTGACGACGCCATCATCAAATCCAAAAGGTCCATGGATCACATAGCAGATTTGAGGAAGTTCTTTGACAGGCTAAGAAGGTACAATTTAAAACTAAACCCCGCAAAATGTGCATTCGGGGTTCCTGCAAGAAAACTATTGGGATTCATTATCAGCCGCCGAGGAATCGAGTTAGACCCGTCCAAAGTTAAGGCTATCCAAGAGTTACCACCACCGAAGAGCAAAAAGGACGTGATAAGCTTCCTGGGATGCCTCAACTACATCAGTCGCTTCATAGCACAGTCCACAGTAATATATGAACCCATCTTCAAAATGTTGAGAAAGGATGCTGAAACCAGTTGGACTGAAGATTGTCGGAAGGCTTTTGACAATATTAAGGAATACTTGTCCACACCACCAGTCCTAGTCCCGCCAGAACCTGGGAGACCTTTGCTACTCTATTTGTCCATACTAGATGGGGCTTTTGGCTGTGTTTTGGGATAACATGACGAGACAGGAAGAAAGAAGCAAGCCATATATTATTTGAGTAAGAAATTTACGCCTTACGAAGCACAGTACTCTCTGCTAGAACGCACTTGCTGTGCTTTGACATGGACAGCTCAGAAATTGAGGCATTACTTCCGTGCCTATACCACATACCTCATATCCAGGATGGACCCTCTGAAGTACATCTTTCAGAAGCCCATGCCAACCGAGAAGTTAGCCAAGTGGCAGATATTGTTAAGTGAGTTCGATATCATCTATGTGACTCACAAGGCAATCAAAGGACAAGCATTGGCAGACCATCTTGCTGAAAATCTTGTGGGAGGAGAATACAAACCAGTAAAACGTATTTTCCTGACGAAGAAGTGTCATTCGTAGGAGAGGACATTGCTGAAGCCTACGACAGTTGGAGAACGTTCTTTGACAGAGCTGCCAATTTCAAAGGCGTAGGTATTGGGGTTTTGGTATCAGATACAGGTCAACCTTATCTGGTGTCTGCAAAACTTATGTTTCCGTGAACCAACAATGTTGCAGAATATGAGGCTTGCATCATGGGGCTCAATTTTGCCATCAATATGAATATACAAGAGTTTCTGGTAATTGGTAATTCGGATCTTCTGGTACATCAGATTCAAAGGAGAATGGGCTACGAAAAACACCAAGATACTACCATACTTATATCATGTGCAAGAATTGATGAAGAGGTTCACAAAGATAGAATTCAAACATGTTCCAAGAGTCCAGAATGAGTTCGCAGACGCATTGGCCACCTTGTCAACAATGATACAACATCCAGACAAGAATTTCATCGATCCCATCCCGGTGAAGATCCATAATCAGCCGGCTTACTGTGCCCATGTTGAAGAAGAAACGGATGGAAAACCTTGGTTCCACGACATCAAGGAATATTTGGCAAAAGAAGAATACCCAGAACATGCAAACCATACTCATAAACGAACACTGCATAGGCTATCCAATCATTTCTTCCTAAGCGGAGGAATTTTGTATAGAAGAACACCCGATCTAGGACTATTAAGGTGTGTTGACGCAAAAGAGGCTTCCAAATTGCTCGAAGAGATACATGCCGGAACTTGCGGACCACATATGAACAATTTCGTTCTAGCTAAAAAGATACTCAGAGCGGGATATTTTTGGATGACCATGGAAACCGATTGCATCCGGTACGTCCATAAATATCACCAGTGCCAGATAAATGCAGACATGATAAGGGTACCACCAAATGAACTCAATGCAACAAGTGCACCTTGGCCTTTTGCTGCCTGGGAATGGATGTCATCGGTCCAATCGAGCCCACCGCTTCTAACAGGCCCTGGTTCATTTTAGTGGCCATCGATTACTTCACATAATGGGTGGAGGCTGCATCTTACAAAGCTGTAACCAAGAAGGTTGTCGCAGATTTTGTCAGGGATCGTATTGTTTGTCGATTCGGGGTTCCCGAGTCCATCATCACTGATAATGCTGCCAACCTCAATGTGATCTAATGAATTCCATGTGTGAAACCTTCAATATCAAGCACAACTCTACAACATACAGGCCTCAAATGAACGGAGCTGTGGAAGCTGCCAACAAGGACATCAAGAAGATACTAAGGAAGATGGTAGAAAATCACAAACAATGGCACGAGAAGTTACCCTTCGCCCTATTGGGGTAACGTACCACATTCCACACATCAACTTAGGCAACTCCCTATTTACTGGTTTATGGTACCGAAGCTGTCATTCCAGTCGAGGTAGAAATTCCTTCTTTAAGAATCATACAAGAAGTCGAACTCAGTGATGCAGAATGGATAAGGAGCCGCTATGAGCAACTAGCCCTCATAGATGGAAAAAGAATGAATGCGGTATGTCACGGTCAGCTTTATCAGAATAGAATGTCCAGAGCTTTCAACTAAAGGGTCAAATCAAGACAATTCACAGCGAGGCAGCTGGTACTAAAGCGGATCTTCCCACAGCAGGATCAAGCCAAAGGGAAATTTTCACCCAATTGGCAAGGTCCATACATGGTTCACAGGGTACTAACAGGATGAGTACTCATACTTGCAGAAATGGACGGAGAAGTTTGGCCAAAACCTATCAATTCAGATGCAGTCAAGAGATACTATGTTTAGATTGTTTACATTCCTTAATCTGATCTAACTGAACTACGCTTGACCTGATTCCCGTTTAAGAGGGGATAGGTAGGCAGCCCTGTGGGTTCGGTCACATCTTAATAAAATCTTCGTTTCCCAAAAACAGAAACTGGGCAGAATTTTGAGGAGGACCCTCAAAATTCCGGAACAAGTCCAGCCGACACCATCATATGCAAGTTAGTAAGAAATGGTTAAGAAATAGGGGCAGAATTTTGAGAAGGATTCTCAAAATTCTGGAGCAGATCTAACGAACTTCGTTCCATGCAGAACGACAGAGGATCATTCACCAAACTGGGGCAGAATTTTGAGGAGGACCCTCAAAATTCTAATGCAAGGAGGCCGCAATGTCTTTAAAAGTGTTACTGTCATCAGTTCATCTAGTTTGCTTGATATTATATACCACTATGTTTTCTAAATAACTCTATTTCATCAAATAAGTGCATATTTTTGAAAACTTTATTTTTGTGACAACCAGGTGTTACCCAGGGTAACTCGAACAGTGTCTCCAAAATAGAGCAAAGCGGAGCAAGCAGACAAAGGCACGAACCAACTGCCCCTACTAAACTCAAGATTTTTCTTTGGGTACAGGCACAGTGAACATAATAGGAGTATTCGCAAATATACACATATCAAAATCACTATCCTCATAACAATCGGACCGCCGAGCGAAAATATATCTCCAGCTAAGAAATATTCTGCTCCTATTTGCTATTTGTCTATCGCATAAGGCTAAGCATTGCCTCTTCTTTGCATGAGACTAAGCCCTGTCTCAAATCTTGCATGAGGCTAAGCCCTGCCTCCATATTTGCATAAGGTTAAGCATTTCCTCCTCTTTGCATGAGACTAAGCCCTGTCTCAAATCTTGCATGAGGCTAAGCCCTGCCTCCAATCTGTATAAGGCTAAGCTTTTCCTTCTCTTTGCATGAGACTAAGCCCTGTCTCAAATCTTGCATAAGGCTAAGCCCTGCCTCCATATTTGCATAAGGCTAAGCAATTCCTTTTCTCTGCATGAGACTAAGCCCTGTCTCAAATCTCTCATGAGGCTAAGTCCTGCCTCCCTGTTTGCATAAGGCTAAGCATTACCTTCTCTCTGCATGAGACTAAGCCCTGTCTCAAATCTCGCAGGAGGCTAAGCCCTGCCTCCCTATTTGCATAAGGCTGAGTACTGCCTTCCATCGCATGAGACTAAGCCCTGTCTCAAATCTTGCATGAGGCTAAGCCCTGCCTCCATATTTGCATAAGGCTAAGCATTGCCTTCTCTTTGCATGAGACTAAGCCCTGTCTCAAATCTCGCATGAGGCTAAGACCTTCCTTGCTATTTTCATAAGGCTAAGCATTTCCTTCTCTCTGCATGAGACTAAGACCTGTCTCAAATCTCGCATAAGGCTAAGCCCTGCCTCCATATTTGCATAAGGCTAAGCACTGCCTTCTCTCTGCATGAGACAAAGCCTGTCTCAAATCTTGCATGAGGCTAAGCCCTGCCTCCATATTTGCATAAGGCTAAGCATTGCCTTCTCTCTGCATGAGACTAAGCCCTGTCTCAAATCCCGCATGAGGCTAAGCCCTGCCTCCATATTTGCATAAGGCTAAGCATTGCCTTCTCTCTGCATGAGACTAAGCCCTTTTCTCAAATCTCGCATGAGGCGAAGCCCTGCCTCCTAGTTTGCACAAGTCTAAGAACTGCCTTCCCTTGCATGAGACTAAGCATTGTCTCCTCTCCTTGCATGAGGCTAAGCCCTGCCTCTCCAACTGCATAAAACTAAGCTCTGCCTTTCATTGTCTACTGCTGAATATTACACTATCTGAAACGTAGCACTATTTTGCCTTTTCCGGGGCTAAGCTCTGTCCCGATTCTATGCAAGACTAAGCTCTATCTTGTTTGCTTATATGATCCATCATCATGTCTCTATCCGAAGGCGTCATAGTCCGAAGGCATCATTCTCATATCCTGAGACACCATGTCATGGCCTGAGGATCTCTCAATACTGCACATCATTATTCGAAGGCGTCATGGTTCGGAGGCACCATTCTCATAGCCCGAGAACATCATTTCATGGCTTGCGAATCTCTTATCTCATGATTCATATCCCGGGACGTCATGGTCTAAGGACGTCATCCTTTCCGTCCAAAGACAACCTTCATGGTCCAAAGGGAATTTGCATCATGTTTAAATTCCTGCAGTAATCTATACACTTGCATGCATCGTGTTTTAAGTTTTGCAGGAAATCCAGGAGGTAACCGTTCCTCAAATAGGAGCAACCTTCGCTTCGGTTTCCACTCATACCATTCCGGTTTCCACTCATACCGTTTGCTGTTTTCTCAAACGTAACCGATTCTCATCAATTACTCATCTTTACCCCACGACCCTTCAGATACCTAACCTGTGATACATCCGTTACACTTTAGACTCATAATCATAACTCCGCATAAACCCATCTAATACTATCCTTCCCAAAAGAAACCCTTTTCTGAAACATACTACCATTCTTATAACAATTCCATCGGTTTCATTCACTGTTGGGTCCAGAACTACACATGGACCGATTCCTGTAAAATCAGGGATATGTAGGCAGCTTAGAGACCAGGGTGCGGCCCATATTTTTCAAACACCCCATTCGGTCAGAATCGGCCATCATTTCTTTATCCGACAACTCTTTCATCCTTCCTGGGTAAAGATGAGCAGCTGTTGATACCTAATTTATCCCTCATATATTTTTTAATGCATATATACTTTCAAAATAGTGCATGAACATCAACCAGTATTTTTTCATAATTTTTTCTGATTTTAAAAGGATTTTAATTAATTTATTCCAGCATTTTTATTATCTAAATAATTACTAATTGCATCACAAATAATTTATAATGATTTATTGCTTGATTTTTTAGCATTTATATTTATATTAAGTTTTAATCATCTTATGCATAATTAGATTTGTATCTTTAGGCTATAATTGCAATAACTTTACAATAATAGCACGTATATGCATAATTACATTATTTACACGAAAAATGAATTTTATATTTTTAAAATATTAAGTAATTATTTCATATAATTTTCATGCAAAAATGACATTTTATCATTTATATATTATTTTATTAAATTATTTTATTAAATTAAATGAGTATTTAAAACATAGCCCTTTTTTTTCGGACCTACCCAATAGCCCAATACCCCCAGCCCAATACACAAACCTAACCCAATACCCGTAACCCAAACCCAATAACCCGATTGTTATAACCCGCCCCAACCCCATATTTAATCCTGACCGTTGATCTCAGAAGATCAACGGTCCAGGACAATCCTTCCATTTTTAAGTAACCAAACGACCTAAACCATACCCATTGCCCAAATCCGCCGCCCTTGAGACCCCTTCCCTACTCTTGTCTCTCTCACCTTCCTTCTAATCCTAGCTCGCCGTCACTGAAACCCCTTTGATTCATGGGTTCTTCTTAAGCCTCAGGCCTTATCCGACCTCATATCTCTACTGGTTGTTCGATTTTCATGATACTTGATGGAATATCAAAGAGATTGGAACCAGATTTGATTCAAATATCCTATTTTCTCGATTAATCCGTATGTGTTCGCTCATATGTCTATGAGTACTAATATCTTCGTGTTTTTGGCTTCAAATCTCTGGTTTAAACTAGATTTTTTCACCTCTGTTTATTTTTTATATAACCTAACTATTTCTGGCTAAATCGGGTCAGATCCCTTTAGATCTGAAGCGGTTTGAGTTTGTTCGCTACTTTTCCTTTAAGATTCTTCTATTTTTCTACTATTGTCAACCGATTTTATTTTTTTTCCTAAAGCTAGGGTTTTGGTTCTAAGAGATTTCTGCAAAAAAATGTTTTAAAACATTTAAGTGTTTAACTCCGATTTTCTTCCTTTACTTTTTCGACTGATTTTTATCTCTATGTCTTTATGCCCTAGAGTTTTTAATTATTCTACTGTCAATTAAAGTGATTAATTAATTTACTTGCCTAATTAGGGTTCGAAATTGTGCTTTCCTTTTTTTTAAACTGATATTTCCTTGACAGATTTTTACCTATTCTTTCCTTATGTGTGATCCATAATTGGTACTACTTTATTCTTTTGCTAGCCTGATTTCCGTATTTTGATTATTAGGACCGAATTTTAATTGATCTCTTGACTTACTACTTACCTTATTTAGACCTAAATCTTGACTGCTGATTTATTCCGTGTCAATTAATGTGATACTTCCGTGATTCTGCCTTTCTTTAGCCGAGGGTCTATCAGAAATAGTCTCTCTGCCCTTCCAGGGTAGGGGTATGGCTGCGTACATCCTACCCTCCCCAGACCCCACTTGTGGGACCACACTGGGTTGTTGTTGTTGTTGTTGTTGTTAATTCCGTGATTCTGCCTATTAATTGATTCCTGTTAGCCCTAATTGACTGATTAACTGATCTCTTTGCATTATTTGTGCGCCATTGACTCTCCTAAATTATTTGGTTTTATTCTACTGTATGCTATAAAAACCTTTTATCAATCTGATTTTAAAACACACGCTCACGCTTACAGACTTACCCTCACACTTACACACTCTCACAATTTCTTCACTTTACAACTCAAAAGCTCTCTGCTTTTCCTCAAAGAATTTAAGTTCTCTCTTTGTGCGACTACTCTAATTTCTGCGCTATTTAGCCGGCTGGAAGCCAAGGCTAAACTCTTTGGATCTAAACTGCCACTAATTCCTATTTTCTTTCTTCCTAACTGGTATGTGTTAACTTTTGTTATCCTATTCTGTTCCTAACTGGTATGTGTTAACTTCAGCATGTTTCTGTGTGATCTATGATTCTTGTTTACTCCTTTCTCAACTGGCATGTTTTAGTTCATGTTATCTTATTCTGTCTTATAGTTTATTTTGACCTCAACATGTTTTTCTGTTACTGCTTTCTCAACTGGCATGCTATAGTCTCTGTTACCCTATTCAATCCTATATGCTTATTAGTTTGAGATTTCAGCATGCTTCTGTTTGTTATATGCCCATATGATTTCACCTAGTGACAACATTAATTAGGTTATCTCTAGTAATATGAAACCCTGTATAATCATTTGTATGTTCCCTGTTCTGCAAACATGTAATATGTTGCCAACTTTGTCTATTAGTTCAAGTATCCTGGCTATTTTGTGATTGTTTAAATGCTAGTACAGTGTCCATGTCTGAATCAATACCAATCTATTTGAACTATTTATTAAATAGCGATTCTGTTTGTTCTAGGTGAAATTCTGTTTGCAGTCCTGTAATTTGAATCTATTTGCTCCTAAAAATCAAATTGTTTTCTAAAAATATCCCCCTATCCCCCTATGTACTGGTTTTCAAACTTCAACTCTTAGTTATCTAGGTTCCTACCACACCTAGTGTGAGCACTGCCTAGAGTCCCTGAGACTCTTTTGAACTCTGACACATTGGGGATGGTTTTCCAACCTCTTATGACTTCTGTGTTGAATGTGTGGTTCTAGTGTGAGCATTTCCCGGGGTCCCTGAGGCTCTTTAGGAACTTTGACACACTGGAAGCCTGGTTTAAGGTGTTGTGGATCCCTGCTATTATTTCAGAGCTATTGTGTTTGAAGGCCTGGCTCCCAGGTTTATATTGGGCCTGCTAAGGCTCCCTATAGTGTAATGAATTTAGTTATGTAATTTATTCATTCTGGGCTGTAATAATCTCTGTAATAAACAGATCTGGGGTTTATTAGTAAAAGCTGGGGGGGGGGGGGTTTCTATATCTTTATTTGAAACTCGGGTAGAAATCCTGCTTATAGGTTTATTGATGATTATGTGAATGTTACTACTTGTTTAGAGATCATGCCTATAGAATTTTCGGAATGCTTTATTTTGTATTTCACTCGCATGCTAGAAATCTTGTTTATAGGCCCCTTGCATTAGAAATCCTGTCCATAAGATCCATGCACATTTTTAACTTACATGCATTAGTGACCATGTCTATAGGATTCTATCTGTTTGAATATTAACAAACTTTCCTGGCAATATGCCTATAGGAGGTAAAAAAATCAGTTTCAACTTAGATATCATGCCTATAGGAATAAAAGGAATCAGTTTCAAACCTAGAAATCATGTCCATAGGATTTAAACTAATAAATATCGTGCCTATAGGGTGAAACCAGTTTGTGAACTTAGAAACCATGCTTATAGAGGTATAAATCAAGTCAACACTTAGAAATTCTGTCTATAAGGGTTTAAACTAATTAGAAAGCATGCCTATAGGATCTAAAAGGGATAAAACCTGTCTTTATGAGTTAAAATCAGTAATTCGCTTAAAAATCATGTTATAGGTCTATAATTAACCATTGTAGATATCATGCCTAAAGAGTTCTGTTAATCAGTTTTGAGTTTGACTAATTCTGGTTATGACTTAGGCAAATCTGTGGGGGTTACAAATGATTTTGGGCCTAAAATTATGATATCTTCCTACCTGAAAATGCCCAGATTCAAGGTTTAATAAATCAGTAGGCAAATTGATGGGTCCGGATGCCCGCCTTAATAAACTGTTGTCTTGCATTCTGTTTTTTCTCATCTAGATATCCTGCCTATAGGATCCTAAATTAACGAAAACTGTTGATTTAACTGCGTGCATTTGTTGTCTACTTGTGGAGGTTTATATGGGCCCTTATTTGCTCCTTACATGATAATCCTATTTGAATTTTGTTTGTCGCCTAGCTTTTCTCATTTTAAGCAACATAGGTCAGTCTAGAACCAGCATACATAGAGGTCCTAAATACCTCCAGGACCACAAGTAAGGGACGGGTAGTGCACGCATAGGGCGCGAGTTAGAAGCTATTAGAACGCTTAGGTAACAATTGAAAGATAGTTATTGGGTAGTAAAGGAAATGATAGCCCATGCGTTAATGCTATGAGTAAAACCCTGACTTGAGGGAGTTGCAAAGCATTGCATGGAATGATCCTATAGGCTAAAAAAGTTAGGACCACCCCTATACTCCCGTGTAAAAATAAGTTGAATTTTGATCTGTCCCAATATGTTTTCCTCCCTTTTAAGACTAATTCGCTTAATTTAATTCGGTCGGGACATACCGTTGTGGTCCTCAAGGGGTGCCTAACACCTTCCCCTCAAGGTAATTTCGAGCCCTTGCCCGATCTCCGGTGATGTAAACTGGTTATATGAGTTAATTGCTTTAGGTGCCCTAACGCACCTTAATTCGTTAGGTGGCGACTCTTCAAATCCCTTACCTCGTCCCAAAAGTAAGGGAGTCGTCTCAGAAATGTTGAAACCCGATTTTGCGAGAAAAAGGGGGCGCGACAAAGACTTGTTTGATAAGGGATTTATTAGACTGAGTGTTTCTACTTGGGGCACACCGGTGTTGTTTGTAAAGAAGATGGATGATTCCATATAGCTGTGTATTGATTAGGGGCAATTGAACAAGGTCGCTATGAAGAAAAAGTATCCCTTGACGCCTATTGATGATCTTTTTTATCAACTTCAGGGTGCTAAAGTGTTTTCTAAGATTGACTTTAGATTGGGTTATCACTAGCTTAAGATTAGGGCTTCAGATGTTCCCAAGACGGCTTTTAGGACTCTATTGTTATTATGAGTTCTTGGTGATGTCATTTGGTTTTGACTAATGCTCTAGCGACATTTATAGATTTGATGAACAAGGTGTTCAAGACTTATTTGGACTCTTTTGTGATTGTATCCATTAATTGCATCCTGATTTACTCCTGTAGTAGAGAGGAGCATGAGCAGAATTTGAAGATTGTGCTTCAGACATTGAAAAAGAAGAAGTTGTATACAATGTTTTCAAAGTGTGAGCTTTGGTTGGAATCAGTTGCGTTTTTAGGTCACATTATGTCTAATGATGGCATCAAGGTTGATTCGAAGAAGATTGAAGTTGATTAGAGTTGGCCTAGACCTACTTCAGCTACAGAGATCAGGATTTTCTTGAGTTTGGTAGCTACTATCATCGCTTTGTGAAGGTTTTTTCATCCATTTCATCCCCATTGACTAAGTTGACTTAGAAGGGCGTTCTTTTTAGATTGTCTGATGAGTATGAAGAGAGCTATCAGAAGCTCAAGACTATTTTGACTACATCCCGGGTGTTAGTGTTGCCCACAAATTCGGGGCCATACAATGTGTATTATAATGCTTCTCGCATTAGTCTTGGTGCAATTTTGAAGCAGGATGGTAAATGATTTCTTATGCGTCACGACATTTGAAGCCTTATGAGAAAAATTATCTATTTCTTGATTTGGAGCTGGCCGCTATTGTGCATGTTCTTAAGATTTGGAGGCATTACTTGTATGGTGTGTCATGTGATGTTTACACTAGTCATTGAAGTCTTCAACGATTATTCAAGTAAAAGGATTTGAATTTAATATAGTGGAGGTGGTTGGAGTTGTTGAAGGATTATGATATCACTATCTTGTATCATCCGGGTAACATAAATGTGGTAGTGGATGACTTGAGTAGAAAGGCAAAGAGTATAGGGAGTTTGGCATCTATTCTAGATGAGGAGGGCCCTTGGGCTATGGTTGTTCTATCCTTGACCAATAGACTTATGAGAATGGATATTTTTGGGCTTAGTAGAGTACTTGCTTGTATTATTGCGCGGTCGTCCTTGTTTGAGCGCATTAAGGCTCGCCAGCATGATGATCCACATTTCCTTGTCCTTAAGGACACAGTGCAACAAGGTGATGCCAAGGAGATAGTTATTGGAGATGATCGCAACTCCAGAGGCAGATTTGTGTACCTAATATTGATGGTTTGAGGGAGTTGATTCTTGAGGAGGCTCACAATTCGAGGTGTTCTATTCATCTAGGTACTACAAAGAAATCTCATGTCTTGAAGCAACATTATTGGCGGAGAATAATGAAAAAGGAAATTGTAGGGCATGTTTTACAGTGTTTGAATTGCCAGCAGGTGAAGTATAAATATCAGAAACTAGGTGGTTTGACTCAGAGGTTGGTGATACCGGAGTGGAAGTGAGAGCGTATAAGTATTGACTTCGCAGTAGGCTTGCCACGAACTTTGGGGAAGTTTGATGCTATTGTGGTCATTGTTGATAGATTGACTAAGTTTGCGCATTTCATTCCAGTGATGACTTCTTACACTTCAGAGAAGTTTGCACAGATCTACATCATAGAGATTGTTCATTTGCATTTGTTCCCGTTTCTATCATTTCATACGGGGGTACTTAGTTCACTTCTCACTTTTAGAGGGTTGTTTAATGTGAGTTAGTTATGCAAGTAGATCTTAGCATGACTTTTCACTTGTAGATGGATGGTCAGTCCGAGCGGACCATTTAGATTCATGCGGATATGCTGAGAGCTTGTGAGATCTAATTTGGAGGTCATTGAGATCAGTTCTTACCTCTGCAGAGTTTTCTTGCAATAACAGTTACATGTATAGTATTCAGATGGCTTCGTATGAGGATTTGTATGGTAGACTATGTCGTTGGTTTGAGCCTAGTGAGGCTAGGTTGTTGGGTACATATTTGGTTTGAATGTATTGGATAAGGTGAAGATTATTCAGGAGCGACTTCGAACAACTCAGTCCAGGCAGAAGAGTTACATGGAACAAAAGGTTCGTGATGTGGTATTTATGGATGGTGAGAATGTACATATGAAGATTTAACCCATGAAAGGCATGATGAGGTTTGGGAAGAAAGGCAAATTGAGTCCAAGGTTTATTGGTCCATTCAAAGTGTTAGAGAGAGTTGGTGAGGTTTCTTATAGGCTTGCTTTGCCTCCTAGCCTTTCAAGAGTTCATCCAGTATTTCATTATTCTATGCTCCAAAAGTAATATGAAGACAAGTTGCATATTTTGGACTTCAGCACGGTGTACTTAGATGAGCATTTGACTTACAAAGAAGAGCTAGTGGCCATTTTGGATAGACAGGTTCGAAAGTTGAAGTCAAAGGAGATCTCATTAATGAAGGTACTTTAGAGAGGACAACCGAGTGAGGAATCTACTTGGGATACCGGGTCAGATATGCAAAGCGAATATCCACATCTTTTTAGCATCTCAGGTATGTTTCTAAACTTGCTCGAGGACAAATGTTTGTTTAAAAGGTGGAGAATGTAACACCCCGACCGGTCGTTTTGAGTATAGAGCCATGTTTCCCTATTTTATATTTTCCATATGCTTGTTTGGTGTTTTATGACTTGCGGAGATGGTTGGTCTGTTCCGAAAGTGAATAGGGTCACTTAGTTCTATTTTGGAAGCCTTAAGTTG
Source organism: Nicotiana attenuata (assembly GCF_001879085.1). NCBI lineage: Eukaryota > Viridiplantae > Streptophyta > Magnoliopsida > Solanales > Solanaceae > Nicotiana > Nicotiana attenuata. The sequence goes on from NC_031993.1 coordinate 40,567,413, forward strand.
TAGGAGTTGACGGTTTAACTTTAGGCAAACAATCTCGAAAGTGAGTTTGGATAGTTCTGACAGCTTTTTATGATTAATTTGGACTTGGGCATGTGTTCAGATTTTGTTTTGGATGTTCCTAGAAGATTTTGGCTCTATTTGTCAAAAGTTGGCAATTTGAAGAATTAAAAACTTCATAAGTTTGACCGATAGTTGACTTTAGGGTCCTCGGATTTCGATTGTTGTTCTGGGATCGAGGATAGGTTTGTGTTATTGTATGGAACTGGTGTGCAAAATTTGGTTGACATCCGAGGTGTTTAGGCATAAATCAAACCCTTGGTTGGAAGTTGAGAAGCATATGAACTTAAGAGAGTTCAACATGTGCTTTGGCCTTTGATTCTTAGATGTGATGGTTCTGTATGTGTTTTGAAGCCTTGGATAGGCTAATTAGTATTTATGGACTTGTTAGGATATTTGAAAGGGGTTCCGAGGGGATCGAGTGAGTTTTAGTCCACCCGGAGCATGTAGGAAATTGCTAATTTTTGCTGGTATCTGGTGTACTTCGCGATTGTTGAGCTTGTCTTGAAGGATTTAGGCTGGGGGCTATCACACTTCAAGTTCCCGAAAAGGGTGTTGTATTCGCAAAGGCTGGAAGTCGATGGGCATCACATACGTGGGGGTTTCACTGTGTTCATGAAGGGGAGTCAGGCGAAGCTTCGTGATCGTAGGGTCTGTCCATGTTCGCGAAAAGGGAATTTCGGGCGGTGGCAGGTTGTTCTTTGCGAACACGAGGCAATGGCCGCGTACGCGAAGGGTAATGCTAGCAGGGGCATTTTAAGTCTAAATTTTGAGATTTTTTCCCAATTTTCATAGACCGAGAGGACAAAATTTTGAAGAGGGGTTTCATTACTATTTCGGAGGTAAGTAATTTACGCTTGGATTTGATCCTATATGTTGATTTTCCAAGGATATCTACACCTAAAACATGAAATTTTAGAGTGAAGGTTGAGGTTTTTACCTACAACTTAAGAGAGTAAATTGAAGTTTTGAGCATAGATTTCGACTTGGATTTGAAAAATAAAAACATATTTGGACTCGCAGGTTACGGATAAACGGAATCTACCCTAGACTCAGGTTTTGACCATGTGATCCTGGGATGACTTTTGTTGACTTATTGAGAATTGATTAAAGATTGTAGCTTTATTGTTTGGACTTGATTCTAATGAGTTTATTTGACCATATTTAGGGTTATTTGGCTAGATTTGAGCCGGTCAAAGGTGATTTCTAAAGGAAAGGTAATTTTGGAGGGTAGATTTGGCTTTCAAAAGTAAGTGTCTTGCCTCAACTTGGCTTAAGGAAAACTACCTTAGGAAGTTGACCTTATTTGATTACTTGCTATGTTCTGGGGTAGTTGTATATATATGGTGGCGAGTGTATATACTAGTACCCTTAGCTATTCATGTTTTGGTAGATTTTTAGACTATTATGCGCCTTGGTTTAATATCATATGCTATTTATGATTTTTATATCTCTTGTATGACTACGTGAGATCTCTTTATCATGATAGAAATCAGGTTTAGGCTACTATTGCCTTGTTGACAGAAAATGGCTATTCTTGTCATCATGTTCTACCTATTTTAGTAGTAGTAATACTACTTACATGCCTATATCTCTGTGTGTTTATTTTTCATGTGCGAACAATTATATATATTATTTATGGCACATCTGAATACGTTTTGTACGTGGAAACTCTTATATGGAATAAGGTTGAGGCACGTGAGTTGTCTGTGTGTTTGGTATGTTTAAAGCACGTGAGTTATCCATACGAGCGATATTGTTATAAGAACGTGAGTTGTCCGTATAGCGCATGAATTTGGATTCGTCCCTCTAGAGTCGAGTGATCACTCATTATACCTCGAGCCCTGTGTGAGCAGGTTTGTTGGACACTTGGGAAGTGTCAGTTGTTGGCAGTGAGTCTTATTCATGCATCGGCATTATAGACTCTTATACTTGGCATAAGAATGTTTTGTGCTGCATATCATCTTTATATGCTAATTCGATGTAACAAAACATGATATTATTTTTGATAATTGTACCTGATTATCTTATACACTGTTTCTGCTAGACTTACGTGTTGTATTTATTTTTTGTGTATTCAAGTTATGATAGTAAGTATTAGTGAACAATTTCGCCACTACTTCATCGATGTTAGTCTAGATACTTGCTGAGTATATTGGGTCGATTGTACTTATACTACACTTTTGCATATTTTTTGTAGATCTAGTTATTAGCACTAGTAGAGCGGAGGAGTAGATCGTTGCGGTGCTAGGTGACTCGAGGTAGTGCAACATGTCCATCCGTAGGCCTCCAAGTCGCTTTCCTTTTATGTTTTGAGACTGTTGTTTATTTCAAACAGTATTGTATTTATTTCAAATATTGTATTTCAAACTCCTGGAGCTCGTGTACTTGTTGACACCAGTTTCCGGGGGTTGTATTACTTTCGCATGTTGATGTTGATTTTAGACTTATTTAAGCTATAAATCTCTATCAGACTTGATATTTTGATCCATTTCTCTTGTTCATTCGGTTATTGTATGATTGGTTCGCCTAGTCGGCATGTTAGGTGTCATCATGACCGTTGTTGCGATTCTGGATCATGACAACAAGCTGAGAAACTATGGAAGCAAGGCTTCTATACTCTGCTTCAGCTAAACTGGGAGAGATTGTAGGTTGTTTCTCATATTTATGGGAAATTAGGGAGGCACCAAACTTATGAAGTACCTTGTAATATACCTTATGGAGTCGGAAGACATGAGAATCCCTAGGCAAGAGGAAATTTTTAACATATCTCCCCAATCTTAGAGCAGCTTCCATGTGGAAATTTTTGGGAGAGTGCATGAATTAGCTAAGACATTGTACAACAAATGCAATGTCAGACCTAGTGATAGTCAAGTTAAAAAGTCTACCAAATAGCATCTGATATGTGCCAGGATGATCTAGAGGCTTGTTAACTATTAAACGAAAATGTTTACAAATTTAAGAATATGTGATCTTCTGATCTATGGGAGCCCCTACTGACTTTGCACCTGCCAATTCAAGGTTAGAAAAGAGTTCCAAGGTATACTTCCTCTGATGCAAGAGGATACCCTCCTTGCTCCTAGATAATTCAATCCCAAGGAAATATTGAGCTTACCCAGGTTCTTGATTTTGAAGCTCTTCTACAGACAAACTTTAGTCTCTGGATCGTATCCAAATCATCAACTTTGATCAATAAATCATCCACATAAACCAACACCACAACTATCTTCCCATGAGACTGTTAGTAAACAAAGAATAGTCCAAGTGGCTTTGAACAAAGCCAAAAGAAAGAAGAGTAATGGTGAGCTTGATGTTCCACTTCCTCGAAGCCTGCTTAAGGCCATAGAAAGACTTATGTAGTCGACAGACTTGTGAATTCCCAGAGTTGTCACCAAAACCCTATGTCAAAGTCATGTAAACCTCTTCATCCAAATCTCCTTGCAGAAAGGCATTGTAAATATCCATTTGATGAATGTTCCAATGTCTACCAACAGCTACAGAAATGACTACCTTGACTGTTACCATTTTGACCATAGGGGAGAAAGTTTCTTGACAATACAGGCCTTCTTGTTAACTATACCCCTTGGACACTTAATCTAGCCTTGAATTTTTCTACCTTACCTGAAGATTTATGCTTAATCTAGTATACCTATTTACACCTAATAACATTCTTCCCATATGACAAAGGTACGACATAACTTCTATCTGTCTTGAATCTCTGACAGCTTAGGCATAGGTCTTGGTCTACATATCAAGTGAGAACGTAGTGACAAAGCTTTGATGCTTAAGAGAGAGATATTCATGAGCCAATATTGTTAAGAGTGGGTAAAGACAAGTTAGGGCTGAATTTTGTTATTAGGAACTACAAAGTCCATCATCCATATGGGTGGCTTAGAGGTTCTGCTTGACTTCCTCAAAGCCAATTCAGTTGAAACATCCTTATCAGCTGGAACAGGCTCATCAGGTAGAACAGGATCTGGCAGTTGAGTTGAACCACATATAGAATAATCTTCCCTGGCTAGAGAAGAAATAGATAAAGCCATATTTGGGGTGCTGGCTGAACTAGGAACAAGCTCTTCAACTTATGTAGGCCTAAACGATGAGAACAATAACCATACATCATCAGAGACTAATTTGAAAGGAACAACAAACACATGGAATACAATATCTCTACATATAAACTCAATTTTGTTGGCAAGGTCAAGTAGTTTGTATCCTTTCTAAGTAGACTCGTAACCAAGTATGACTGACTTAATGTGACGATCCAAAATTCAACTATAGTCTAAGCAAGCCAACATCTAGATTAACCAAAATAAGTCAAACACAGGATAAAGCCGTAACATGATAAAATAAAGCATAAGAAGACACATAACATAACCAACAGCGGTAATACGATAAAATAACTTCCAAAACCCGGTAGTACGAAGTCGTGAGCTACTAAGGGGAAGTGCAACTAATTCTCATAAATACAGGAGTATTGTTTGAATAAGATGAACAATATGATAATGAAAAAAGGTGACTTCAAGGGTCTGCGGTCGATCAAGCAGCACTACCTCGACTCTCCAAAGAAGCTACTGTGCACCCTCCTGAAATCCACTAGTGCCAATGCCATAATGATTAGAAAGATAATGTGTACTTAGTAAGTATCAAAATTAACCTCGAAAAAGTAGTGGTGAGATTCAAGTCATATGATACTTACTAAAAATATACTTGTACAGTTCATGCAAATACAAAGCAAGGCAATGGAAAGAGATGCCATGAATATCTTGCCTATCAAAACTAATGAATGTAACAGAGACATCAAGTAGCAGTTTAGAAAATATGCATAAAAAGCTTATAAAATTCATGGCATGACATAAAGGATTCACTTAAGAGATCAAAGATTCTACCTTTACATTCAACTCATCAACCAATACCATCACAAATTGATGCTCGTTGTTGTCTCACTAACTGTGCGTGTACGCCACCAAGAGAGAAACATATGAGGGCGAACCTAGGTAGATGGATTCCTATCCACACATTGCACGGTAAAAATCTCATGTCAGATCGATGTCAATATCACAATAACCGCACAGCAGAAATCTCGTTACATAACAATATCGATCCATTTATAAAGTCTCAATGTGCCATGGGCATACCAATATGTATCAAGATCTCCATCTACAAGGATGTGTGCATATGAGCAAGAGATAACAAATACTATGCACAAGGACATAATAAATAGATGTGTGAATGAACGTTCAAGATGTAAAGTATGACTACGACTAAATCAAGTATATTAACATCTCAAGAATAGGCCATCAGGCCAAATGAAGATATCATAAGCCTAAACATGGTCTCTAGCATGAATAAATATGCTCACATATTCATACAAGCAAAAAAAACATAAGCCAAGAAAAACACACATAATATCTACCTCGAACATGAATAAACCATGACACCTGCATATACCTGTGAGCACGTGATTTTTGCCACGCTTAAATTACTCCTATAAAATTCCTTAGAATTAGGATTTTTCTTTATTATTTAAATTTTTCTTTAGGAATTAATTGCATGATTTTGTGTTTTGTTTGTATTTTTTGTGGGAATTTTAGTTGCCATAATTCATAAAAAAGATACAAAAATAGTGCATTTGCATTTAATAAGAGAAAAAATAACAAAAATAGTCCTTTTACATTTTTAAATTTTACATTTTTACATTTTTGGTTTAGGAGTTAGTTTATTTTTAGAAAATTAATTAGTCTAAATTTGGGAGTTAAAGTAGGATTTGTTAGTTTTAATTTTGCAAGGAAATAAATAAAACAAATAAATGACAAAGGAAAACAAATAAAAAGAGAGAAATAATAAAGAAAACCAGGCCAGCTCATATTTGGGCCAGTATCCAAATAATCCCAACCCAAAACCCTTCAAACCCATCTCATTGACCCAGCCGAATAACCCCTGATCCGGTCCAGGTCCTTACACCCAAAACGATGTCGTTTTGGCGTCAATCAATCTAGGCCGTCCGTCTACCCTCATCCAACGGCCAGTGATTGTTGTTGATTTAAGATAAAATTATCCAAAATAACTCAAACCCTAAAACACATCCCATCTTCCTCGTACAACCCCAGCCCCTGTAACACCACCGTCAGCCCATCGTCCTCCGCCGTCCGCCAGCGGCGGCGAAGCTCCAAATGACCCCAAAATTACACCATAGGATCTCCTCTTCCCCCTCATCTCAAATCCGGCCTTAGTTTCACCCAAATCATAACCAAACTTCTCGAATCTTGGATCAAATTTCGGCCAAAATGCAAAGTCGTCCAAACCTCACCAAATTTACACCCTATACTCCCCTGACCTTCCTCATCCCCAATCCCTAACTGAAACGCCTCAAACATCACCACATCTTCTCGAATTTTAGATCAAAAAATGGCCAGAAACCCTAAAACTCTAATGTTGGGGATTCTTTGATTTTGGGCTATAATAGCCCTTAATCATGTGTTTTCTTATGAAAACACATGATTAAGGGCGGTTGTGATCCAAAATACCAAGGAAATCCATCAAGCTCAAGGTCTGCCCAAAAGAAGACCAAATCAGTGAGTTTTTATTTAATTATATTTTTCCCTTTGTTTGATGATTCTGTTTTTTTTGTTGCGTTATTTTTGATTTTTGGTTTTGATTGATTCTGTTGGAATTTTTTGTTAGTTAATCCAGTGCCTAGTTCCAGTTCTTTGATTTTTCATTTTTTTTAGTTTAGTTTAGTTTAATGTCGATTTAGTTTGATTCATGATCCAGTATTATTTTGTGGTTAATTGTTAATTTTATTTAATTGATAATTTGATGGTAGTATGAACTAGGATTAATTTTCAGTTTTGCTTAGCATTAAATGGACTTGATGATTCAATTTAGAGTTTTTGAGATTGGTTTGGTTATAGCTGAATAGTCCAGGCCTTTATTTAGTTAACCATGGTTAGTAAAAGGGGCTGGGGTCAATTAGTATAGGATTGGTAATTTTAGGTTGAATTCAAGGGTAGCTTAGACATTTAGGATTGGATAGCACATGGTAGTTGAAACTAGAATCTTCTAGGACCTTCCAAAGCAGGACTGTAGTGTAATTTCAGTAATTGTAGTATATTAACTTGTGACACAAGTCAGGAAACAAGGGGTTAAATGAGTAAATAAAGAGGGATTGGAATGAAAACAAAAAATCTGAGGGCTGCCCATTAGTTTCCCTATATAAGGCAGTCACCTCTGCCTTGAAAAACAAGTTTTGAATCTGAAAAATTCCCAAAAACTCTCCAGCTCCTATTCTTCCCTCAAAAATCCTTTTCTTCAAATCTAACCTTCAAGTTTGAATTTTAAAGAAAAAAACAAAAATCCCAGGAGATTCTAATTTGGAGCCACCTAGTTCTAAACCTTCTTTAGATCTCAATTTTCTGAAAAATCCAAAAAAAAAAAAGCAATAGAAACTGAATAAAGTACTGTTACATTGAACAATCCTATGTTAATATTTAGTGTAGTGATTGATTTCTACGTCCTGGCTTGGGTTTCAATTGTTGAAGGTTTTCAGAAGTTTCTGGGTATAATTTGAGTCTGTTTGGGGTTCAATCAAGCCTATTCTATTTATTTGCTGGTGTTGTTCGTCTGTGAATTCATTCCTGGGTTGGCTGAAATTGGTTTCATTGTTATTGCTGGACTCTAGCTGCTGTTATCTGCCTGTTGATCCTTCATCTTCTTACGTTTGTTTACGCATTTTCCAGGTACATAACTCTCAAAATCCCTATGTACTGGAAAGGTTGACTCGAAGAAGGAAATAAGAAGATTAGCATATCTATTATGTTCACACGTCTATTTGTGCATTAAGTTTACTGTCTCGTTCAATAATTCTCTGTACTTGTAGGATAGTTCATGCCATTTCCTTTTGTGAAGCATTGTAATTAAACAAGACATTCCTATTGCCTGCATATGTGCATGCTTGAGTAGATCTATTAGTCTTTTAGTTTGAAATTAGAAGTTTGCTATAGTTTTGCTTGTTGATTAGAAGGCTTGAGGTCATTTAAATGGACTGGAAATTTATAACGTGTTTAAGCTTAGGAATTCAGTAGCCTCATCTGAATTACATGTTGTAAGCAATCTGTTTTCATTTAAAATCAGTAGATCAACAAGTTTAGGGTTCATTTGTGAAGTCAATGTCCAATTAAAATCAGGATCTGTTAGTTTGTTAGATTCATATGATACAATGATTCAATTCTATTCTAGTCTCAAAGCAAAGCGACAGAGTTGACTTGTAATTCTGACCACTGTTGGTTGATGTCAAAAGTGATTACATTAGGAAATCAAATTTTTAGTCAGCACCGGTTTATTAGCATTGATGCTTGGACCGTGTAGGCAATAAGAATTGGGCCTAATCTGGCCCAGTTACATAGCAGCGGACTGCGGACTAGAGCCCACATCCCGGCTCTTGTTTGCCCTTGCTTTGGGCCTGTCCTGGAGCCCAATTTCGGACAGCTTTTTATAAAGCTGAATGCATTTACTTTCATCTTGGGCCAGTTTTGTAGCTCAATATGCTGAAGGCCCTATCTCATTATTAAAGCTATTGGTTTATTTTGCAATATAGGTTTTGAGCTTTCTTGTTAAGTAGCATGCTTGAATTAAGAGGCATGCCTCTTGTTTAAGTGTGGACTTGAATTTGAGACTCAAATTCCTTGTTTGCCTTAAATAATAGCAATGACTAATATTAATTAATTAGGGGTTCTTTAGATACAAAATAAATAGAAAAATCGTAGTTTGCTTTAGGTTGGCCTTAAAATAATAAAGTGAGACGAGCCTCGCCAAACAAAACACATAAATTGCGGTGCCCTCATTGAATGCTTAATAAAATACTTAGAATTCGGGGCGTGCCGTTTAGCGAATTTCACGGCCTCCCGCAAAGATAATAACTCGTTAGTTGCTTTAGGCGCGCTTTTTAATAATTTTACCTTCCTAAATACGGGTGTGCATTTCATGCAACCCAAATCCAAATCCGAAAACATTGAATAAGAATGTGTCAAGGATCCGGGTGCATTTCATGTGACGTGATCCGAAAACACGTTTTTAAACAATGTTCGCTTTCATAAAAATAATTAGAAGTGGTAAATAATTATAAAAGTGCACTATAGGTTTGAACATGCAAAAAAATAGATTTTTAGCCAATTATAATAATTTAAGCGACCGTGCTAGAACCACGGGATCTGAGGGTGCCTAACACCTTCCCTCGGATCAACAGAATTCCTTATTCAGAATTTCTGGTTCGCAGACTCCAATTGGGAAGTCGAAAGTTTTCCTCGACTTGGGATTCAAATTAAACCGGTGACTTGGGACACCAAAAGCCAATCCTATCCCAAGTGGCGACTTTATAAATCAATAAATAATCCCACTTCGAATAATGTCACTTTAAATGGAAAAACTCCCTTATACATTATCCTTCGGGGTAGGTGTGTAAAAAGGAGGTGTGACAATACCCTCGTCACGTAGCATACACATTGCCCTGAACACAATGCAATTAGAAAAAAAGTCATATATTAAGATATTTTTCCTCAAACAAAGATTAGGCAAGATACTTACCTCTTTCGGAACAAGCCTCAGCTGTCCAATTATCCCTTATCTCTATCTGTGACCTCTAAACGCTCCAAATCTAGCCAAAAATACTTAACGAGGTCAAAACAAATTTCAAACAATAAAGCTTCAATCTTTAACCAAATTTCAAAAGTTAACAAAAGTCAACCTGGGCCTAAGTGGTTTCATCCGACCAAGTCATATTGATCTATAACCATTAGAAGAGATCGCCGGATGCGCAGGTCTCAACGGGAACCTCCGAGGTAGATACCCATTGGCCCCACGACCGGTAACCCTCCATAGGTTCTTGAATTTGTTGAACATTAGCCGAGATATTCAAGACCCGCACCTGGCGGAAGGGTGTTGTACATTGCATTTCTTATATCACCGGTATGGTAACCCCAAAGGTTTCGAGGAACCCAACACCGGATTAACACATGCTGAAAATAAAGACAAATGGGAAGCCCGACGGGGATTAGCCTTCATGGTAGCCTTTTTGGGAATGGTAATCTGTCTAAGAAAAGATGGTCACATAGACCTTTGGCCTAGTAGGGATGCTAGATGTTGCCATGAAAAAACCTACTAGCACAGTGGTTCCTCTGATTGTAGCAGAAATATACCGAGCTCTGACCAAATGTCGGGAAGGGGAGAAATTCTTTCAAGGTTGCAATTTGCTCTTGCAATTGTGGATACAGGAACACCTCTGTCACCGCACAGGCTATATGAACTACGGTCTAACCGGGTTGAGTTGTATTGCAGAATTCGAGACCCGGGTGACAGGTATTGAGTTCCCTGAGGGTACTCAGGCATGGTCGTCATGCTTAAGATCCTTGACCGTAGATAAAGTTGAATGGGCTTATGGATGGCTTCCTGCTACTGAAGCTGTATACACATCAGCAGAGGTCTCTTATATTCTTTTGATGGGTATTCGAAGCATACAGCCTTATGCTCCTTACCGAGTTTTGCGACAATTTGGAAGATTCCAGATAGTGCACAACGACGAAGACCTGAGTGGGCAAGTCATCGAGTTAGGCCCGAAAGATGGATTCCATGAAGGCAGAATCCGAAAGATATGGAATGAGTGCAGGTACCTTGAGCCTAAAACTATAGTACAAGACCGAGCCAGAGGTGAGGTAGATCCCAAATACTTGGTCTGGTTTGGTAAAAGATTTCAAATTCCTGAGAGGCCCGCTAAAAGGCCACATGTACAACAATTCACTAACGAAGCCCAGGTGTAATGGGATTGGTTGCCCAAGGAAAAGGAGTACAGGGCCCGAATAGGAGCATTGGAAAAACAGGTTCAAGAGCTTCGGTTTGAAAACAGCCTGCAAGCTGCAACTGATGAAGGTGATAAAAAGAAGTTGGCCCAGGAGAATGAAGCTCTCAAGGCCCAAATCCAGCAAATGAGAATAGATGTCAGGAATCGAGAAAGAAGTCTATCCGACGAGAGATTGATAAAAGGGTTAAAGAAGCAAGTCCTGGACTGTCAGGAAGAATTGGGAAAATCTAAGGGAAACATGGCAAGACTTCGGGCACAATGGGCAAAGAAGACTGAGGAAAGAGCCCAGTTCGTACAACAAATGAAGAGAAACTATGAGGGAACCATTGCTAACATGAAAAGAAAAATGAATACTCTTGAAGAAAAGGCAACTCGGCGGGACAAAGAATTTCAGGCCGAAAGAGAACAGTGCTATGGGTTAATCGCTAAGATGGAAAAGGAAATAAAATTGTTACAAGACCTTCACTTCCAGGATTCTCAGGTGCTAGAGGCTCGTACCCAACAGATAAGTCGGCTACTCCAAGAAAAGGGCCAAATCAGGGAAAGAATCAGAAACATTGCCAACTATATTGTCATGAAGTGTCAGGCCAGTGAGCGGATGGGTCGTACCACGTTCTTTGCCTCCGTGATGATATTTGTTCGCCAGGTCATGAACGATCTGGATCAGTTGCAAAAGGGTCTTGCACGCAGGCCCGCGGCGATGCCGAGTGATGCCCCGCGGGCCCCAGGATTTGAAGCTTTGATGTATTCTTAGATAATCGAGTCTGTATTTTTGCTTTTGAGTCTGGTTTTTGTCACGACCCATTTTCCATAATAGGTCATGATGGCGCCCAACACCGTTGTCAGGCCAGCCGATGCGGAATATGGTTAAGTACTTATTTTACTTTAGCCAAAGACAGTTATACTAGATTATCGGATTTAAAGATAAGACCAGTAAAGTTCACAAAGTTCTAAAATAGCGATACAGCCCAAAAATAAATGTCTACTACTGTGTGTGCCAGAACCTGGTGTCACAAGCTACAGGCGACTAGTGGAATATACACAAAAGAATAATACACTATCCTACTGTCTGAATCAAAATAGACAGAAATAAAAAGTACAAGAAAGGACTTCTTCGGTGCGGATCGGCATGAAAGAGAAGCAACTCACCGTAGAAGTTCCCAAGCGTGCTCACTGATGCGCACCAGGATGATGTCCAGATCCACCTGCCTCAAATCCTGTACATTTAAGTACAGAAGAGAAGTATGAGTACATAAACCACATGTACTCAGTAAGTATCCCGTCTAATCTCGAAGAAGTAGAGACGAGAGGTCGACTTGATACTTACTAAGGTCAAGATAATATAATAATAAAGTGAGATATACAACATGAAGAATTTCTAATAACACAAGTTTAAGAGAAGAGTCTTATTCACGTTCTTGACATAATTACCGGTTTTCCCTTTTTCATATTAAACAAGTGATCACGTCATATCTAGCTGTAAGCATATAAATCATGCACAATCATGCCGAGGTCGACGGCCCGCTCCAACAGAAAAATAAATTGTGCACTGCCGAGGGTCGAGCGGCACGAACCATAGATGCATCTATTATCACCGAGGCGATCGGCCCGATCCATAATCATCAAGAAAATATCAAGAAAAACACATAAGGCTCAATTACATACAAGGGAATTCCTACCAAGGCTCAACAAACTCATACGTCCACCTCTCATTTCCTCAAGTCTCTAGCAAATCAAAATGATCATATTGGCAATTTAAAATAAGAGATATTTCCCAATTAGACATGACGTGGGTCCTAAACTACCCGAACAATTATCATTATAGTAGCTACGCACGGACTCTCGTCACCTAGTACGTACGTAGCCCCCGCATTTAACAACAATTACTCATTGATAATCCTATGGGGACAATTCCCTCTTACGAGGTTAGAAAGGAGACTCACCTCGCTCCAAAGTGCACTTCCAATGTCCAAGAACGAGCCCAAGTCCTTAATTCGAAGCCGGACAATCCCAAACTAATCAAACGAAGTAAGAACTAGTAAATAAAGGCTTACAAGGTTGAATTCTAGCTATTTAAGCAATTTCCTAACCATTTACACAAGTTT
>NC_031993.1:40581651-40584201 GCF_001879085.1 Nicotiana attenuata
TTTTTTTTTTTTTGTAAAATGTCTAAATAAAAAATTTTGAAAAAAAAAAATTTTGAAGTACAAAAATATTTTTGCTTTTCCTTAGAAGTACTTTTATAAATAAATAAAAGCTCAGAAAATCAAAATATTTTTCTTAAAGAAGTCCCTCTTTCGAAAATTAAGAGGTTACATCCAAAATCCAAAAATATTTTCTTTTTTCCTTAGAAAAAGAGAAAACAAATGAAAAACTCAAACAAAAAGTATTTTCTTTTTGCTTTTAAAATTCCCTTTCTTCTTTTAAAGCATTTTTTTAGAAAATTCAAAAAAAAAAAAATTCAAAAAAATCAAAAATATTTTTCTTTTGCCTTAAAGCTTTCACGGTCTGCGTTTTATAAAAAAAAAGGAGTTAGATTACTCAATTCCCAATTTGCCCGAACTACGCTGGTTTGATTCTCACCGGATGTGAGATACGTAGGCAACCCTCATCGGGTCCAACCACCCTTTTGCAAAAATAGCCAAAAAAATACCAAAATTTTAATTTTTGTCATAAATAAGTCGGGTGATGCCATTCTTGTCTAAAATAAGCTGAATGTCCCCAAAAGGACGCCGGAAGGCCGGTTTTGGAAGAACAGCCACCCCTGAGTCATTTTGTTTTTTTAAATGGTTTGCGGGCACAGCCTTAAAATCTTCCCCCAGAAGTGCCGAAAGGCCGTATTTGCAAATCCAAGTCCTGTTTCCTAAATAAAGAATTTTTGCAAAATAAATCATTAAAGTCCCCTAAATAAATGTGCAGGATGAATTCAAGCAACAACGAAACCTTCTCAGTCCTGAGCGAGATCCCTTTGAAACTCCATATGTGGTGGCATGACTTGGGAAAAGAAAGCAGAGATACTGTGGTCAAAAGTTTGGGTGGTCTCGTAGATTTATTAAAATTCCAACCAAGGAAGGATATCATTGAGGCACTAATACCATTTTGGGACTCGACCCGTAATGTATTCCGGTTTTCAGATTTTGAACTCACACTTACATTATAAGAGATCGCCGGATAAGCAGGTCTCAACGGGAACCTCCAAGGTAGATACCCATTGGCCCCACGACCGGTAACCCTTCATAGGTTCTTGGATTTGTTGAACATTAGCCGAGATATTCAAGACCCGCACCTGGCGGAAGGGTGTTGTACATTGCATTTCTTATATCACCGGTATGGTAACCCCAAAGGTTTCGAGGAACCCAACACCGGATTAACACATGCTGGAAATAAAGACAAATGGGAAGCCCGACGGGGATTAGCCTTCATGGTAGCCTTTTTGGGAATGGTAATCTGTCTAAGAAAAGATGGTCACATAGACCTTGGCCTAGTAGGGATGCTAGATGTTGCCATGAAAACACCTACTAGCACAGTGGTTCCTCTGATTGTAGCAGAAATATACCGAGCTCTGACCAAATGTCGGGAAGGGGAGAAATTCTTTCAAGTTTGCAATTTGCTCTTGCAATTGTGGATACAGGAACACCTCTGTCACCGCAGAGGCTATATGAACTACGGTCTAATCGGGTTGAGTTGTATTGCAGAATTCGAGACCCGGGTGACAGGTATTGAGTTCCCTGAGGGTACTGAGGCCTGGTCGTCATGTTTAAGATCCCTCACTGCAGATAAAGTTGAATGGGCTTATGGATGGCTTCCTGCTACTGAAGCTGTATACACATCAACAGAGGTCTCTTATATTCTTTTGATGGGTATTCGAAGCATTCAGCCCTATGCTCCTTACCGAGTTTTGCGACAATTTGGAAGATTCCAGACGGTGCACAACGATGAAGACCTGAGTGGGCAAGTCATTGAGTTAGGCCCGAAAGCTGCATTCCCTGAAGGCCGAATCCGAAAGATATGGAATGAGTGCAGGTACCTTGAGCCTAAAACTATAGTACAAGACCGAGCCAGAGGTGAGGTAGATCCCAAATACTTGGTCTGGTTTGGTAAAAGATTTCAAATTCCTGAGAGACCCGCCAAAAGGCCACATGTACAACAATTCACTAACGAGGCTCAGGTGCAATGGGATTGGTTAGCCAAAGAAAAGGAGTACAGGGCCCGAATAGGAGCATTGGAAAAACAGGTTCAGGAGCTCCGGTTTGAAAACACCTTGCAATCCGCAGCTGATGAAAGTGATAAAAAGAAATTGGCCCAGGAGAATGAAGCTCTCAAGGCCCAAATTCAGCAAATGAAAATAGATGCCAGGAATTGAGAAAGAAGTCTATCCGACAAGAGATTGATAAAAGGGTTAAAGAAGCAAGTCCTGGACTGTCAGGAAGAATTGGGAAAATCTGAGGGAAACATGGCAAGACTTCGGGCACAATGGGCAAAGAAGACTGAGGAAAGAGCCCAGTTTGTACAACAAATGAAGAGAAATTATGAGGAACCATTGCTAACATGAAGAGAAAAATGAATACTCTTGAAGAAAAGGCAGCTCGCCGGGACAAAGAATTTCAGGCCGAGAGGGAACAATGCTATGGGTTAATCGCTGAGATGTAAAAGGAAATAAAATTGTTACAAGACCTTCACTTCCAGGATTCTCAGGT
>NC_031993.1:40586513-40587271 GCF_001879085.1 Nicotiana attenuata
CTCGAGTTGTCCGCTCGGGTAAGCCAGGTCTAGACCAATAAACCTAGGGTTTAAACCTAGAAGAACAGAAACTCATGTCGGATCCCTAGTAGGACGCTTGTTTGCATCATGTGCATTTGACTTAGGGGACTCAACACAGGGGTTGGGTCCGTCTAGGACAGGTGACCTGAAATAATGGACCATCCTGATGCATCTTATGTGCTACTTGCGCATTTATTTGCTCGACTTTGCATGTTGACCGGCTTGTCTAAATGAGTGAATTATGGAAATAAGCATTGTTAAGACTAAGTGAGGATGACTATTTGTTGTGAAAAACCAAATGCCCAAACAGTACCGAAATGCTGCCGGATTTTTAATAAATGAAAAAAAAAAATATTTGCAAACATAGAAAGAAAAATTGTTGGTCAAAATAGTTTTGATTTTGGCAAATCTGCCCTGAACTACGCGGGTCTGATTCTCACCGGATGTGAGATACGTAGGGAAACCTCATCGGTTCCGACCCCAATTTTCAAAAACCCAAAAATATTTTCCTTTAGTTCTTTCTTTAGAAATCTTTCCTTAAAAAAAACATTCAAAAAAAAAAGTTTTTTAAAACTCAAAAATGGTTTCCTTCTTTCTAGTGTCTTTCATACAAAAAGGAAAAATCAATAAAAATCAAAATCCGAAAATACGGGTTTCCTTCATTTTGAAAATCCAAAAAAAATCAGAAACAAAAATCTAAAAATACTCTTATTTTTTTAGAAGTCTTTTTTTTTTTT
>NC_031993.1:40587371-40711895 GCF_001879085.1 Nicotiana attenuata
AATTTAAAAATGCTAAGTTTGCTGAATTTTGTGATGAGCATGGCATAGATCATAATTTTCTGCTCCTAGGACTCCACAACAAAATGGAGTAGTTTAAAGAAAGTATAGGACATTAGAGGAAATGGCTAGGACTATGCTACTTGCTAGTAAATTTCCTCACAGCTTCTCGGCAGAAGCTGTGAACACTGCATGCTGCATCATAAATAGTTGCATGACTAGACCTCTTGTTAAGAAGATTCCCTATGAGTCACTTAAAGGGAGAAAGCTAAATATATCCCATCTTATGGCATTTAGATGCAAGTGCTTTGTGCACAATAATGGCAGAGACTCCCTAGGTAAGTATGATCCCAGAAGTGATGAGGGAGTATTCTTGGGATATTCTTCACATAGTAAAGCTTATAAGATATATAGTAAAAGAACTATGTGTGTAAAAAAAATGTATATGTTGTTTTTTTAAAGTAAAATTCTTTCTGAGAGGCAGGAACAAGATAATGAAGAGATTGGGCTGATAAGAAATTCAAATGGTGAAACCACAGTCCAACCTGAAGATGCATAACAGGAAGGAACATGTGATGGAATAGGTCCTTCCACCTAGGGCAACATGACAGGGGGAACTGACTAGATCGGAACTGATCCTCAAACCTCGAGGGAACCTGTCCATGAACCTATTCCTCAGTAACAAAACCAGGAAGGAAAGTCCAAAGAAGTCCCACTTGACTGCTGCCAAGAGAATATTGAGATACTTGAAAGGCACCACTGACCTTTGCCTTTGGTATCCAAAAGGTAGTAACTTTAACCTAGTGGGATATGCTGACGCTAATTATGCAGGGTTCCTTGTGGATAGGAAGAGCACCTCAGGTATGGCACACTTCTTTGGTTCATGTCTTCTGTCATGGGCTACCAAAAAGCAAAATTCAATGGCCTTATCTACTGCTGAAGCGGAGTATGTTACTGCTGCTTCATGTTGTGCTCAATTGCTATGGATCAAATAGCAATTATTGAAATTTGGAATTGATGTTGGTTGCATCCCTATTTTTTGTGATAACACTAGTGCTATTAGTATGACCAAGAACCCGGTTCATCATAAGAGAACTAAGCACATAGATGTTAGGCACCATTTTTTTGAGGGACAACTATGAGAAAGGCTTGATCACTGTGGAGTTTTGTGCTACTGACAAGCAAATTGCTGACATCATCACAAAAGCCTTAGGTAGAGATCAGTTTGAGAGGAACAGGTTGGAATTAGGGATGATTAAGATCACCTTAAAGGACCAATTCAAGGTTAAACAAAAAAAATGAAAAAAAAATTGAAAAAAAATTTGGTTAGAAAGTCATTAAAATGTATAATTAGATTAAATCTTTCTCAGTCTCATACTTTCCATAGTATACTCTTGTGCCATGTGTTAAAATGACTCATTAATCACTAATCATATTTTCTCTATTTTGGCAAATTTAGACTCACACAAGAGAATTATCAGTGAAGAACCTGGTTCATCAAGATAACACGGTATGTTTTCTACACTCTGCATAATTTGAAAAAACTATATTTGGATCATGAGCAGAGTCCTACCAAATACCAAACTTCTTTTGGACTTATCCGTTACAAGTGAACCAGTCCTATTCAAAAGAGTCCCAACCGAATGGAAGTACCTAGATTCTAGGGATACACTCCAACGTCTCTTCAAAACTGAATTTTAGTTTGATTAGACTTCTAAGAGTCTGAAAAGCTGTAGTTACCCCCATCAATTATTCTCTGTATATTGATCAACTTTAGTGTATTCCTTACTTCATCTCTCTCAAGCCGTCAAAAACTCTCATTCTTCTTTCATATTTCAAACACAATCTAATTCTCTTCTCTTCCATACCCTAGCCCAGATATGTCAAACACCTCTGAAAATCCTTCATCACCACCACATGAAACCACTTGCACACCTTCTACCACTCCTTCAACCACACCAATCTCTAAGAAAAGTAGAGTAAAGATGATGACTCGTAAGATTGTCGCTGAAGGGGAGCATATCAAGAAAATAAACAAGCAATTGAAAGCAGGTAGGGAAGAAGAATCCTAGAAATCTAAAGATTTATTTAAGTCTGCTACTAAGGGGGAAGAAAGTAGGTATTCCGAAACTGAACAGGTATCTTCTGATTCTAAAGTTACTCCTGAGACAATTTCTGAAGTTGCTGCAAATTTGGAGAATAGATTTGTGCTGGTAGGATCTATAGAAGGTGTTGAGAATACAGAATCTGGAGAAGTTGGTGGTAAAAATAAAAAGGGAAACGAAAAAGAGAGCAAGGGTGCTAGGAGTACTGTGACTGGAAAGGGTACAAGAGTGGTTGATTCTTCACCCCCTCCTGTTGGTCTAACAAAAGAAACTGGTGCAATGGTTGTTTGGGGAGAGAAATTTTCTGAAATAGAAGTGAGTGTGAGCAAAACATGGGGAAGTGGGTCTGGCGAAGCTGCTGAGGGGTTGGTTCAAATTGGGAAAAATATAGATGAACTTGTTCCATCTGAATAGGAAACCCTCGCGGACCTACTGATAGGGTTATCAATGGCACCAAAACTCATGCCATTCCCTATGGTTTCATTCTCATAACTGTGCTTGCAAATTTCAAGGTACCTATGAAGAAGTGGGAGGTTAGTACAAGAAAGGATCATTTTGGGGTTAATACTCTGTTTGCTTGCGATTATGAAGTCAATGTCATTCCTAATGAACCTGGTTCATCTAATAAGACACCTATCAATAGCAAAGTCATAGTCTTGGTACAGGAGAGTGAGGCAAAGGATGTTGAGATAGCAAGGCTGAAGACACGATTGGTTGAGGTAGAATCTGAGAGAGATGTTCTCAGAACTGAACTTGCAAGGGAAAAGGAGAAGAATGATGGAATTCTTCAAGACATGTTGAAACTTATCCAAGCAAATAACCTAGCCCTTACCTCTTCCAAGCCTTAAATCCTAGCCTAGTGTAGATCAACCAGTGACCCAATTCGAGACTTTTTGTTTCTTTTGCTCATATTTTCAGTATTTTTATTTCTTCTTATGCTTTGTGGTAGAATCTTATCAATCATCAATGAAATTCACCGTTTTTGCTCTAACTGTTTGTTTATATTTCTTTGATGGTTGAAATTCTTAGCTTGGTCTATGATGATTAATTCATGATTGCATTAGAAGTAGCCCCAGTGGCCATGAGTAAGTTTTAAAATCTGGTTATCTCACATTTTATGCAACTTTTCGATGATGCCAAAAGGGGGAAAAAGGTTGTGCTTTACACTTTCAACAGTGATGTTTATAACCTAATGTACCTGGTCCTTGATGATAAGTGATAAAAAGGAAAAATGTTTCTAACATTGTGTTGATGTTGAGCTAAGTTGAAACAGGGCGTAAGCTTATGAAAAGCATAGAGTTTGTCATCATCAAAAAGGGGGAATTTGTTGGCCCAAGTGAAGGTTAGTTTTGAAGATTGACAAAGGAAGCTCAGGCATGAACCAGGTCCATCCCTCAGGTGCACAAAAACGGGCAGATTCGAGCATGTGAGATGCACGTGAAGGAGATAAGCTTAACTTGGTGTATTTAATATCTCCTGATCGAAAAGGTTGCATAATTGATAAGGAGAAGGACTCCATACTCAAAGTGAACATTATTCAAGATAGGGAAGGAGTTAGAAGTTGAGATCAACTAGAACTCTTCCACCAAGGAAGAGTTGCATCAGAACTCTAGTTATTTCTTCATCTACTAACTCTATAAATTGTAGGATGTTCTCATATTACAGGTGTTGCACAAAAATGTAGAAGTTAAACGTGAATTGAGAGCAAAATAGCAAGGCTTTTTGCAAGCAGTTCGTGTGTGATTCAAGTGTGCAAACCTGAAGCTACATGAACCAGATTGAAGAACCAGCTCCATAAAGAGTTTTATGTGTTTTTCTTTATTTCTAGTTCAATTGTAGTAGGTGTTTTCATATTGTACCTTTCAGCTTTATCTAGAAGCAATTGTAATAGGTATTTTGAGTATTCAAGTTAGAGTTAACTTGAAGTGTTGCAACAGTTAGAGGCTGGTTGCTACAACGGGATTAAAGGTAATCCTAAGTTTTATAAAGAGTTTTGTAAATGCTATTTTGGCTCAGTGATTTAGTGAAGTGTCGGGGAAAATCCTACTGAGTAGTATGTCGTGGTTTTTTTCACCTTTTGAGCCGGGTGTTTTCCACGTAAAAATACTTGTGTTCTTTACTTTTGACATTTATTATTCCGCAACAGTAGTAAAAGGAACACATAGAAGAACCAGGTCCTTCCATAATCAGTTTAAGCGAAAAATTGGTCACCACACAAATCACCCCCCTCTTATGTGGTATTGAAGTGTAAAACATCAGTAGAGAATCTCAAAGATGGGAATCCTGGACTACCTTATGGGTTCCTTCTCACAAAGGTTTTTGAGTTTCTCAAATTACCTCTGGGACATGCCAAAGTGGGCACCAAAAAGCAATCATTTTCAAAAACTACTCTGGAGGAGTGTGAGTGTATTGACAAAATCGGAGGAGTTTGAAGCACTTCCACAATATCTCAACTGATAAATGCTCAAAATAGTGCCATAGAGGAGATCCAAAAGTTGAAGGCTAGGCACGCGATTCTTGAGAGTCAGCTCAGTCAGTTGCTAGAGGTACCTAGTTCTAGTGGTTCTCACAGCGCAGAGGTTGCACGCCTAACAAAGGAGAATGCTGAACTAAGGAAACAGGTGGAGGACCTAAAAGAAAGACTGCTCAATGAGCAAATGTTCGCGAATGCTCGCATGGATCTTGTCCTCCAAACTTTTGCCTCCTCTTCCAAGCCCCTTTCCTCTAGTGTCCCTTAAAGAATGTCCCCTTAGTGTCCAGTTTCCAGTGTCTATCTTCTTAAGTTGTTTTTGGTGATGTTTTGTTATTTCTGGTAATTGTTTTTTGTTTGTTCTGGACTGTGGATGAAAATAATGATTCTGCTCCCGCCTGCAAAAGTCCAATTCTAGTTAATGAAAATGATTTCCTTTTTGCTATCTATGCTGCTGCTCTTTTCCTTCTGTCTTTTATCATGTTGTGAGCACATAAGTGGCATGAGTTAACTATGCTAGACTTCGTTATGCTGCTAACCTGCTCTATGCTTTATATGATGCCAAAAGGGGGAAGTATTAATTGAATAACACAGAGTATGAATGCATGAATGAAATAGCATGAATGCAAAATAATCTGAAAACAAAATACAGATTCAGGGGGAACTCATTTAGGGGGAACTCACAAAAGTTCAGGTACTGACTTTGGGGGAATGCAGAGCTTCAGGGGGAACTTAAGGTCCTTCTGGTTCACAATCTAGTTCTTTGTGGCTCTTTCTAGGATTTTCTATTCTAAGTTTGTCATCATCAAAAAAGGAGAATTTGATAGGTTGAAAGTACTTTGGTTATAAGTACTTTACTTTATGTTTTGATGATCTAACAAACTTACTATCTAGAACCAGATAAGGAACCTGTTACACATTTACAAGACCTCAAGATCACAAGGTTCCAGGTTGGGACTAGCGTGGAAATATGATTCAACTCCTCAGAATGGAAGGAACAGCCGAGGGACCAGGTCCCTACTAGTTCCCGAGGAGACTGTACGAAGTCAACTCTCCAGTTGGAAAGTTGCTGCCTGCACACGCTACAATGCAGAACAGTGTTGCAGTCAACTTTCCAGGGAAGTCTTTTTACCTACCTTGCTTGCATCATTGTAAGTGATTTCACACATGCAAATATGCATTCAAGGGAGGTAAAACAAAGACACTTGAACACTTAGAGATTCTACACAAGCTCACTTACGTGACTATTCAGCTAGCAAGTTTCAAGTGCCTCAAGAACAAAGAACAAAGCAACTACGGACCAGTTCCCACATCGAGTTATTGTGTGTCCTTAGTTGAGTTGTAACTTTGTAATAGTTCTTCAAATTGTAATTCCTATCTAGCTTATTTAGAAGTATTTTATAGGAACATCTTTGTAAACCTTAAACCTGCGTGTTTAAGTCTTGGCTAGAGTTAGCCAAGTTTTAAAGTCTTTGTAATAGCGTTGTTGCAAAGTGGCTTGTAATAGGTGTATGACAAGTTAGTGAGCGATTAAGAGTTTAATTCCTAGGTTGCATAGATTGTAATCTGAAAGTTGCTCAGTAGTGAAGTTGAAATCCTACAAGGGTAGGTCGTGGTTTTTAATCCTGTTGAGCTAGGAATTTTTCACGTAAAATTTCTCCTGTCATTTAACTTCTGTTCTGTGTGTGTGTTCTGTCGAACCTGATAGAGAACCTGGTTCTCTGTAGAAGTTGGTGGACTCATATATTCTATCAATTTTGGTACAATACACACTTCTTTAGTTTAATATCACATGAGTTGAAAGTATTCCTTTCTTTCCTAAACTCTGTCCCCAATCAAACTAAGACACATAAATTAAAACAGAGAAAGTAATATTTTTTTATGTAACAAAAGTAAAAGATTTTGGTGGAAACTGTTTGTTAAGTATTACGTATATTACTATTACAAAATTTTATCTATTCTACTTTTATTCTCATAATCATTCTCAAATTGTTCAAAATAATTTTGTAATTTCTTTTTTCAAACTCTTAGAGTTTTTTTTTGCCTTTTCAATTTTATTGTACTTCCTATACTTTTAGTTATATTTTCAAAATATTAACCTAGATAAAAATTGAAATGTGAGAGGTAATTAATTGATTAACTACAACAACAACAAACCCAAAGCAATCCCTGGGGTAATTGATTAACTGTCTTTAGGCCAAAACATGAATGGCATTGTAATGCTAATTTGTCTTTCAGATGCTATAGTTGTGATTAGTTTGATCGACGGATGAAAATTAGAAAAGTTATCCTACATTTAAATTGCAGAGAAAATGAAGTGTGAAATTATTGTAAGATTTATCTCAAGTTTAAAGGTAGTACTCTTAATCTCTTCTGAGATATCACTTCAAGGGTTTGTTAGCTTCATCATGAATAATCAATGATAGCCACAAACGGTAATTCAAAAAATTGAGCGGCAGTGTTGAAAGGTGCAAATCTTGAGCTTCTAGACATGATTATATTTTTCATAGTGGATCCTCTGCTTGGGGAGAAGGAGATGTTTACCTCGAAAATACTAATAACAATTAAACTTGTTTATGGTTTTAAAGATACATGATTTAATTCAATACTAATTAACAACCAAAAAATCTTAAGTATAAATGAAAGAAGTAAGTTGAATCAAACCAGTATACAAGCCAGTCTCGACCTCGAGCTAAGGTGGCCTCGAGGTAGGTTAAGAACAATAAAGTAAGAACAACAAAGTTAAAGGACAATTCTGATGGAATATGAGCAAGAAAGTAAGAGAGTATATTCTTTGCCAATGATTGATGATGGTTACAAATGATTGGGGTCCCCTTTATATAATAGGGGAACCCTAAATAAGGTACATTTCAATTTACAGTAAAGAATCTTATTGGGACAGCTGTCTAACTGCCTAGTACGGATTAGTACTAACTCGTACAAATCTATTTCGGAATTTATGCCATGATCTTGGGGACGTGGCAGGAATCTTGCTCATTCTATTAGAAACCCATAACGGCATTATCTCGGGGTTGGTCACACTAGGCTCCAACGTTCCTCGAACACTTAGATCTTCGAGCCTCGTATTCTATCGTCGGGCATGAGCTTGGTCCATCGGGCTGATCTTGGTCCATTGGGCTCGAACTCGACCCATCTTGAACTCGGGCTTGAAGCGACCTCTCAAGCCCGTGAAATCGGACATACCTGATTTTGACCGTATACAGATAGTCCCCGCGTTTCTTAGAGTAAGTTGATAAGAAACAATTTGATCCTCGATGCTCTGATACCCCGATCATGATGTCAATCTCGTGACGTCACCGACTGAAGTGATTGAAAGGTCGCTTCTGCATAGTTCCCAAGGCCATTAATTGAAGGCGACTGATGGTTGGCCATTAGCTTCCCTAAACCGTTAAGGAGACCGCTATAAATAGGTCAATTTTACAACATTTACAATCTTTACTTCTCAAATCGTTCTCAAAACCTCACTAGCTTCTTCATCTTCTCTGAGTTTACCCTTTCCTGAATTTGTTCTTGCTACGGCATCATCTCCTTCTCTTCTTTCAAATTTCTCAGCAACAACAATGGCTAAAACATCTAAAATCGTTCCTCATAAAGAAAAAGCCTCTTCATCACGTCCAGCTGGTGGTAGAACGGTGGTGTCACCTCGTATTGAGGAGTGCATTCCCGGGCCATGCGAGCTGTCTTCCGATTTCAAGGTCGATAAGCCTGCGTCAGTCCCAGGTCGATGTGAGCCCATGTCTCGATACCTATGTTTGATAACGAAAGACGAACTCGAGCAGGTGAAAAAGGACTGAGGTTGGGAGAACAAGGAAGTGGTGATTCCTTCCCTAGAGGAGGATATCACCACTCATGTGAAAGGATACCTAAGTGTGTATACTTATCCTTTCACACTAGGTCCCGCAGATCCGGTAATGGGTCCTATGGATCTAGTTAACGTCGACTTCTATCACCAGTATCAGGTGACCGTTGGCCAGATCTACCCTTCTTTCTGGCATATCGTCAAATTACTCAGGTTCTTCTCGGGCAAGGTCGAAGGGGGGTTGCCTTTTACACTTGACCATTTGATCAGGCTATATAGGCCTCGCCTCTATCGAGGCAGTTTGATAAAGCTCCGGTGTTGATCCTCGAATTCGGTATTTTCTAGTATCTATGAGGACAAAGACCGAGGGTGGATGAACCGGTTTGTCCGAATTAGGACTTCCGATGTGATCCCTACTGAGAGGATGCCATTCCCCGAGGAGTGGAACATCAAACGTAAGTACAAGCTTATCGATGATGATCAATATTCTGTTTCTCTACTCTTCCTCGATTTAACTCCCTTTTGATGATGTAGCTGCCGCTTGGTTCCCTGGTGCGATTCCGGACCTCGTAGGCCGGGTCCGTCAATTAGCCTCTACTTCTTCATACGCGGAATGCAATTGGCGTGACTTGGCCAAGGATCGTTGGAAAGCTAAGAACCATGGTGAGTTCTCTTGTTCACAATTGATGTTTCTTAGTGAAATACTCACTTAACCCTTATGCAGGCCTCGGATACGTTGTTGCTGTGCGACCGGTCCCACATGTGAAGAAGAAATCCCAAAGCCAACAAAGGAGAAGAAAAGGAAGAGGGCTTCGCCCGCGAGTTCCCTGAAGCCCAAGAAAACTAAGTCTCAAAAGCCTAGGGCCGATCCCGCGGCCCTATCTGCAGAAGCGGTGCAACATCTTCGGGATGACGAGGAGGATGGAGAAGATGACGACTGCCTGTTGGTAGCTTGGAAAGAGGAAGCACTGAGGCTTCGAGATTCGCCGAACAGGTGATGGCGGATGCGGTTCATTCTCGAACTGAAGAAATCTCAGAGGGGAGTTCGAGCAAAGTCCCTGAGCCATCGGGCGACAAAAGTGCATCTCGTCCCGGAGGACATTTGGCGGGCGTGCCCGAGGAGCCTAGTTCTGAGGCCCTCAAAAGAGAATACAATGTCCCAAGTGAATCACTTGTGATAATTAATGTAGATGAATCGCCACCGGGCCTCGTGTTCTTCGAAGCACAATTTCGAGATGCCCAGGCCATGAGGACTCCTGATCTGGGAACGACGCATAAAGGGAGTGATATTTTCCGGGAGTGTCTTGCAGGGGCCGATGATGGTCCCAACCTTGATACATTATTCATCTTTGATGAAGCTCAGAGGCATCTCAAACAAGTAAGTTTCTGCCTTCACAATTATGCTCGAGTTTTATTCTTGTTTTTCTAAGTCTGACTTCTTTTCTTTATGTGAAGGTCGTGGCGCTTCATCGACAACCACTTTCCAAATCTCGACCCGAGCTTGCCCGATGCGAATCCGAACTCAAGAAACTGGTTGAGGAGAGGGACAACCTTAAGCGCCTCTATGTACAGAAAGAGGAGGAGGTCAGGGATCTCCGAGTTGAATTGGCGAAGGCTCGTCAAGAACAGACTGAGCTCATTGAAAAGGCAATGTAGCCTTTGGGGGTCTGTTATGTATTCACTCAATTTAGCGATTAACACTTCAACTTTGCAAGCCCATCAGAAGGGCGAACTGGTGGAGCAGCTTCGAGAACAGCTCAACGTGAAAGAGGTCGAGACCCTAGGGTGGAAGCAACACATGGATCGTCTCTCCTCGGAGAAAGATACACTTCGGGACCATCTACTTCGATTGAATGCCAGCTTCAAAATACAAAGGGGGAAAGCTTGGCCCATAGCCGCAAGATCGAGGAGCTCGAAGCTAAATCAGCCGCTGAGCTTGTGAAGGCCAAATCTGAGGCAGAGGCATCCGTGTCCTTGTACCGAGCTAACGCCGAAGCTGCTAACATACCGGCACAGGATATCTCCATTGCGGCTGAAGTTAAATTATCATGTTCTCTCGACCACGACATGCGACAATCCTGGAGAGAAACTTTCGAGGAGGTGCACGCTCGTGGCTTCTACCTATCAGCTGATATTGAAAAGGCAAAACCTTTGGAGGACGAGGCTGCCGCTTTACTTTTTGATGATGAAGATTCTGCCAGTGGCTCCGAGAGAGGAGGAGATGAGGATGAAGTTCCCGAGGAGGAGATTCGCGAAGATTCGGCTCTCAAAGATGTGGCTCCCGAGGAAGCGGTTCCCGAGGATGTGGCTCCCAAAGTAGATTAGGCGCTTTTGTTTTTTGTTTTTGTATAAGGCCCCTTGTGGGCATTGTAAATACTCTTTGTGAATATAAGGAATTCTTTTTCTTTCTGCTCTATCTCCGATTTATTTTGAATTCTGCTTCGTCTTTGTTTTGTGGAAAATCATAACTTCAATAATTAAGCGAGCACTGGATCGACCTTAGAGTAGAACAAACCCTTAGGTTTTTTAATAATAGATGGGTGATCTTTGAACTTATAATGGAATATCTCTTAAGGTTTTTTGATGAATCCTCGAGCTGTGCTTAAGTTGATTTGACGCGAGCTCGGGATGAGGGGACCCTTAGGTCCGAGTTGAGTGAGAACAAGGTCCCGAACTCTAAGTGTATTGACCTTTTAGGCTTACTAAATCGGCCCTTAGGCTCTTTTATATTGGCCCTTAGGCTCTTTTGGGTCGGCCTTATGCTCTTTAAGTTGGGCCAATTCGGCCTCTAAAACGGCTATAATTTTTTCCTCTTTTCGGCTGAATGACTTAGTGAAAATTTCATTAAGCCTTAGCATGCGTTTTTGTACCCGTTGGGTTTTTCGAGGGTTCAATCGATCAGAACCTAATTTTTTCTTAATCCGTTAAGACAATTTAATACCTCTTGAGGCCTTTTCGAAGGCTGATGTTATCAAAGCCTTTAAATTATTCGAGGGTTGATTTTATCGAAGACCTTTTTTATTTGCTTTGCCGAGGGTAGCCTTATTTAACCGGTTTTTCAAAGTATTAGAAGGTCTTTAACTTATGGCAGAAGTCGGACGTCTCCGAGCTGCATTATTTCGGCCGTAGCCTTTTTATATGACCGTAGCCTTCGGGTGTGTCGCTTAGACTTGTTTCCCGATAATCTTTTGAACTTGTCCGAAAGGTTAGTCCCCGAGTATGATGGTCTTGGCCTTTGCGTCGGGGAATGCCTCTTTGAGGTCTTATAAATTTGAGTTTTAGATATTCGAATGTGTTGACTGTCGATGACTGTACCCGAGCATTCGAGGTATATTTGCGTTTTGGCCCTTGAGCCATATAATAGTAGACTTCTTTGAGACACAAAGTGTTTTGATATAAAAAGAATGCTTCTTCGAATAATTGATACATGCGTACATGTTTTGCCATCAGGGCTCGACTATTCTATATGGACTCGGTTCATCCGACCGTTTGGCCCCTTAGAAAGTTTTCCTATTGAGGCTCTCTTTGGCATGAAGTATTTTCCTCGAAAATATAACCTCCGAGGGTGATGCCCCCCAGTATTCAAGGTTGATTGAAAAGAAGCCTTGGATACTGTTGAATTTTTCTTAGGTAGAAGATAGTTGTTTCCTCATTAAAAACCTTGCCAGAAAAACCCATTTGGGATAAAACCCGATCTAAGGGAAAATGAGTGCGACGCATGCTTTAAAACCTAAGGTCTATGTGTAGAAAGGTGCCATCGACATCTTTGATCGATCACCTGCAATGAGTTAGCCTTAAATACAAATGGAGAAAAAGAGGTCATACGTTAGTAGTAATATCGCTTGAGTAGTGATATATTCCAATTGTTCGGCAGTTGTTCGCCTTCAATTGTGCCAAGTGTTTAAGATCCTATCGTTTACCGATAACTCCGATGAATCGGTATGGTCCTTCCCGATTCGGGCCTAGTTTCCCTTCATTTGGGTCTTGAGTATTGAGGGTGACTTTGCGTAGAATTAAGTCCCCTATCCCGAAGTGTCGAAGGTTGGTCCTTCTATTATAATATCTCTTGATTCTTTATTTCTGCGCGACCATCCGAACAAGTGTAGCTTCCCGTTTTTCATCTAATAGCTCGAGGCTAGTATTGATAGCCTCGTGATTTGATTCCTTCGATGCATGTCGAAATTCGGTGCTTGGTTCCCCGACCTCGACTGGAATCAAGGTCTCGGAACTGTATGCTAAAGAAAACGGGGTTGCCCCAGTGCTGGACTTCGATGTCGTTCGATATGCCCAAAGAACCTCAGGTAGAACTTCTCTCCATTTTCCTTTTGTGTCGTTCAACCTTTTCTTTATGTTTTGAATGATAGTTTTGTTCGTCGATTCGGCTTGTCCGTTCCCACTCGGGTGGTATGGTGTCAATAAGATCCTCTTTATTTTGTGTGCTTCGAGGAAATCCGTTACCTTGTTGCCGACGAATTGCTTCCTGTTGTCGCGTACAATTTCGGCAGGTATTTCGAATCGACATACGATGTGGTCCCAGATGAAGTCAATAACTTCTTTTTCTCTAACCTTCTCGAAAGCCTGTGCTTCCACCTATTTATAAAAGTAATCAGTCATAAACAAAATAAATTTAGCTTTACCCGGGGCCGTTGGTAGAGGGCCGACGATGTCCATTCCCCATTTTATGAAAGGCCACGGGGACAGGACTGAGTGAAGTTGCTCTCCGGGTTGATGAATCATCGGTGCAAACCTTTGACATTTATCACACTTTTTAACAAACTCCTTAGTGTCTTTTTCCATGCTATCCCGGTAATACCCTGCTCTAATAATTTTTCGAATCAAAGACTCGGCGCCGGAGTGATTCCCACAAGTGCCTTCATGGATTTCTCATAGAACATAATCAATGTCCCCCAGCCCCAAACATACCGCCAACGGTCCATCCAATGTCCTCCTGTACAATGTTCCATCTTCATCCAATATGAACCTAGCAGCCTTGGTTCGTAGAGCCTTGACACTTTATGATCTGATGGGAGCATTCCACTTTTCAAATATTCGATGTACTTATTCCTCCAATCCCAAGTCAAACTGGTAGAATTTATCTCGGCCTGACCCTCTTCGACCACCGACCTCGATAATTGGACGACAGTCCTCGGGACAATATCATCATCTTCTACTGATGACCCCAAGTTAGCAAGTGCATCAGCCTCACTGTTTTGTTCTCGAGGCACATGATCTAGAGTCCACTCCTTGAAGCGGTGCAAGGTTACTTGTAGCTTGTCCACATATCTTTGCATCCTATCCTCTCGAACTTCGAAGCTTTTATTTACCTGGTTTACCACCATCAAAGAATCACACTTGGCTTCAATGACTTCTGCCCCCAAGCTTTTAGCGAGTTTGAGA
The DNA here is from genome assembly GCF_001879085.1 of Nicotiana attenuata. Lineage (NCBI taxonomy): Eukaryota > Viridiplantae > Streptophyta > Magnoliopsida > Solanales > Solanaceae > Nicotiana > Nicotiana attenuata. The sequence goes on from NC_031993.1 coordinate 40,601,161, forward strand.
CCTGCAATCATGGCCTCATACTCGACCTCATTATAAGTCAACCTAGGAGTTTGAATAGATTGTCTAATAGTGTTACCTATAGGTGGATTTAAAACGATGCCAATCCCGGACCCTTTCACATTCGAGGCACCGTCCGTGAATAGGGTCCACACCCCCGATGATGTACCCGATTTTAGTAGAAGTTCCTTTTCCACTTCGGGCACGAGGGTTGGTATGAAATTGGCCACGAAGTCAGCCAAGATTTGAGACTTTATGGCCGTTCGAGGTTGATATTCGATATCATACTCGCCAAGTTCGACTGCCCATTTGGACAATCAGCCTGACATCTCGGGCTTATGTAAGACATTTCGGAGAGGATAAGTGGTAAACACACATATTGGATGACACTGGAAATATGGCTTTAGCTTTCTAGATGCGCTTATTAATGCAAGTGCTAATTTCCTAAGTGTGGGTACTAGTTTCAGCATCTCCTAAAGTCCGACTTACATAATAAACAGGGAATTGCGTACCTTGATCTTCTCAAACTAGTACCCTACTTACCGCTATTTTGGCCACAGCCAGATATAAGTAAAGCCTTTCATCTACCTTCGGGGTGTGAAGCTCTCACGATCCAAATCAATGGGCCACGACGGGCACTCGGTACCTTACATAACTGAGTACCAACATAACATATCTTTCTTATTATACTTTCATTGGCAAACGGGCCAAAAGGGCTGTCATGGGCTAACAAGAATAGACACAGGGGTATACTCAATATAGGACGACCCAACCTGATATAAAAAAAATCATACATGTGACATAGGGGCCTATAAGGCCAACATGATCATTTGTAAACTCAAAACATAGGCCGGCAAGGCCATACAAACATCCGTATACATGACATCTCTCTACAAGCCTCTAAGAATACATACTTATCATAAAGGTCGGGACAGGGCCCTGCCATACCAAACAATACGCATCTAAATCATAGTGACCAAACAAGCAACTCCGGAGCAAATGGAGCGCACCAACATCTTCCGCTGAGCGGATAGCCTACTTGGAGAACTCTCGACCTGTCTATCAGGACCTGCGGGCATGAAATGCAACGTCGCCAAGCAAAAGGGACGTCAGTGTGAATAATGTACCGAGTATGTAAGGCACATAAATAAGTACATAAAAGACATGGAAGAAATACAGAGTAAATGACTCAACCTGTAAGTCTGGATAACTCTGTAAATCATGAAATACATATAGTGTCATGCATATGCGTATGAATGCCATGTCGTGCATAGGTACATGTGTTCATAACATCATCAAGCCTCTGAGGGCATGTGGTCATGGGTCAATGTGCATGTATAAATGCATGAAATGCATATGAAATACGTTAATAAAATCTCTCGATACGTCATACGACCATTATGCCTCTGATTAATATCATGAAATAAACTTTACCAACTTACGTATTTTTGAGACCCATGAACAGATGATAGAATAATATGACACATGCGAGAATAAGAATATACACATCTCTAGCATTTCTACGAATAGAGTAATTTATGGAAGTTGTCTATTTGCTCGTTTCGCTTGTGTCGTATAGATCATGCCAAAAAGAAAGAAGGGATAGCCTTAACATACCCGGAGTAGGGAAAAATCCGTATGATATTCTTGGAAAAGGTTGCACCGTACTCGTTTAGAACCGCAAAATTTTACGTTGCTACGGTTCTAACAATTCTCGTTGGAATTGTTGGGTTGCAAGAAGTTTGGTTGAAATCTTGTAATAATTGCTTGAAAGAATCACGTTGTTAAGGTAATGTTTTAGAATCTGATTGTAGAGTTTTGGTAAGGAATTTTGTAGGAATCTGATGTAGTATTTTGAGAATGAAAATGTTGTTTTTGTTATTCAAAATCCAAGAATGAAATGTTTCTTGACCTCAATGTATTAAGTTGCCACCTAATCCCAAATGACCAAGAGTCATTGGTTTGGTTAGGGTCGTGCTGCCACGTGGGGTGGGGGTGGGAAATTTTAATCTTTATCCACTTATTAGATAATTAGGTAATGTCCCGTTATCCGGTAATTAACCAATTACCCGCATAATTAAGAATTGTCTCAAATTACTTAAAATTCTACTTATTTTTAATATACTTTTAAATCATACTATCATGGTCATATGGTACCTTCTATGGCACTAATCCATAAATACCGAGTATTTTAGCTCGGGCCCCATTTTACCCCAAAATGTCAAATTTCGACGAAATTTATTTTCTTCGATTTGCTTACCATCTCACCTTCACGAATTTACTCATCACTTGTTTAAAATAGAATAATACTTATAATCTCTCAATAATCTCATTCCCGAACTTACGTCGATTAACTTACGACGAAACTTTATCATACGAAAATGCGGGATGTAACATCTCACTTCCGAGCTTCCATTAATTTATTTATGGCGCACTTTCACGTACGAAAAGATGGGGTGTAACATCATTCCCCCCCTTTGGAACATTCGTCCTCGAATGTTGACTAATGCACTTATCATTCTCATAACCCATAGCTCTTGCGAATACTCAAATATTCTCATTTCCATTCAGATAACTGTTCTTTGAATAAATCCAAAGGCCTGGGCATCCCCCCTTTAAGCCTCTTTCTCCCACCACGACTTGTAGTCGGAATCCTTCTAATCTCGTAACTATTGCTACCTTCTATCATGCAGCCTATACGACTCTAACTTTGTATGTGCGCCTATGTGATGCTTCTCTCTCCTTTCCTCCAGCTCTTAGCCAATCATTAGGCCTCACTTTGTGAACATATACAAAATTATGTCAAGTTGTCCCTCTGGGCGTCATTAGCTTTACTACATCTAAGTAGGCCATACTATACCATAATTTTTACTTCGATTTATTGTTACTGAGGTCTGCGACCAAACTCCATGTTACTCTTGTTGCTTATTCTGTATGCATAAAGCCAAGTCTTCTAACGCTTCTTCATTACTGTTCAACTTAAGAATGATGGTCCAATCTCATCTCGTACTTTGTATCTTTTATCCATCCATTGTCGATTCACCTTAATGTTGATCTACAATCTTCCATTGATAACTTGAAACTTCTTACGTAATACATTGCCACTAGGGATTATGCTGTATCGAGGAATATTTGAAATGATTTTCTTGATCCACTTAGGGGTGATACTGTGCTTCAATAATCATATTTTATAGCATCCCAATGTGATTCACCTTATGTTTTTAATTCCGTACAATCAATGAAATCCTCTTCAAACTATTACTCAGACGAAGGCCCAAACGTCATCCTTTATCTATCACGAACACACCCTCATTCCACTACCAGGGCAGCATTCCATTTTCTTCTAGATATTATTAGTCTTAGACTCCTTTGAGTTCATTCAGGATATACTGAACTTTCTATAACTTAGAGAAACCATTAGCTTTCTTGTTTTCACGGGCTTAATCCCGAGGACTTATCCATTCTCGTCACCTTCTCACTCGCCCTTTCTCGTTCTTACTCTTGTCATAAAACTTTGTCGCTTTACTATGCTTTAGCTTGGGACCTATACATATCTATTTATACTATTCACGGCCTTCCTTCAACTTGCTTGCACCATAGATTTCCTTGTGTTATTCTAGAACATCAAGCGAGACATCACATCGTCTCTAACTCTTCTTTACTCTCTTGACTAGATCTCTCGGTACTTAGAAACCATTGGCTGGAAGGTACGCCACTGACGATGCTGCTATCATTCCTGGATATTGAATCCTAGTGCTTCTAGCCTTCTGTCCGAAGCATGGACTATTCACGATCTTTTGCCTTTGAGTATATTGTACGTTGATCACCTTACCTTACTTACCTTAAAATCTCGCATCGTATCTTTTATCTATTTCATGACCTCACTTCCATAGGTATACTTCACGTCCATAACATGAAGCTCTATTATAATACTTGCACCTCTGGTGCCTATACAATCCGATGGGGACTCCATACTGAATTCTTATGAGGCTGGTATTTTTCTAACTGGCTTTATCATAGGGCCGTTATAGAATATGGTTGTTGTACTATCCCTTTGGTACCTCTGATATTAAGAGTGATCGCGTAATGTTCTCGATCACAATTTTTATAATTTTCTAGGTCCAATAATCAGATTCCTGATTTACTTCGCTGATATATCTCTTTAGTTTCCACCATCTCTGATCAGCCTTTATGTAGGCTTAAGCTACCTCCCGATCTGCGGTTCACGGTATTAGTTATTACGTTTAGCCTTTCATGGGCGCTGAGGAATATCCATGATACAATCCTTTAATAATTCGATCATTCGTCTATGACCTGGGCTCAATTCTTTATTTTAGCTTATACCGGAATCTTCTACGGCTATATATGCTGCATGTATAAAACTCCAAACTCTTAAGTGCTTTCATAACGTAACTAACTCTGGATCATGAATCGAATAATTCTTTTTGTTCCATCTCAGCTTTCTTCAAACGTAAGCAATAACTTTTCCCGGTCTTTCTTCCCCCTTTTTGCGTGCATACTTAGCTTATTTTGGTGCCCATGCATATTGGAATTGCATACAACTTGATCTTGAATATCACTTCTGATTTTATTTCCCGTTCATTAGCCACAGTAGGTTTTATTTTCTTATGGAGTGCATACAATGTTGTTGTGAGACTATTGTTATAAGACCATTTCCTCCTTAGGTCACCCAGCTTAGGTTGAAACCTTCTTCCATATTTCCTCAGCTAGTCTTTCGTTGTGGTACTTAGGGAGAACCCTTGACTCTTCTAAAGCTGCTGTGAGCACGTGATTTTTGCCCTATATGAATTACTCCCATAAATTCAAAATAAAATATTTCTTTTTTTTTTTCATTACATGCAATTTCGTGGCATTTTCTGTTAATTATTTACATTTTTTGTCTGTGCATTTTAATTAGTGAAAAATACAAAAAAAAATATATATACGTTGCATTTGCATTTAGGATTTAATTTTGCATTTGTAGGAATCAATTAGTAATTTTATAAAAAACGAAAATGAAAAATAGTTTGATTTGCACTCTTTATTTTTAACCTTGATTTTGAGTAGTTTTCTTCTAATTTATTTAGGTTTAATCAGTTTTTAGGTTAATTAGGTTCTAGGACTTAATTTAGGTTTTAATCTAATTTTGAAAAAAAAACAAAAAATGAATTTTTGGAAAATTGATTTGAAATTAGAAAATTAAAAAGAATCGAAAATAAAAGAAAAGAAAGCTGAATTTCTGGGCCAACCTTTTTAAATTTCCCCAAGCCCAATCCATTTCACCCAAATAAACCCCCAGGCCTAAGTTGTTCCTGCCTTTGCACCCACCGCCCCAGNATGACTGGAAACTCTCAGGACCCTCCTGGAAAATGGGACTTAGTTTAAATTTCAAAACAATCGTGAGTAGCATAATTTAACATAAATGTACTCCAAAAGAATATAAGTTGGCTTCAAAATTGCCTGTTTAAGATAGGATTCAATTAGGAGTTGTCAGGACCCTCCTGAATACTGGGACACAGTTTTAAGGTCTGTTTAGATAACAAGATATAGATAACAAGGTCTGCTTAGATTAAAACTGTTTTTTTTTTAGCTAGAAGTTGTCAGGACCCTCCTGGAAAATGGAGAGTAGTTTAAGACCTTTTAGACAACAAATGTAGTGGGGGTAACACCTCTAGAGGATATAACTTAGGTTCATAATCATTAGAAGTTGTCAGGACCTCCCTGGATAATAGGATTTAGCTTTCAAATTCTTATAATAGTTGGTAGAATAATTCAGTTTAACACTTATCCATGTACCCAGCTACCAAATTGGGGCAGAAAGTTTTCTTTGTTTTTGTTTATTTTGTTGCAGTCAGGAGCCCACCTGGAGAACAAGGGAATACTTTACAAGTTGCAGTCAGGAGCCCACCTGGAGAACAAGGGAATACTTTTCAAGTTTCAGCAGTCAGGCGCCCACCTGGAGAACAAGGGAAGTACAAGTCAAATTTTAGCTTTTAATTTTTAATATTTGATAACATGCTGTACCCAGTTACCAAACTGGGGCAGAAAATATTCTTTGTTGTTTATTTTTGTTGCAGTCAGGAGCCCACCTGGAGAATAAGGGAATACTTTTCAAGTTTCAGCAGTCAGGAGCCCACCTGGAGAACAGAGGCATACATATTAATTTTCAGAAGTCAGGAGCCCGCCTGGAGAACAGAGGCATACATTTCAAGTTTCAGCAGCCAGGAGCCCGCCTGGAGAACAGAGGTATTACAATTCAAGTTTTAGTTTTCAAATTCTTATTAATATCTGGTAATACGATGCCCAGTCACCAAACTGGGGCAAGAGATTTTCTTTGTGTTTGTCTATTTTGTTGAAGTCAGGAGCCCGCCTGGAGAACAGAGGCATACATTTCAAGTTTCAGCAATCAAGAATCCGCCTGGAGAGCAGGGAATACATTCGAGTTCAGCAGTCAAGCATCACGCGGAGAAAGGGAAACATCTCAAAGTGTAGCCAGCAGTCAGGCAGCCACCTGGAGAAAGGGCAAAACATCTCAGATCACAATTCAAGGCAGCAACAAAAGGATGTCGCCGGGGAGAATACAATACAACAAGGCAGCAAGAAATACAAGATCAAGTTTGAAGATATAGATAGGATCTTTTGTAATTCACATCTCATAGCTTAGTCTAGTTTTTATTTTTATTTTTGTTTTTTATTTTTTGACATGGTGTAATAAGGGGGTTCGGTAAGCAGTAGCAACAGCAGCAGCAACAGGGAAACCTCAGCTTCGTGGTAGTCCCAGCTACCAGACCTTCCCGAACTACACTGACCTGATTCCTTTTTAGCCAAGGATATGTAGGTAACCTCAGAAGCAGGGTGCGGTCAAACTTTTCAAAAATGCTTCACACGGAGTATTCAAACGGGCAAAAATTGCTTGTATTTGCTCACCTATCTTTGCACGAAAACTCTTTGTGTTTTCGAGCAAAGAGGGGCAGCTGTGAGCACGTGATTTTTGCCCTATATGAATTACTCCCATAAATTCAAAATAAAATATTTCTTTTTTTTTTCATTACTTGCAATTTCGTGGCATTTTCTATTAATTATTTGCATTTTTTGTCTGTGCATTTTAATTAGTGAAAAATACAAAAAAAAAAAATTTATATATATGTTGCATTTGCAATTAGGATTTAATTTTGCATTTGTAGGAATCAATTAGTAATTTTATAAAAAAGAAAAATCAAAAATAGTTTGATTTGCACTCTTTATTTTTAACCTTGATTTTGAGTAGTTTTCTTTTAATTTATTTAGGTTTCATCAGTTTTTAGGTCAATTAGGTTCTAGGACTTAATTTAGGTTTTAATCTAATTTTGAAAAAAAGAAGAAGAAAAAAATGAATTTTTGGAAAATTGATTTGAAATTAGAAAATTAAAAAGAATCGAAAATAAAAGAAAAGAAAGCTGAATTTCTGGGCCAATCTTTGAAATTTCCCCAAGCCCAATCCATTTCACCCAAATAAACCCCCAGGCCCAAGTTGTTCCTGCCTTTGCACCCACCGCCCCAGCCCATACCCGTTCCATACCCGGTCCAGCCCCCCCATTGACCAAACGACGCCGTCTTGGACTCAACAAATCTCAGCCGTCTAGGTTGTTGATCGAACGGTTGAGAAGCCCACCTTGTTTAATATATAATTGTCTAAACGTCACTACCCCCCCAGGACCCCCCTACCTTCGTCTCTTTCATAGCCACCGCTTCTCCGCCGCCTCCCACCGTCCGCCGCCGGCCGGAAATCGCCTCCGCCGGCGGCGATCCTCCGATGACCCCTAAAATTACACCATACCTCCCTCTTCACCTCCCCATTCCGGATCTAAACTTAGTTTCCTCCAAAACCTAGCCGAACTGGTCGAATAATTGGATCAGTGGTCGCCGCCTCCGCCGCTCACGGCGGCGCCACCCCCAAACCGTACCAAATTAACACCAAGACCCCTCCTCACCTCCCTTATTACGAATCCACAACTTACAGCCTTCAAATATTCCCCAAAGGCCTCGAATATTAGATCAAAAATAAGCCTGAAACCCTAAATTTCCAAGAATTGGAGGTATTTCATTTTTTTCTTTCTTTAGTTTCTGTTTTTACTTTATTAGGGTTCTGATTAATGTTCTTCATGATTAATTGATTTAGAAATTTTAGGGGTTTTAATTGTTTCTATTTTCGTGTTAGTTTTGGTTCAATTTGGTTCTGTTTCGATTCTAGTTTGATTTTGTGTTTGGTTGTGATTAAATGATTCATGATTGCCGTTGATAATCTGATTTTAGTTCCAATTGCCATTAATTATCAGTCTACTGTTTCTTAGATTTAATTGTTTAATTAGTTTAATTTTTAGGATCTTTTGGTTATAGCTGAATAGGATAGAATCTTGGTCAATTCTTGACCAGTTATCAAGGTAAGAGGGGGGCTGGTTTAACATGGTAAATTTCAGAATAAGAAAAGGGTAGTTCAGGGAATTCAACATAGGGAATCTTTTAGTAACTGAAAATGGAACTCCCTAGGACCTTCTAGATGGGGATTTAATCTGAAATTCAACAAATAGGTGTTATAACTCGGGAAACAAGTCAGTCCTTCAGGGACTTTTAAGCTAAAAACTGAAAATAACTAGGGACCTAAGGGGTAAATTAAAATCTGAAAGTTTGCCCTATTGGCTTGCCTATAAAGGCACTCTTTCTTGCCGTGGAAGGGGGAGAATAGATTCGGAGAGCTGCTCACCTTCTGAAAAATCAGAGAAATAAAAAGGGAAGAGAGCTAAGAAAGAAATAAGACCCTAAAAATTTTAAAAAAAAATAAACGGCCAAGTAGCTACTGTTTCATTGGTTTTTGAGGGATTTTCAATTTATTTTCGACCTCTGAAATACTTTCGAATGGCCTGAGAATTGGAATGGATTAAGCAGGGTTAGATTGCGTATTCTAGAAGGTGTTTTGGTTTGAAGCTTTATTGAAATTACTGTTGCATCGAGTTCTTTATATGAAATTTTCAATTTCTGATGCCTGAAATGGTAACTGAGCAATCTGTATTGTTAATTGCTAAGTTGTTGTAGGTAACATTGAACATGTAAGTAAAGTGTGAATATGAGGGATCAACAAATTGATATGGTAGATTTGCTGTTGGTCGAGACTTGACTTCGAGTCTGATTCTCCGAATTTGGGCACTTGCTTGGGCTTTCAAGCTTAAACTGAGCTCAGTCTGTGCATCACACAATCAGGTCCATTGGGATTTAGTTTGTTAATTTCAGTGTCATTTTAGCTTAGTGATATCCACGTTTACGTAAGTTTAAATATTCAAAGGGTTGAAGGTACAACTGTGGTTTAAAAATCAAATTTGGAAAGCCTGTGCTCTTGATACATGAGTTTTCTGTATAAGGTTAATCAATTACGGATAAGAGTTTAATGTGTGGCAAGTTACATTTTTGCACTGATGAATGATTGCACAAGCCTGTTTTATTCATGATAATGATATTGTTTGGAGCTAATTGATTGGCGTATGCATTTGCCTTTTGTTGGGGTTCGATGTCGAATCTCGTGCTTACCGCATTGTAGTTGGGCTCATCTTGGGCCTTAACATCGAGACCTTTTAAATTTGAAAAGGGGACTGATTCCTTTTAAAGGCAAGATTGGATCTGTTTAAGTCCAGTTTTAAGGCCCAAACCGCTGAAAGCCGCATTGAGGCTGCTTTGTTTAAATTCAACACCCATTTGAACATCTTAGACGTAATACATGGACGTGCTATATTAGGCCCAAGACTGAATTGATAACCAATCCGTTAAATAAATGAAACATTGTAGGCCTGGGCTTCTCAAGTTAAGTAGCGGATTCGAGCTAAGGGTTTCCTCAGTAACGGAGATCGCCTTGTTCGGGTTCGGACTTGAGCTTGGGGCCCGAATTTCTTTGAATACCATATGTTAGTTAATTCAATGTTAACAAATTAAGTTTTTGTTTTAGAGACAACCCTTAATAGATAATATTAGTTCCTCTTTAGGATATCCTTTAAAAAATAAATTGAGACGAGCCTCGCCAAACAAAATGCATAAGTTGCGGGGCCCTCATTAAATGCTTATATTAAAATATTTAGAAATTCGGGATGTGCCATATAGCGAATTTCATGGCTGCCCGCAAAGTTAACAAGACGCTAGCCACTCTAGGCGCGTTTTTTTAATAATTTTACCTTCTTAACTACGGGTGTGCATTTCATGTGACCCAAATCCAAATCCCAAAACGTTGAATAAGAGGTGTCAAGGATCCGGGTGCATTTCATGTGACATGATCCAAGAACACGCTCTTAAACGACGTTCACTTTCTTAACATTAATTAATTAAAAGCGGTTAAATAATTCTAAAAATTGCACATAGGTGCATAATTGTATTAAAATCAGACTTTAGCCAAATATAGCAGTTGAGCGACCGTGCTAGAACCACGGAACTCGGGAGTGCCTAACCCCTTCTCCTGGGTTAACAGAATTCCTTACCCGGATTTCTGGTTCGCGACTGTTAAACAGAGTCAAACCTTTTCCTCGATTCGGGATTCAAACCGGTGACTTGGGACACCATAAATCTCCCAAGTGGCGACTCTGAATCTCTTAATAAAATGAATCCCGTTTCGATTGTCCTTTAATTGGAAAAACTCCCTTTATTATATCCCTTCACGGGGCGTAGTTGAAAAAAGGAGGTGTGACAGCTGTGATCTTATTAGGACCTTTTGATGTCCTTCCTTGCCTATAATTATTCGTAGTTGCTTACCTCCATGCCCTTGTGCTTGTCAGGTTGCTTCTGAACTGATATTTCGTCTGTCTTCCCAGTGGCTTTCTCTTTTATTTCAGTAACACTCATATGGTACCTTTAACACCCCAACTCCTATCTGAATATTTCTCAAGGATCACGATGTCATATCTGCGAGACTGAGTTCACCATATATTTTTATTATGTTTATCTTGCACGAGCTGCTAACTTGTCTGTAACCTCCTATTTAGCCATAACTAGGCTCTTCCTGAATCAATTACTGACTACTCGTTGTCCCATTCTCATATCAATATTCCACATAATCTTTATTGGGTTATTTCCTTTGTCTTAACTTACCACAAGATCATCCTGGCACTCCTCCACCACCATCACCCTCAAATTCATCCTCATCTACTCCTCCTAGTGAATCCCCAAAACCTAGGCTTCGAAGGCAGAAAATGTTGGCTAGAAAAACTATAGCATCTGGAGCTCTAAGGAAAGTTTTAAATGAGAGTTTGAAAGCTAGCCAGATGAAAGAAAGCCCAGCTCAAGCGTCTGACTCCGGTTCTGACTCCGAATCCTTTATATCTATCTGCCAGTGAAGGTGAAGGACATGGGTCTTCTGACACTGAGAAAATTCAAGAAACCCATGTGGTAAGTTCTTCTGTGGTTGAAAACGTAGAAAATAGGTTTGTTCTAGTTGGACCTGTTAGAGATGTAATGTTGGCTGAATTGAGTAGGAGTGGAGGTAAAAAGAAAGGAAAAGAGAGAGAGGGAGCAAGTGGTGAAGAGAGGGGAAAAGGGAAAGGAGCAGTTCTTGCTATATGTGGGGGTGCAGAAGAGAGTGGCATAAAGTCAGGGGGAAGTGGCTCTGGGGAAGCAACTGAAGGGTTGGTTCATCTAAGCAAACAAAGAGATGAACCTGGTTCATCTGCTGAGGAAACCCTGGCTAATCTTCTGAAAAAGGTTGGGGCAAGTTATGACCCAAAGAAATGCAAAGATACCTCACAAAAGGCCCAAAATGTACCCAAACCAACCAAGAAAAGAAAACCTTCATCCCCAAAATCTACTTCCCCTTCAGTGCCTAAGGGAAGAGCTACAAGAAGCAGGGTAAGACAAAGTGAATCTGACCTACAAAAAGCTCTGGAAGAAAGCAAGAAAAAGAATGGAGAAGGGAAAGAGAAAGGTTGTTGAATCCTCTGAAGTTGCAGAAGAAGAGGATGGAACTGGTCCATCAAGAAAGGGGAACAACAGTGGAGGTTCCTACACCAAAACCTAAAAAGTCCACGACTTCTTTCACGAAGTCTTCCTCTGTACCTGTGTCTGCTGAACCCTCATTAGACAAGAGGACAAGATCTGTAGTGAAAGGCAAGCAGGTGAAAATTACTGAAGAAGATGATGAATGGAGTGGAGAAGAAGAGGAAGAGGAATGGAAATCAACCGGCCTGCTTTCATTGTCAAATTGCTAGACAGGGTCATCAATGGATCCAAGGCTCATGCCACTCCATATGGGTTCATACTGACTACAGTTCTGGACAGGTTGAATGTGCCTTTGATGAAATGGGAAATGGCATCAAGCAAGGAACATTTTGGTGTTAAGACCCTGCTGGCTTGTGACTATCCAGTCAATGCCATCCCAGTTGAACCTGGTTCATCTCTGAGGACACCCATCAACAGCAAGGTTAGGGCTTTGGTTCAGGAATGTGGCACTAAGGATGATGAAATTAATAGGCTCAAGGCTCGTGTGGCTGAATTGGAAACTGAGAGAGATGGCCTTAGAACTGAGCTAGCCAAAGAAAAGGAGAAGAGTGATGGAATGCTTCAGAATATGCTGAACCTCCTCCAATCTCAACCCTCTAGTTCTTCCAAGCCTTAGGTCTCCTAGCATGTGTCTTCTGAACCAGTCTAGTACCCCCAGTGACCCAGATTAGGGATGTTTCTGTTTTTTTTGCTCATGTTTTGAAAGTTTTTCTTTCTTTTTATGGTCTGTTTGTGGAAGCATATCTCTATCAATGACAACTGCTGTTTTCTCTTGTTCACTGATGATTCTGATCNATTATTAATAATTGCATTAATGATTTCACTTGCAGTTGCCCCAGTGGCCATGAGTACTTATTAAAATCTGGGATTCACACTGTGTATGCAACTTTTCGATGATGCCAAAAGGGGGAAGAGATATTGTGCTTTACTCATTATTCTGATTAAGTGATATTTATAACCTAATTAACCTGGTCCTTGATGATAAGTAAAATTTCTAAGTTAAGTATTGTTGGTTAAGCTGAGTTCTTACAGGTTCTTTGATCAGTAAAAAGCACAGAGTTTGTCATCATCAAAAAGGGGCACCGAATCCTTATCTATCAATAACATCTTGGGTAGGGACCCTTACTTCCTTTCCTTGACGACGTGTTTGCATAATGTTCTGCAATCGTAGCATATCTATAGGCTTTGAATAAGTGCAGTCTCGTCCCTTTTTCATTCTTTATCGCATTCTTCCTTTACCATTCCATAATTACTAGAACCCCTTAATTCTGACTTAATGCCACACCATTCCATATTCCCCCTTTAGGGGAGTACTATGGAGCTATGACGACACCTATAGAGGTTTTTCCTCTTCATCATTTGGTGTCTTTTCACATCATCGATAACTCTCATTCGCCTTGCGGTAATCCTTCTGTACCAAGGATAACAAATTTCCTTACTCACGAGGGAAACACCTAGTGTAACTGGAACCTATAGTCACTTAAGCTTAACTTTGCTGACATTGCTTACTTTTAAGGAAACGTCGTCTTGAATGACAATTCTCTGAATTCCTCATGAATCTTCTTCTGTAGTCCATTCTATTATCGCCGGAACGTAATTTGAAATTCTCATGATGTTGACTATTCACTTAGCCCTTAATTCATGTTTAGTTTATCTTGTTCACCAGCCCATACTGATTTCTATTACTCTGGGGATTAACTCTCCCTTCTGGTAGTCGCGTTGGAGTCACGAACTTGTTTCTCGAAATGAGGATATAACTTTATGGCCTATACTCTTTTGTTGTCTCATGGCCTGGCTCCTCTCGTCTGTTCCTTAACTTGACTATATATCCTATAATACCGTCATTTTTTTTCTACCGTTGTCATCCATGCATCACATCTTACTCATAACACTTCATTAACTCTCTTCTCATTTCCTGCTAACATTTATGTCTAACACTTTATTTTGAAAATTTTAACAGGACATTCTTTTGCTTTTAACTACCCTTGCTCCATCTACTGGCTCTTCAGGTTTCCTAACATTCTTTCTTTACTAGGGACGGGAGCCATACTAAGGTAACATTTATCCTTTCAAAGCTTCTAGTGCCTATCTTTATAGTACTCATATCTAGCTGTACTATTTTAGATTGTACCATCTAGGTGTCTCACAATGAGATTTTGCTAGCACATTTACAATATCCTTCGGAAATGTTAACTAACACAAGCAATCCAACCATCATTTTGGGTTACTCTAACCCCAGTCGGTTCCTGATATTCGTCCTTCTCTTAACTATTTCTGTTAGCTCTCATGGAGCATAATTGAGATGGGTGTGACTAATTGTACATACCTCTGTTACAATTGAAGGTATCCCAAAATGCTTATATTTCTCTGCTTGAATTGTAAATACTGTTAATCTTCATTAACTGGATACCTCGTACCCTTCTTCACCTTGCTTCTTTTACTTGCTGAAACTTGTGTCTACCTTTTGATTCTCTTATTCCTTTTTACCGCAAGATTGGATAGACATTCTTGCCTTAGGTATCCTTATCACGGAACTTACACGTCTTAGTACACACATGATCTACTAAATATCTCAAATTTATCCATCATAAGCATGATGCAAAAATCAAGTTCCTCTGACTCAACTCTTCCACATCTATATCTCTTACCAACTGTCTTTCTGGATGTAGGCATCGTCGTATTATGAATAAGATAGAGTTAGGAAATTGAGTTCTTACAATTGAGCTCTATGACATGATCTAGAGTAAGAAGAAAGAGTGACAGTCCTAAATGTCCTGTAGCCCCCTACTTATAAGTGTGGTGCATGACACACCCATAAACAAGACTCTACTAGACACGACTTGTAGACTCCCTAGGACAGAACTACTCTGATACCACTTTTGTCACGACCCAAACCGATGGGCCGCGACAGGCACTCGGTACCTTACATAACTGAGTACTAACATAACATATCTTTCTTATTGTACTTTCATTGAAAAATGGGCCAAACGGGCCGTCATGGGCTAACCAGAATAGACAAAGGGGAATACTCAATGTAGGACGACCCAACCTGATATAAATAATAGACATGAGAGAAACATGGAGTAAAAGACTCGACATGTAAGTCTGGATAACTCTGTAAATCATGAAATACTTATAGTGTCATGCATTTGTGTATGAATGTCATGTCGTGCATAGGTACATATTTTCATAACATCATCAAGCCTCTGAGGGTATCCCATCATATAATCTCGGCCACTGTGGGCAAAATCATCAACGTATACCAACTGATCAGGTGGTGGTGCGTATATAACGCCATAACCTTTCCTATATATATATATATATATATATATATATATATATATATATATATATATATATACACACACGCATATATAACACCATCTGGTCATGGGTCAATGTGCATGTATAAATGCATGAAATGCGTTAATAAAATCTCTTGGTACGTCATAAGACCATTATGCCTCTGATTAATTTCATGAAATAAACTTTACCAACTTACGTATTTTTGAGACCCATGAATAGATGATAGAATAATATGACACATGGGAGAACAAGAATATACACATCTCTAGCATTTCTACGAATAAAGTAATTTATGGAAGTTGTGCATTTGCTCGTTTCACTTGTGTCGTATAAATCATGCCAAACAAACAGAAGGGATAGAACCTGGAGTAGGGAAAAATCCGTATGATATTCTTGGAAAAGGTTGCACCATCTGGTCATGGGTCAATGTGCATGTATAAATACATGAAATGCATATGAAATGCGTTAATAAAATCTCTTGGTACGTCATAAGACCATTATGCCTCTGATTAATTTCATGAAATAAACTTTACCAACTACGTATTTTTGAGACCCATGAATAGATGATAGAATAATATGACACATGGGAGAATAAGAATATACACATCTCTAGCATTTCTACGAATAAAGTAATTTATGGAAGTTGTGCATTTGCTCGTTTCACTTGTGTCGTATAAATCATGCCAAACAAACAGAAGGGATAGCCTTAGCATACCTGGAGTAGGGAAAAATCCGTATGATATTCTTGGAAAAGGTTGCACCGTACTCCTTTAGAACCGCAAAATTTTACGTTGCTACGGTTCTAACAATTCTCGTTGGAATTGTTTGGTTGCAAAAAATTTGGTTGAAATGTTGTAAGAATTGCTTGAAAGAATCACGTTGTTATGGTAATGTTTTAGAATGTGATTGTAGAGTTTAGGTAAGGAATTTTCTAGGAATCTAATGTAGTATTTTTAGAATGAAAATCTTGTTTTTGTTATTCAAAATCCAAGAATGAAATGTGTCTTGAACTCAATGTATTAAGCTGTCACCTAATCCCAAATGACCAAGAGTAATTGGTTTGGTTAGGGACTTGCTTCAATGTGGGGTGGGGGTCGGGGTGGGAAATTTTTATCTTTGTCCACTAACTAGATAATTAGGTAATGTCCCATTATCCGGTAATTAACCAATTACCCGCATAATTAAGAATTATCACAAATTACTTAAAATTCTATTTATTTTTAATATACTTTATACATCATACTATCATGGTCATATGGAACTTTGTATGGCACTAGTCCATAAATACCGAGTATTTTAGCTCGGGCCGTATTTTACCCCAAAATATTAAATTTTGACGAAATTCATTTTCTTCGATTTGCTGACCCTCTCTCCTTCACAAATTTACTCATCACTTGTTTTAAATAGCATAATACTTATAATCTCATTCCCGAACTTACGTCGATTAACTTACGACGAAACTTTATCGTTCGAAATTGCGGGATGTAACATCTCATTTCCGAGCTTCCATTAATTTATTTATGGCGCACTTTCACGTACGAAAATGTGGGCTCCATAGATATCGCTTCAATTCCTATAATGCTTGCTGACATGCCGGGGTCCATGCGAAATCCCTTTTCTTTTTGAGCAAGGAAAAGAACTTGTCACTTCGATCTGATTACCTCGAAATGAATCGACCCAAGGCGGCTATTCGTCCTGTTAGCCTTTGCACGGATTTCACACTATCCACGATTGTGATATCTTCGATGGCCTTGATCTTATCGGAGTTGATCTCGATTCCCCGATTAGATACCATGAAGCCGAGGAACTTGCCCTAGCCGACTCTGAAGGTACATTTTTCCGGGTTAAACCTTATGTTGTACTTCCTCAAGATTTTGAATGTTTCGTGCAAATGAGTTAAATGGTCCTCTGCGCGCAGGGACTTAACCAACATATCGTCAATGTAAACTTCCATTGATTTACCTATCTGTTCCTCGAACATTTTGTTAACTAGGCGTTGGTATGTAGCTCCAGCATTTTTTAGTCCGAAGGGCATTACATTGTAACAGTATGTTCCAAACATAGTGATAAACGAGGTCTTCTCCTGGTCCTCCGGGTTTAGCTGAATTTGATTGTACCCGGAGTAGGCGTCGATAAGGGTAAGGATCTCGTGGCCGGCCGTGGCATCGATCATGCGATCGATGTTAGGGAGTGGAAAAGAGTCTTTAGGGCATGCCTAGTTTAAATCCTTATAATCTACGCACATTCTAAGTTTGTTCCCCTTTTTAGGGAGTACAACTACGTTGGCTAACCATTCGGGGTATTCTACCTCCCAAATAGACGCTATTTTAAGAAGTTTAGTTACCTCATCCTTTATGAATGCATGCTTCACCTCGAACTGGGGCCTCCATTTTTGCTTTACCAGCTTGAACCTGGGGTCGAGGCTTAGCCGGTGTGTTGTTATTTTCGGTGGGATCCCTGTCAAGTCTAAATGGGACCAAGAAAAACATTCCATGTTATCAATAAGAAATTGAATGAGTTTTTTTCCTGAGCTCGGGGGTTAATCCCATTCTAAGGTATACCTTTTTCTCGGGCATGTACTCGATAAGTATGATTTGTTCCAGCTCCTCAATCGTTAACTTGGTTGCATCAGACTCTTCGGGAACAACGAAAGTTCGAGGAGTAAGGAGATCCTCTTCTTCTTCTTCTTCGATTACCTGCTTCTTCAATTCGGTCGAGGCTGGGGACGGTGATTGCTATTTGGCCGTCCGCTTATATTTGGTGCTCGACTTTTCTGAGGTCGAAGGCGCTAGTACCAGTATCACCTCGTCAACTGCAAATATTTCCTTTGCAGCGTGTTCTTCCCCGTAAACTGTTTTCACACCATCCCCTATTGGGAATTTCATCATTTGATGAAGGGTTGATGGTACTGCCCTCATGTTGTGGATCCATGGCCTCCCGAGTAGTGTGTTATATCTCATGTCGCCTTCAATGACATGGAATTTTGTATCTTGGATGGTCCTGGCCACGTTCACTGGTAGGATTATCTCCCCCTTTGTTGTTTCACTTGCCATGTTGAAGCCGTTTAAGACTCGTGATGCAAGTACAATTTGGTCCTGCAGGCCGAGCTGCTCTACGACCCTCGATCTGATTATGTTTGCTGAACTACCTGGATCCACGAGAACACACTTAACTTGAATTTTATTTAACTAAATAGAAATTACCAGGGCATTGTGTGGCTGGGAAATGCCTTCCGCTTCCTCGTCATTGAATGATAGGATGCCCTCGGGCACATAGCTCCGAGTTCGCTTTTCTCTGGTAATTGACACCTTGGTACGTTTCAATACAGGCCCCTGCGGAAGATCGACACCGCCAACGATCATATGAATTACATGTTGCGGTTCTTCCTGCTTATTCTTTTTGTAGGCGTCTCTTTCCCGAAAGTGGTTTTTAGCTAGATCATTGAGAAATTCTCGAAGATGACCCTCATTGAACAATCGAGCTACCTCCTCCCTCAGCTGCCTGCAGTCTTCGGTCCTATGGCCATGTGTGCAATAATATTTACACATCAAGTTTGGATTTCTTTGAGAAGGATCGGTTTGTATAGGCCTGGGCCACCTTGTGTATTTGATCCTTCCAATAGCTGATACGATCCCCGACGCATCAACACTAAAATTATACTCCGATAATAGAGGTGCTTCCGCGGGATCAGTGTGTTTATCAAAACCATTCTTACTCATAAGTCCCCGAGAGCTTTGACCTCGATCATTTCTTCGATCGTTCCGAGGAGCATTACGCCCCGAACCGTTGTTTCTCTGATCGACAATGGCTGATACCGTTCCCTGTCTGATCTTGGTTCCCTGTCCGTCTCCTTCGGGGCCTTAATTTCCAATCTATTAGGATGAATTGAACCCGAGGGAGGAAGTGTGCACAAGGAAGTCTGATCTGGTGGCCAAGGAACACAAGGTATAGGGGATGGGGGAGTCAGCCTCCAAGTAATATTCGAGATGCTACAAGCTCAACAGGTTGCTATCGCTCAGCTTCAAAGTCAGCACAAAACTCCAAGTATAGTCGAACCAGAAAACACTCGACGTACTAAGCTGTTGCCAGAAAGATCAAACGGTAATGGCTCGGGGACTAATCCCACAATTATGAGGATGCTCGAGGAACTCACCAAGAGAATCGAGTCCGGGGAGAAAAAGATTGAGGATAATGACCAAAACATGGAGACTTATAACTCCCGTGTTGATCAAATACTGGGGGCATCCCCATTCTTGAAAGGTTTGGATGCCAAGAAATTCATACAAAAGCCATTCCCTCCGAGTGCGCTCCGAAGCCCATTCCTAAAAAGTTCCGCACGCCTGATATACCTAAATATAACGGGACAACCGATCCTAATGAACACATTGCCTCGTACACTTGCGGGATTAAAGGAAACGACTTAAACGATGATGAGATCGAGTCAGTATTGTTGAAAAAATTTGGGGAAACTTTGTCAAAGGGAGCCATAAGTTGGTACCACAACTTGCCACCGAATTCTATCGATTCTTTTGCTATGTTAGCAGACGCCTTCGTAAAAGCGCATGTCGGGGCCATAAAGGTTGCGACAAGGAAATCTGACGTTTTTAAGATAAGACAGAGGAATGATGAGATGCTAAGGGAGTTCGTATCCCGATTTCAAATGGAGCAAATGGAATTACCGCCGGTCTCGGATGATTGGGCAGTGCAAGGTTTTATGGAGGGGTTGAACGAGCGAGTTCGATTGCCTCACGACAGTTGACGCAACATCTGATCGATATCCAACTGTGACTTGGTCAGACGTACATACTCGTTACCAATCGAAGATCAGGGTCGAGGACAACCAGTTGGGAGGGGTTTGCGCCTAAATCCGCATCCAAAGCAATGTGTGAACTAACATCGACTAGTTCCACATTTGGCACTTCCCCAGGGTTAATAGGTGGTACACAGACCCCTACATTGTTGGTTTTCCCATGAAATCCAAGAAAATCATCGCCTTGTATGGGTGTGTTTTGTGAGTTTGACATGTTTTAACCTGAGAACAAAAATTCTTGACAAGAACAAGTGTGAAAATAACGTGTGTTATTAGAATCAGTACTGAATCAACCAATATTATCTTTAGCCCCACGATGGGCACCAAACTGTTTACCTCGAAAGTACGAGTAACAATTAAACTTGTTTATGGTTTTTAAGATACGTGATTTGATTCAATACCAATTAATAACCAAGAAATCTGAAGTATAAATGAAAGAAGTAAGTTGAATCAAACTAGTATACAATCTAGTCTTGACCTCGAGCTATGGTGGCCTCGAGGTAGGTTAAGAACAATAAAGTTAAAGGACAATATTGATGGAATATGAGCAAGAAAGTAAGAGAGTATATTCTTTGCCAATGATTGATGATGGTTACAAATGATTGAGGTCTCTTTTACATAATAGGGGAACTCTAAATAAGGTACATATCTATTTTACAGTAAAGAATCTTATTAGGACAGCTGTGTAACTGCCTAGTACGGATTAGTACTAACTCGTACAAATCTGTTCCGGAATTTACGCCATGATCTTGGGGACATGGCAGGTATCTTGCTCATTCGGTTACAAACCCATAATGGCATTAACTTGGGGTTGGTGACACTGGGCTCCGACGACGTTCCTCGAACACTTAGATCTTCGAGCCTCGTATTCTGTTGTCGGGCTTTAGCTTGGTCCATCGGGCTTGATCTTGGTCCATCGGGCTCGAACTCGACCCATCTTGAACTCGGGCTTGAAGCGACCTCTCGAGCCCGTGAAATTGGCATACCTGATTTCGACCGTATACATGATATGTTAAGTTGGTAGCTATTGTTGGCCCAATTAAGAGTTTATGTGGTCGGTCGTTAGATGCCACTGCTTCATCATTCATACAGATACGTGATATAGGATAGAATGTCTGCCTTTATACAATTCATTTTTGCTTGCCTCTCACCAAAGTTCCGACTAAATGGGCAAAGCTCCGGCTAAAAAAAGAGAGGTGAAGCTATGGAGAATAGACTTCTCATGGTACGCCAAGCCTTTTGTAAAGCTCGGGTTAAACAAGAAGTATTTAGTTTTTTTTATGGCCGAACGGGAGCATACTTTGCGGAAAAGGGAAAAGAAATAAAAGAAGAAGAAAGAGAATTCATTACTAAAAGATTCAATTTCTGCGAAATGATGTCAAACTAAATCAGGCTTTACGAAGGCCATCACCATCCTTTGAAAAAATATTTTTGCATATTTGTTTGAAAGAATTGGATCGAAAAGGACAAATAATCATATTATGTTTTAAAAAAAACTAATAATATTAATTTAAAGTAATTATTATAAAATAAGTTAAAATAATAGAGATAAACATAATATCGGAATCCACAAAAGGAAGATTAGCATTATGAAGCCAAATTATCCCTTTGAAAAATGGTGCACTAACAAAACATTCCAATTTTTACCTTTTAGATGCATTAAGACTGACAATAAAAACATTTTAGCAATAGTAAAATCTTTAGAAAAAAAAAATTGGAAGATGCAACAGTCAAATATATGTAGATTTTACAATATGATTACAATACGTTATAGATTTTACCGATACATAATTATTAATTGTTAGTATCTAATTAATCTGGATCATTTTGCCAAAAAAGCATCCCAAAAAATCAAGATTTTTACCAATATATGACAGATCTTGACAATCTTTATTTTCGTTCAGAATTTCAATATAATTAATAAGACATGAAAGGTTTATTGCAAAAATATATAACACATTTTCTCCTTCACTTTGACCATATATCAAAAGAAAATGACGAAACTATTGTTTGCTTCATCATCTACACTGATTTCTCTCATTTTCTTATGTGTTACAAAGCTTGCCACAAGCCAATCCCCCTTAGTGTCAGACTTTTGTCATAAAGGAGGAATCCAAGAGCCAAACTTTTGCTTAAGATTTCTGGGATTAGATTCTCGTTCTAAAACAGCAACAAGTGCTCATGATCTTGAGGGAATAACAATTGACTGGGGATCAGAGTATGCCAAAACAGTAACTAGTAAGGCCTTATCATTCTTGCAAAGTGCAACAGATCCAAAAGTAGAGGCTGCTTTGAGTGCTTGTGTTCAAGCATATACAACACTCAATTTTGATTTTAATACCATAAGAGCAGCTTTCCAATCTGGAACAAGTATAGCTGAACAAGCCGCAAATGCTAGGCTTGCTGTTTCTAATTGTAACCAAGCCTTTAGTGAGAAGCAATTGTTATCACCTCTTGCAAATGATAATAATAAATTGTTGTCTTTCATTCAAATAATCCTCGCTAACGGGGTGACACCTTTTTGAGTTCACGACAATCGACATGGTTGGGACATTTTGTTCTTTACCTTTTTTTTTCTTCAGAGTTTAAAGGGGCAGATATCACTAGAATAGTCCCGTATGTAGTATGATGCAAAATTAATATTTATAATTGTATCTTTTGAAACAAAAGTAAATTGTTGTTTATTGGCTGCACATTGACATGTTTATACTTTCAAGCTATTAAACCAGGGGCAGGGGCAATTTTGTCGTCCTCTGATCATTAAGAAGGGATGTAATATTGTTGGACAATTAGCAACGATTTCGTATGCATTCATTTTCGGTTGTTAAATTTTGAAATATTTGTTGAATCTAAGTTATAGTATTATTCGGTCAAAGGCGGATCTATAACTTAAAGTTGGCGAGTGGCAAATATTTTTTAATGTACACTTCTTACTAACCATAGAGTTTGGGTAGGATTATGCTTTGGTTCAATTTGTTTTGAGTTTACTCGTTTTGGTTGATATATATATATATATATATATATATATATATATATATATATATATATATATATATATATATATATATAAATAAATAAAAAATAATTCAAAAGGATATCACACCTCCGCTATCAACAACACGAGTAAAAACAACACTTTCAAATAAGGGGCTCAACACTTTCGACACTATGCCTTCACTAAGCAAATCAGCTGGTTTTATCTGCTTTAAATGCCCATATTACAGGGGGTAAATACAGCATCAAGAAAGCCTGCTTCTCTATATCGCAATCGCCGAAAGTGCCTTGAAAATCACTGGTGCTGCTCATGAAGGATTGCATATAGGTGTTCGTAACACGCAGCGGAAGACAGTAATAATTTTAAGTAGATTTTTTTGTGTTTAAAATTTAGTTACATGTCAAAGATCGGTTTTAAGACGTACCTGGTGAAAGAGTCTTGTTTCAAAATTTCTTCGATACTGTTAAGATTCTATGTGTATCCACACCGAAATCAATCCTTGCTATCAATTCTTTACTCAATAAAACTAATAAATAAATTAAATGAAAAACGTGTGCTGAAATTTTCTCAAAAACTTTCAGCATGGAATTAATGTGACAAGGAAAAGTTATTCTTTGTCAAGAATAATTTTTTTTCTATATCACTTTTGCGACAGCCTAACACCCTTTTTATATCATCAAATAGGAATGTTTTTCCTATTTGGAAAGTAATGGTTAAGGTGTTGATTTTCTTTTGGAGTATAACTATCCAAGTTGAATTTCTAAAATTAAACTTTATATAGTTTTCCTTCTTGAAAGTAGAATTTCATTCGAAAAGAGAGTTGCCGACACATCCTGGACTAATCCAATTCTAAATTGGATATAACAAACTAGTCATCATTAATATTTATATAAATATCTTATATAAACAAATATTAATTACATATACTAAGTATATATTACATATATATTTTCAAGAGATATAATTCAATTTTTTATCTCAAATAGAAAACTTTAATTTGTTCACAATATTAATTATATTCTCTGTGCTAGCAAAGAATGTAATAATATTTTATTTGGACTACTAACTAAATTTATTTGATTAATTAAACTCTTTAATTAATTATCAAATAATAAAGTAATTAATTCTTTAGCTAAATCAGAACATTCGTTAGTGTGCGACCCCATAGGTTCAATACTACGCCAGTAGTAAATTGAACATATCAATATACTAATTAAGGGTGACGTCTAGCAACACTCCTTAACGATAAGATATAATGAAGTATACAATTTACTCTCAAGAACCAGTAGAAGAATAAAGTTATATTTCCTCATGTTCTTATAGCTCTGAATCACCCTAGGATGTGGTTCAACTGTCAAATCCTAAGCGACCAACTATGTGCTGATGTCAAGTATAATCGATTATTGAATGACCTAAGAAACTCTTTTCTTCTTTCATTTAATTGCCCTGTCCAAGGTCTTAGTTTGGTCGTTTATAATTCATAAAAACATGGAGCTTATCTCATTACCAAGAGTTGACAGATTCCATATTGATCAATCACTAATTCTACAAGTATGTAATTGTACCCAATATCCTTTCAACTATCGCCCTAGGTCCATTTGTGTCTAGTATCAAAGCACAATAAATAACTTATCAATTACTATGACGATCTCAGGTCAAAGGAAACTCTTACATCACATTTTTCAAGAGAATATCCTATTGACAGATTATGTTAATTCTAACCATTTGCATTTATCCAATGAGTCAGTTCAATGATCATATCTCTATATGCACCATCTATATATTTGATTTAGTTAATAAGATCAACTAATCATTACTCAAAGACGATCACACAGATATTGATCTAACCAGATGACTAATGTCTATATTAATAATCCTATGATCAAGAACAAAGTTAGATTAAATTGTAAGAGACTTTAATCTCATTATCATGATCTCTATCACGATGACAAGTTTTAAAATTTAATCAAGGACCTTATCAGATAATCAAATAATTAATAATAACTATGATAAAATAATATTAGATGCCATATATATTTTTATATCAAATAATGTTCACAAAATTACGTTCAAATCATCAAACATAAGATTGGATAAGGCACATCTACTATAGCTCTAACAATCTCCCACTTGTACTAGAGCCAATCTCTCTTGCACATAATTTGAAATTTTCACTTGTGCTTGTCAAACTCCTTTGCTCCAAGAGCTTTAGTGAATGGGTCTGCATCATTTTCCTTTCCATCAACCTTTTGAATCTCGGCGTCTCCAAGTTGAATGATTTTTCTTATCAAGTGATACCTTTGCAGAACAAGTTTGGATTTTTGGTGTTATCTTAGTTGTTTTGCTTGAGCAATGACTCCAGTATTGTCATACAACAATGGAATTGCACCTTTTATTGAAGGAACCACACCAAGTTCAGTTAAGAACTTTTTCATCCATACAGCTGTCTTAGCAGCTTCAGTAGCTGCTATCTGCTCTAGTCACTGTATCACATATTGTAGATTGTTTGGAACTTTTTCAACTCACTGCACCATCATTTAAGGTAAATACATAATCAGAAATAGATTTTCTATCATCTCTATCCGAAGAGAAACTTGCATCAATATAACCTTCAAATTTCAACACAGAATCTCCATAAATGAAGAATTGGTCTTTAGTCATTCTTATGTACTTAAGAATGGTCTTCACCACCTTCCAATGTTCCTCAGGACGTATATCTGCTAGTTACTCTTAGTGCATAAGCCACATCAGGACGTATACATGTCATGGTATACATGATAGCTTCCACTGCACTAGCGTATAGGATCCTACTCATGCGTTCTCTCTCTTCAGGTGTTCTAGGACAATCCTCTATACTGAGAGTAATTCCAGTGCCTATCAGTAGATAGACTTTTTTGGAATTATCTATGTTATACCTTTTTAAGATGGCATCAATGTACAAAGACTGGGAAATCCCAAGCAACTTCCTTGATCTATCTCTATAGATCTTTATTCCCAATACATAAGCTACTTCTCCCAAGTCTTTCATGGAGAACTGTTCAGATAGCCAAATTTTGATACTTTGGAATGCTAGTTTATCATTTTCTATGAGCAGTATATCATCAACATATAATACTAAAAATATGATTATGCTCCAATTAACCTTTTTGTACACACAAAGTTCACATTTGACCAAATTGAACTTTTCAATTGTCTTATTAAAGCAAATATTCCAACTTCGAGAAGCTTGCTTTAGTCCATAAATGGATCTTTGTAGCTTGCAAATTTTATTATGATCAGATGAAGATGTGAAACATTCAGGTTGTGTCATGTACACATCCTCTTCTAGCTCACCATTAAGGAAAACTATTTTCATATCCATTTGCCGTATTTCATAATCATAGTACGCCGCTATAGCAAGCAAAATTCGAATTGATTTGAGCATTTCCACGGGAGAGAAAGTCTCGTCATAGTTGATTCCTTCCTTTTGACGATATCCCTTGGCAAAAAGACGGGCTTTGTGGGTCTCCACCTTTCCATCTGCTCTGATCTTTATTAAAAACCCATTTACAACCTACAGGGTTTATATCCTTTGAAGGTTCAACTAAAGTCCATTTCAGATTCCATGGACTTTTGCCATTTCTCATAGTCAGAACTTTTTATCGCCTCTTCATAGGTATTAGGGTCATCATCATTATGATCAAACTCATTTGATATATCATCTTGTACCATTAGATTTAATCTATTTAGTATATGACATTCTCGTGTAGACCTTCTAAGAGGTTCTTGTACAACTTGCTCACCTTGTGTTGGAATCTGTTGTTCAATTTGGTTTGGAACTGGTTTATTAACCTGTTCTTGAACTATTTTTATTTCTTGAACTTCAACCATTGAAGATGACAACTTCCTTGTCAACTTCAAAACATCCAATAAAGAATCTTCAACTTGTGTCTCATGATCTTGATTTTGTGTTAGTTCATTAATTTCTTGAACTTCATCAAGTTCTATTTCTCCACTACAATATCCTTCTAAAAGAAATTCCCTTTCCAAAAAGGTTGCTCCTCTAGCCATAAATACTTTATGGTTAGAAAGGTGATAGAAATAATATCCCATTATTTCTTTAGGATACCCAATGAACCTACACTTATCAGATCTTGTCTCAAATTTATCAGATTGCAATCTCTTAACATAAGCTGGAAAATCCCAAACTCTAATATGTTTAAGGTTATGCTTATGTCCTTTTCACATCTCATATGGTGTTGTAGAGACTGATTTAGTGGGAACTTTATTAAGTAAGTATGTTGCTGCTTCCAAAGCATATCCCCATAAATTTATTGGAAGATAAGTGAACCCTATCATAGATCTCACCAGATCTAATAAGGTTCGATTTCTCCTTTCAGACATACCATTATGTTGTGGTGTTCCTGGAGGTGTCCACTGTGAGAGTATATCATTCTCTTTGAGTTACCTAGTAAAAGCTTCACTAAGATATTCTCCACTTCTATCAGACCTTAGAACTTGATACTTTTACCGGTCTATTTCTCAACTTCACTACAGAACCTTTTGAACATTTCAAAAGATTCAGATTTGTGTTTCATAAGATACACAAATCCATATCTTGACATATCATCAGTGAAGGTGATGAAGTAAGAATAACCACATCTAGATTGAATTTTCATAGGTCCTCAAACATTTGTATGAATTAGTATGTCACGATCCGAAAATCATAGGGCCGTGATGGCACCTAACGTCCACTTTCTAGGCAAGTCAACATTAGCTACATAATGTTCATTTCTCACATTTTTTAAAGCAGACTAAAAGAAGGTAAAACTGTAAATTTCAATATATAATAAGATAATCCCCAAATATGTTGTCTAGTCTAATTCTGTAATCATGTGTCACAAGTAAATGAGCTACTAAAAATACTATAACCAAGGTCTGAAATAAAGATACAACTGTATGAATGAAATAAATAGTAGAAAAGATGAGAAGGGCACTTCAGGGTCAGTGAACGTCGTGCAGCTCTACCTCAAGTCTCCGAGAAAGATAGTCTGAGCAAACCTCCGCTAAGCGCTGCTGGGACAAACACCAGAATCTGCACAAGAAGTGCAGAAGTGTAGTATGAGTACAACCGACCCCATGTACTCTGTAAGTGCCGAGCCTAACCTCGATGAAGTAGTGGTAAGGCTATAACAAGGCACTCACTATAAACCTATACGAATGTAAGTGACAAAACAACATGGATATAGAACCAACAATCAAGAACAATCATAATATATCTTTTCCGTTGCGGCGTGCAACCCAATCCACACATATCATATCAAAACCAATACTATTGCGGCGTGCAACCCAACCCCAAATAAAATATTAACATATCTTCTCTGTTGCGACGCGCAACCCGATCCCAAAAAAAAATATCAATATCCATTGCAGCGTACAACCCGATCCCAAATAACAATATATCAATATCCGTTGCGGCGTGCAACCTGATCCCGAATAACAATAAATCAATATAACAAACAACTACGACGTAGCTCTTCACATAGGAGAAAGAAACCAAAACAAGTAAATACTCTAAGGCAAACCAATATAAGAAACCGGAACGCAATAGAAGCAAGTAAAGGTAAATAGGCAATTAAAGGCATAGAACAAGTAAAAATGGACAACAAGTAAACACATAGGTGCATGAAACAAGTACCAAAAGAGGGCACGTAACAAAAAAGACATGTAAATAACAAATAAGGGCAATGTCACGACCCAAAATCCCAACCCGTCGTGATGGCGCCTAACACATTTGCTAGGCAAGACGAATATAACCATAATCAACCAAGATAACAGAAATGATAGAATCAACATA
Source organism: Nicotiana attenuata (assembly GCF_001879085.1). NCBI lineage: Eukaryota > Viridiplantae > Streptophyta > Magnoliopsida > Solanales > Solanaceae > Nicotiana > Nicotiana attenuata. The sequence goes on from NC_031993.1 coordinate 40,630,108, forward strand.
AGTCTAAAACCTTAACATAGCATAATAATACCAATACATGATAAAATCCCCCAGAACTGGTAAATACAGATTCATGAGCTCTAATACGGAAATACAAGTCTAAAATGGCCAAATACATTACTGTCTGAAATGAAGACGACAATATATAAGAAAAGAGACACCAAGACTGCGATCGAGAATATAGTTCTACCTCGTCTTTTAATGATCAGCTCAACAAGCAACTCTGCTACTGATGGCTTGGTCCGACTCCTGGATTTGCACAATTAAGTGTAGAGTGTAGCATGAGTACAACCAACCCCATTTACTCAGCAAGTATCATAACTAGCCTCGGCAAGGCAAAAGAAGCAAGAATTATAGATGATACTTGCTATAACCTGTGCAGTTTCATAAGTTCAGCAAGTACATAACACTAATATGATCAAGTCATAAAGCATAGAAAAAATCATCTGTGTGTGCACAATTACTCAAGTACTCTGCTAAGTTTACGATCCAGCATATATAGATGATATGCAAATAATCAGGTAAATAACCATGGAAATTGCAATTAACGATGAAATACAAAATCCAGAATAACACTAGCCAGATTTTCCTTAATATTTCCAAATCCATACCAAACCACTGGTCAATTTTCCTCAAACCCACGTGTACACCATCAATAAGACATATGAGAGGGTGACCCTAGGGGGATGGATCCATATCCACACGCAGCACTGCCAATTCAACGTGCTATCAGCCCGACGTGGTCACATGCTCAATATCATAATCCGCCAGCGTGGCCACTGGAATAATAACACTATCCGCCCGGCGTGGTCATAGGCATAATACCATAATACGCACGGCATGGTCATAGGCATAACAACACAATCCGCCCGGCATGTTCACAGACATCTAGTCCAGATCATTTCACACAGAAGCAAATATACAAGATTACATGTATATGATGAATGAATATCAAATTTCATACTAAAGTGTAGGAATGTGCAAAGTGGGCTATCATAGCTTAAATAGGCAATTTCATCATGGAAATAGAAATTATCAAGTTCATTCGGGAAATTAGCCTCTATGTAACCTCAAACATGGATCAAATAGTCACAATAAGACTACAAATATGAGAAACATCACAGCTTAAAATTTAACAGTCAGTTCAAGGAATATCATAACCTATGCAATAACCCGAGCATGGATAAATACCCCGATGCTCGTACATGGGCTCTAACCTTACACATGTGCACACCCATAGCACGTAGCTATCATAAATAATTCAAGCAACTAGAGTCTCAACTAAGTTTAGATAAGATACTTACCTCAAGCAAACTACATTACTTTTCTAACAAGCCCTTGCCCCTTGAATCAACCTTCCAATGACGGGAATCTAGTCAAATTAACTTAATATAATCAATAAACGTCATAGGAATTGATTTAAAATGATAAAGCTAAGATATTTAACAAAAATCAAAAAGTCAACCCAAAAATCAACTCTGGGATCGTGCCTCGGTAACTGACCAAACTCACAAATTACGAATACCCATTTGGATACGAGTCCAACAATACTAAAATCATCGAAATCCGACCTCAAATCGACCTTCAAATCCTCCATTTATGTTTTAGAAGGTTTTTACAAAAATCCCTAATTTCTCCAATTCAAATCACTAATTAAATGATAAAAACAATGATGGAATCATGGATAATAGACAAATCCGAGTCAAAAGCACTTACTCCAATCCAAATCGTGAAAAACCCATCCAAAATCGCCCAAATACAAGCTCCACAACTCTAATATGATATAATAACTCAAATCCTCGAAATAGAGTACTATATAGTCTGCCCAGGTGCTATGTATCGCGATTGGGACCTAAGTCGCGATCACAAAGAACAAAATAATCTCTTCCCCATAAATAACCTATGCGAACGCGAGACCCAGCTCGCGAATGTGATGCTCACCCATCCTGCCCCTTCGCGAACGCGTGCTCCCTTTTGCGATCGCGTAAGCTTATCACTTGACGCCCCAACTGAACACCTCTTCTACGCGAATGTGTCACCGTCCTCATGATTGTTGTTGGACCAAATTCAGATGAAGTTTTGAAGATTGACAAAATGAACTCAACCATGAACCAGGTCCATCATGTGAGACATACACAGTGTTGATATATTTATTCATGTGACAGCCGTGTCAAGATAAGTCTCAAGGGTCAACAACAATCAGTAACAATATCTTCAGAGTTGATCGAAAAGGTTGCATAGGATAAGGAGTTGAAGTCTCTTTATGAGAAGAGAACTACATCTGGATCAAGGATAAAGGATTGGAGTTTGAAGTGTACTAGGACTCGAATTTGATGAAGGATCGGCAATTCGAGTTTTAATCAAACTCTGATTACTAACTCTATAAATAATAAAGATTGTTCTCTTTTACAGGTGATTGCGTATACGCAGAAGTTAAACTAAATTTAGAGCAAAAGAGCTAGGTGAATTTTGCAAGCAATTTATGTGTGATTCAAGTGTGCAAATCTGAAACTACATGAACCAAGAGTGAAGAACCAATTCCATTGTGTTTTTCTTTATTCCTAGTTCAATTGTAGTAGGTGTTTCATATTGTACCTTTCAGCTTTATCTAGAAGCAATTGTAATAGGTATTTTGAGTATTCAAGTTAGAGTTAACTTGAAGGTGTCGCAACAGTTGAGGCTGTGTGCTACATTGGGATTAGAGTTTAATCCTTAGGTTTACAAGAATTTGTAAATGCTATTTTTGGCTCAGTGATTTTAGTGGAAGTTTGGGAAAATCCTACTGAGTAGTAGGTCGTGGTTTTTTCACCTTTTGAGCCAGGTGTTTTCCACGTAAAAATCTCCGTGTTCTTTATTTTATGCACTCTTAATTCCGCAAACAGTTATAGTAAGTATATCTAGAAGAACCAGGTTCTTCTAGTGCGAAAATTAGGTACCACACAAATCACCCCCCCTCTTGTGTGGTATTGACGTTTAGAACATCAATTGGTATCAGAGCAGGTTATCCTTGAAGAGGCTAACCCTTAGGAAAAATCAACATGAGTGCACCACCTGGGAACTGGGAAGGGCAATCCATTGTCAGGCCTCCATTTTTCAATGGTCAGTACTATTCTTGGTGTAAGAACAGAATGAGAGATCACATTATAGGGGAAGATTATGAACTTTGGGACATAGTCACTGATGGTTCCCTAGCAACCACTAAGAAGAATGCTGAAGGAATTGATGTGCCAAAAACAAGGGCTGATTGTACTGCTGAGGACCTGAGGAAGTGGGAGAAAAATGCTAAGGCCAAGAAGTGGCTTGTATGTGGTCTAGGACCAGACGAATACAGTAGGATCCAAAGCTGTACAACTGCTAAGGAAATATGGGACACTCTGCAAGTGGCTCATGAAGGAACACCTCAAGTGAAAAGATCAAGACGAACACTTCTATATTCTCAATATGAGAATTTTTCTATGAAGGAAGGAGAAACTATCCAGGAGATGTATACTAGATTCACCACTTTGACAAATGAACTTGAATCTCTTGGAAGGATTATCCTGGAGGAAGACAAGGTTTAGAAGATTCTGACAAGAGTTCTGCCAGTCACATGGGAAAGCAAAATCACTGCCATTCAGGAATCCAAGAACATTGCTACTCTCAGACTGGATGAACTAATTGGAAATTTAACTGCCTATGAAATGAGGAGACAAACCATGAAGATGGATACCCCCAAAAAGGAGAGAAGCTTAGCTCTCAGAATTGCTGAAGGTGCAGATTTGGAAGATGAAGAAGTGGCTATGATCACTAGGGATTTCAAGAAGTACCTGATCAGAGGAAAGGGTTCTTCAAGAGGTACAAACTTCAACAAATCAAGAGCTCCGGAGAAACAGACCAGTGAGGGATGCTACAAGTGTGGTAAGACTGACCACATGATAAAAAACTGCCCTCAATGGGAAATTGAGTGGAAGAAAGAAAGAGCTGAACGAAGGAACAGGAAGAAGGAACAGGTTCAACCAAATAGAAACAAAGGTTCAACCAAGGCTATGGTTGCTGCTTGGGGAGAAACTTCAGATGAAGACTCAGAAGATAAAGCTGAGGAGGAGCAAGCACTGATGGCCACCGAAGAATCAGATGATGAACAAGAGGTAAGTATTCTTCATCTCAAAGACAAGATTAAGTTCTTGTCTAAAGAAAGGCTAGCTGAGCTATTAAAAGACTTCATTGATGAGTCTGAGATAATTAATNCCGTTACCTCATCAAATTGCTGAAACATCATCAGAGCCAGTTGTTGTAAAACCTCACAGTATCAAAGTTCTCATCCCATTGAGAACATTATCACTGATCCAACTTCTGGAGTCAAAACCAGATCACAATTAAAGAATCTGTGTGCTTTTGATGCTTTCTTATCTATCATTGAACCTAAAAATATTGTTGAGGCTTTGCAGGATGCAGATTGGGTGAATGCAATCCAGGATGAGCTAAACCAGTTTGAAAGAAGTCAAGTTTGGCACCTAGTTCCAAGACCCAAGGATAGATCAATCATGGCACTAAATGGGTCTTTAGGAACAAACATGATGAAGATGGAACTGTCACAAGAAACAAGGCAAGGTTGGTGGTCCAAGGTTACAGCCAAGAGGAAGGAATAGACTATGATGAGACATTTGCTCCAGTTGCAAGACTAGAGGCAATCAGACTTCTCATAGCCTTTGCAGCACATATGGAATTCACTCTTCATCAAATGGATGTCAAAAGTGCCTTCCTTAATGGCTACTTGAAGGAAGAAGTGTTTGTGAAAAAACCTCCAGGGTTTGAAAGCAAAGAATGTCCTGAACATGTGTACAAGCTAGACAAGGCTCTCTATGGACTCAAAGAGGCACCAAGAGCATGGTATGAAAGATTGTCAAAATTCTTACTGGAGCATGGGTACAAGAGAGGTAAAATAGACAGTACCTTATTCTTAAGGGAAAAAGGTAATGACCTTCTTGTTGTACAAATTTATGTTGATGACATAATCTTTGGGGCCACCACTGACAAGTTAAACAAAGAGTTTGCAAAACTAATGGGAAGTGAATTTGAAATGAGCATGATGGGTGAGCTTAACTTCTTCTTAGGGCTGTAGATCAAACAAAGTCAAAATGGAACCATGATTCATCAGCAGAAGTACACAAAAGAACTAATCAAGAAGTTTAAAATGGGGGATTCTAAAGAAATAGATACACCTATTGCAACTGCCACTAAATTAGATATTGATGAACCTGGTTCATCAGTTGATCAGAAGTTGTATAATGGTATGATTGGTTCACTTTTGTATCTTACTGCCAGTAACCTGACATTGTTTTCAGTGTAGGGCTATGTGCTCGTTTTCAGGCAAATCCAAAAGAGTCTCACTTGACTGCTGTCAAGAGGATATTGAGATATTTGAAGGGCACTATTGAATTGTGTCTTTGGTACCCTAAAGGTAGTAATTTCAATCTAGTAGGATATGGTGATTCTGACTATGCAGGTTTCCTAGTGGATAGAAAAAGCACCTCAGGTATGGCACACTTTCTTGGCTCATGTCTTGTATCAAGGGCTACCAAGAAGCAAAATTCAGTAGCCCTATCTACTGCTGAAGCTGAGTATGTGGGTGCAGCTTCTTGTTGTGCTCAACTACTATGGATTAAACAACAATTAGTAGATTTTGGAATAGAAGTGGGATGCATACCAATATTTTGTGATAACACTAGTGCTATAAGTATGACAAAGAACCCTGTTCATCATAAAAGGACCAAGCACATAGATGTTAGACACCACTTCTTGAGAGATAATTATGAGAAAGGACTAATCTCAATAGAATTCTGTGCCACTGATAAACAAATAGCTGACATCTTCACCAAAGCACTGAATAGGGAAAACTTTGAAAGGAACAGGTTGGATTTAGGAATGATTAAGATCACCTAAAAGGAACCAGTTCAGAATGCAATGAAATAAAAAAAAATTTGGTCAGAAGTTATGACTTTATGTAAATATCTAGATTAATTCTTACTCAGTCTCATACTCTAATCAATATACTCCTGTGACGTGTGTTGATATTCATTGATCTCTTACAAAGTTTTTTTTTCTATTCTGATATATGAGGCATAATCAAGAGAAGTTCTACGTGCAGAACCTGGTTCATCAGTATATGCTCATAAGAAAGGGTCAGGTATGTTTCTATGCTTTGCACAATTAGAAAAATAAATATTCCAATTATGAGCAGAAGTCCTATCCTAACCAAACTCCTAAAAATCTAACCGTTGTGCATTGAACCAGTTTCATTCTCTTCGAATTCTAAATAAAACGGGATTATCTCCTTAAAACTAGCGTTGATCAATTACCACTTAAAGACCGGAGTCCTAATGAGATTAGACCCCTGATTGACCACTGCAAAAGACTGCCATTACTGCACCTAATCATACTCTACTTTAAATATACTCCACATATTCCTACTTCACTCCATAACCGTCATTAAGTGTTAAACCCCTGATCATCCTCCATCTCTCCAAAATTCTCCAAAATTCCCAAAAATCCTCCAGAAATTCTCCGCCATGACTAACTCTCAAAAAAATCCTTTAACTCCCCTACCAGTATCTCCTAATACATCTTCATATGTACCTCCTAGCGACAACCCTAAACCAAGATTCCGCAGGCAGAAAATGTTGGCTAGAAAGACTGTTGCTACTGGTGTTTTGAGAACAGCTCTCAACGAAAAATTGAAAGCGAGTCAAAGAGGGGAAAGCTCTGAAAAAGGATCATCAGACTCAAGCTCCGAGTCTGAAGCTTTTGTCTCTGCAAGCGATGGAGAAGAACGTGGGTCTTCTGAATCAGACAAGAATCAAGAAACCCCTAAAGAGGTAAATACATGCTATGTTTTTTCTGATGTAGTGGAGAAAGTAGATGATAGGTTTGTGTTGGTGGGGTCTGTGAGAGATGTAAGTGAGGGAGAATCGAAGAGGAAGGGAAAGAAAAAGAAAGGTGAAATTCTTGCAATTTGTGGAGGAGTTGAGGAAAGTGGCACCAAGGCAGGGGGAAGTGAAACTGGGGAGGCTGCTGAAGGCCTAGTATACTTGAGTGAACAACTAGATAAACATGGTTCATCTGTGGAAGAAACTTTGGCTGATATGCTGAAGAAGGTGGGAGAAAGCTATGATCCCAAGAAGCGCAAAGCTTCTTCTCAAAAGGCTCCAACTGCCTCTAAGCCAACAAAGAAGAGCAAGGTGTCATCTCCTAAGTCTACTATCTCTTCAGTACCAAAGGTGAAAGCTACTAGAAGCAGGGTAAAGCAAAGTGAAGCTGAGTTGCAGAAAGCCTTAGAGGCAAGCAAGAAAAGAACAAGGAAAAGGGAAAAGCTAAAGTTCTGGAAAGTTCTGTGGCTGCAGAAGAAGAGGAGGAAGAGATGGAACTGGTCCATCAAGAGAGAGGTACAACTGAGGAGGTTCCCACTCCTAAACCTAAGAAATCCAAGCCTTCTACCAAGAAGTCTTCAGAATCTATCTCTGCTGAATCCTCCCTGGCAAAAAGAACCAGGTCTGCAGTTAAAGGAAAACAAGTAAAAGTTCCTGAAGAAGAAGAAGAAGCTTGGAGTGGAGAAGAAAAAGAAGAGGAATCTGAGAAAGAGCAGGACAAGTTTGTCCTTTTTGGAAAAAGAAAAAATATTGAAAGGAAGAATTCTGAAAGACCTGGAGGAGCCAGGCATGAAAAGATTGGTTGATGCACTGGAAGCACAGGGTTAGAAGGACATGGTTCTTCAACTGGATGGCAGACTTGCAAGAAAAGAACTGATAGAGTTTATGGCAAATGCCACAGTGGTGAATGGGGTTGTTACAAGCTTGGTGAGAGGAGTAGAGGTGCAGTTTGATGCACCTAAGTTGGGAAGAATTCTAGACATACCCTGTGAGGGATATGATGATTATACTAGGCAAAGGTGGCCTTGTCTAAATTCTCTCCCTTCTGCTCTCCAAATCACTCGGAATTTCTGTGATACCAAGTCTGCTGAAGAAGTGCCTGAGGCTAGATTTGTGCAAAAGAGTGAAATGAAGCCTGAGTACAAGGTACTTTTTGAGTTTGTGCACAAGTATTTGCTGCCCAGACAGGAGAGAAGGCACACTGCAAATTATATGGACCTTGTCCTTCTGGAGTGTCTTGTGAGAGGAAAGCAAATTAATTGGCCTGCTTTCATTGTCAAGCTGCTGGATAGAGTCATCAATGGCTCTAAGGCCCATGCCACACCTAATGGGTTTATACTGACAACTGTCTTGGACAAGTTAGATGTGCCATTGAAATAGTGGGAGATGGCCTCCAGCAAAGAGCACTTTGGAATCAAAACTCTGCAGGCTTGTGACTATTTGCTAAGTGTAGCCCCAGTTGAACCTGGTTCATCCGTGAAGAATCCTGTGAACAGCAAAGTTAGGGCATTGGTTCTAGAGTGTGGAACAAAAGATGCAGAAATTGCTAGGCTCCAGGCTCGCATTGCTGAACTAGAAAGCGAAAGAAATGGTCTCAAAGATGAGCTAGCAATGGAAAAAGAAATGAGTGAAGGGATGCTCCAAACAATGCTCAATCTCCTTCAATCCCAACCCTCTAGTTCCTCCAAGCCCTAGAACCAGTTTAGAAACCCCCTCAGTGACCCAGATTCGGGACTTTTATTTTTTTTTTGCTCATGGTTGGATATTTGTTTTTCTTTTTGTGGTCTGTTATGTGGAAACACCCCCTAATCAATGAAAATATGCTTTGTTTTCTCTTGTTCTATGAAACTTCTGATCTTAATAGTTAAATTTTTGTGAAGTTGATTATTGATTAACTATATCATGTTTTCACTTGCAATTGCCCCAGTGGCCATGAGTATTAATCAACATCTAGGATTCATATAATATGCAACTTTACGATGATGCCAAAAGGGGGAAGAGATATTGTGTTTTACTTTGTATTCTGAAATAAAGTGATATTTATAACCTGATTAAACCTGGTTCTTAATGATAAGTTAAATTAGAGTGTGAAAATTAAGCTGAGTTCCTCTGAACTTGGATGCATAAGAGCTGGCCCCTCCACACTGCACTCATTTCTATCTGGTTATGCAGACCTGGGTGTAAGCACTGCCCGGGGTCCCTTGAGACCCTTAGTGAACTTTGACTACACCCATGTACGAGAAAGGCTTTGAACATCATGGCATCTGTAGTGATTAATTATATAACTGAGCNTTCAATCCCAACCCTCTAGTTCCTCCAAGCCCTAGAACCAGTTTAGAAACCCTCTCAGTGACCCAGATTCGGGACTTTTATTTTACTCATGGTTGGATGTTTGTTTTCTTTTTGTGGTCTGTTATGTGGAAACACCCCCTAATCAATGAAAATATGCTTTGTTTTCTCTTGTTCTATGAAACTTCTGATCTAAATAGTTAAATTTTTGTGAAGTTGATTATTGATTAACTATATCATGTTTTCACTTGCAGTTGCCCTAGTGGCCATGAGTATTAATTAACATCTGGGATTCATATAATATGCAACTTTTCGATGATGCCAAAAGGGGGAAGAGATATTGTGTTTTACCTTGTATTCTGAAATAAAGTGATATTTATAACCTGATTAAACCTGGTTCTTAATGATAAGTTAAATTAGAGTGTGAAAATTAAGCTGAGTTCCACAGGGTCTCTGATCAATAAAAGCACAGAGTTTGTCATCATCAAAATGGGGGAATTTGTTGGCCCAAGTTCAGATGAAGTTTTGAAGATTGACAAAATGAACTCAACCATGAACCAGGTCCATCATGTGAGACATACACAATGTTGATATATTTATTCATGTGACAGACGTGTCAAGATAAGTCTCAAGGGTCAACAACAATCAGTAACAATATCTTCAGAGTTGATCGAAAAGGTTGCATAGGATAAGGAGTTGAAGTCTCCTTATGAGAAGAGAACTACATCTGGATCAAGGATAAAGGATTGGAGTTTGAAGTGTACTAGGACTCGAATTTTATGAAGGATCAGCAATTCGAGTTTTAATCAAACTCTGATTACTAACTCTATAAATAATAAAGAGTATTCTCTTTTACAGGTAATTGGACATACGCAGAAGTTAAACTAAATTGAGAGCAAAAGAGCTAGGCGAATTTTGCAAGCAATTTATGTGTGATTCAAGTGCGCAAATCTGAAGCTACATGAACCAAGAGTGAAGAACCAATTCCATTGTGTTTTTCTTTATTTCTAGTTCAATTGTAGTAGGTGTTTCATATTGTACCTTTCAGCTTTATCTAGAAGCAATTGTAATAGGTATTTTGAGTATTCAAGTTAGAGTTAACTTGAAGGTGTCGCAACAGCTGAGGCTGTGTGCTACACTGGGATTAGAGTTTAATCCTTAGGTTTACAAGAGTTTGTAAATGCTATTTTTGGCTCAGTGATTTTAGTGGAAGTTTGGGAAAATCCTACTGAGTAGTAGGTCGTGGTTTTTTCACCTTTTGAGCCACGTAAAAATCTCTGTGTTCTTTATTTTATGCACTCTTAATTCCGCAAACAGTTATAGTAAGTATATCTAGAAGAAGCAGGTTCTTCTAGTGCGAAAATTAGGTACCACACAAATCACCCCCCCCCCTCTTGTGTGGTATTGACGTTTAGAACATCGATCGTGATTCCTGTTCCTCTCAAAGCTTCGAGAATGTGAGCTAAGCATGGCAACTTGATAAAAAATTTCCCCCTGCCAACAAAATTTCTTTCGTGATTTCGACAACCTTTTTGAGATCGCGAAAGAGGAAACAAGAACCTCAAAACAGCAGTCCAAAACGTGATAGAAATAGTAAGAAACCCATCCAAATCACACCCGAGTCCCCCGGGACCCCGTCTAGTCAAACCAACTAATCCCAAAACATAACATGAACCTACTAGAGGACCCAAATCACACAAAACAATATCAAAATCACGAATCCCACCCCTATTCAATCCTAATAAACTAATGAACTTTCAACTTCCAAAAGTCATGCCGAACCATATCAAATCAACTACGAATGACCTCAAATTTTGCATGCAAGTCCCAAATGATAAAATGGACCTATTCCAACTCCCGCAACAGAAATTCAAACTTGATATCAACAAATTCAATCCTCGATTAAACCTATCAACTTTCTAAACCTTCAACTTTCTAACTTTCACCAATTCAAGCAAAAATGACCTACGGACCTCCAAATTCACATCCGGATATAGGACTAAGTCCAAAATCACCATACGAAGCTATCGTAACCATCAAAACTATATTCCGGAGTCATTTATACAAAATTCAAACTCCGGTCAGCTCTTCCAACTTAAGCTTCCAACGGACTAAGTGTCCCAATTTACTTCGAAACATCCCCGAAATCAAACCAAACACCCCGGCAAGCCACATTACCACAAATGAACATAGAAGAGGCAATAAATAGGGGAACATGGCTACAATACACAAAATGACCGGTCGGGTCGTTATATTCTCCCCCTCCTAAGCAAAATGCTCCTCCTCGATCGGGTCTAGAATCATACCCAGAGTCTCAAAGAGGTGTGGTAATCTATCCGCATCTCCCGCTCAGTCTCCCATGTAGCCTCCTCAACTAGCTAACCTCTCCATTGAACCTTCACTGAAGCTATATTCTTTGACATCAACTTTCGAATTTGCCCGTCCAAAATGGCTATTGGCTCCACATCACAAGTCAGATCCCCATCTAGTTGTACCGTGCTGAAGTCCAAAACATATGACAGATCACCATAATACATCCGGAGCATAGAAATATGAAATACCGGGTAAACACCCGATAGACTAGGTGGCAACGCAAGTCTTTAAGCCACCCCCAACTCTCTCAAGCACCTCAAAAGGACCAATATACCTAGAGCTCAAATTGCCCTTCTTCCCGAACCTCATGACACCCTTCATGGGTGAAACTTTGAGGAAAACCTTCTCACCCACCATATATGCAACATCACGAACCTTCCTATCAGCATAACTTTTCTGTCTGGACTGTGTTGCATGAAGCTGCTCCTGGATCACCTTCACCTTCTCCAAGGCATCACGGACTAAATCAATGCCCAATAAGCTAGCCTCCCCAGGATCAAACCAACCAACAGGAGGACGACATATCCTCCTATATAAAGCCTCATAAGGAGCCATATGGATACTCATTTGGAAGCTGTTGTTGTAGGCGCACTCTGCTATGCAAGAAACTAATCCCATGAAACTCCAAAATCAATGAAACATGCATTTAACATATCCCAAGATCTGAATAGTGTGCTCGAACTGCCCGTCTTACTGGGGATGGAATATTGTACTCAACTCAACCCGTGTGCCCAACTCTCGCTGTACCATTCTCCAAAATTGTTATGTGAACTGAGTGCCTCGATATGAGATAATAGACATGGGAACACCATGAAGGCGAACAATCTCACGAATGTATATATGAGCTAGCCGCTCTGAAGAATAGGTAGTCATTACCGGAATGAAGTGTGCAGACTTAGTCAAGCGGTCCACAATAACCTATACTGTGTGATATTTTTTCAAGGTATGTGGTAAGCCTACCACAAAATCCATAGTGATGCGCTCCCATTTCCACTCTGGTATCTCCAAACTATGAATCGACCCTCTCGGTTTCTGATGCTTATACTTCACCTGTTGACAATTCAAACACCGAGAGATATAAGAAACAATATATTTCTTCATTCTCCGACAACAATAGTGCTATTTCCAGTCACGGTACATCTTCGTGACACCTGGGTGAATGGAATAGCGCGACCTATGAGCCTCCTCAAGAATCAAATCTCTCAACCCCTCAGCATTTGGAACACAAATCTGTTCTTAAAGCCGTATAACACCATAACCATCAATCACAACCTCCTTAGCACCACCCCGCTGCACCGTGTCCCTCAACACCATCAAGAAGTGAGGACATCAAACGGATGAGGCTTGATATTCCCCAACAATGATGACTGTGCCACAACGCAAGCAAGAATCTGGCTAGGCTCCGAAACATCCAATATCACAAATTAACTGGCCAAAGCCTGAACATCCATGACTAGTGGTCTCTCTGCTACCCTCAGCCTTCCTACTTAATGCATCGACAACCATATTGTCCTTGCCTGGATAATATAATATGGTGATATCATAGTCTTTCAACAACTCTAACTATCTCCACTGCCACAAATTAAGGTCATTTGGCTTGAACAGATGCTGAATATTCTGTTGTTCAGTATAGAACTCACAAGGAATGGGTATAGATAGTGCCTCCAAATCTTCAGCGCATAAACAATGGCTGTCAACTCTGAGTCATGCACATGGTAATTCTTCTCATGACTTTCAATTGTCGGGATGCGTAGGCAACTACCCTACCATCCCGAATCAACACTGCACCAATCCAAATATATGATACATCACAATACACGATGTAAAATCCCAAACCTGTAGGCAACACCAACACTGGTGCTGTAGAATACAGTCTTATGCTTCTGAAAGCTCACCTCACACTCGTCGAACCATCTAAAAGGAGCATCCTTTTGTGATCTAGTCAAAGGAGCCGCGATGGATGAAAAACCATCAATGAAACAGCGATAATAACCTGCCAAACCCAAGAAGGTCCAAATCTCTATAGCTGAAGACGATCTAGGACAGGTTTAAACTGCCTCAATCTTCTTTGTATCTACCTTGATCCCCCCACTAGACACCACGTGCCCAAAAACGTCACTGAATCAAGCAAAAACTCACACTTGGAGAATTTAGTAGCTTCTTCTCCCTCAACGTATGGAGTATGATCCTCGAATGCTGCTCATGATGCTCCTAGCTGTGTAAGTACACCAATATATCATCAATGAATACTACGACAAAAGAATTCAAATATGGTTGGAACATGTTGTTCATCAGGTGCATAAAGGCTGCTGGGTCATTAGTCAGCCAAAAAAAATCACCAAAAAATCATAGTGACAATAGCGGGTCCTAAAAGCCGTCTTCAAAATATCTGAATTTTGGATCTTCAACTGATGATGCCCCGACCTCAAATAAATCTTCAAGAACACTCTAGCACCCAGAAGTTGATCAAATAAATCATCAATGCATGATAGTGGGTACTTGTTCTTAGTTGTAACTTTGTTCAGTTGCTTGTAGTCAATACACATCCTCATAATACCAATCCTTCTTCCTCCAACTCAACTGGTGCAATGCGACAGGGCGGAATAGCAATGGGCTGACTGCCCGACACAAGATAAATACCAAAATCAATATCCCTATTGGGTGACATGCCTGACAGGTCTATAGGAAACACATATAGGAAGGATCTCATAATGGAACTGACTCACCGGTAGGAGCATTAACACTACATCCCTCACGAAAGCCGAAAATGCCATATATCCCTTCTCAACCATATGTTAAGCCTTCAAATATGAAATCACTCTACTGGGAACATGATCCAGGGAACCTCTCCACTCAACCCTAGGCAACATTAGTATCACCAACGTTACGATATTGGCGTGACAATCCAGAATAGCGTGTTATGGCAACAACCAATCCATGCCCAAAATCACGTCAAAATCAACCATGCTAAGTAGTAAAAGATTAATTCTCGTCTCATAACCCCCGATAGTCACCACACACGACCGATACACATGTTCCCCAAAAATTGAATCACCCACCGATGTGGATACATGAACATGCATAACTAAAGAATCGCGGGGCATATCCAAATAATGAGCAAAGTCTGATGACACATATGAATAGGTGGAACCTGGGTAAAATAATACTGAAACATCCCCGTGGAACGCTGAAACAATACATGTGATCACAAAATCGGATGCAAATGCCTCTGGCCTGAATAGAAATGCGTAGCAACGGGCTTGACCACCAGCCGATCGACCTCCCCCTCTAGGGCGACCTCAAACTGCCCGAGTCCCACCCCTAGCTGGCTGTGTAGGTGAGTGCTCTTCTATGGGACCCTACTCAATAGTATGGGGCAATCTCTCTTTACAGTATAAGGAACAGAGCAAGAGACTCCAAGAAAGCAAACTTAACCATATATACAAAGGTTTCCCTACAAAGAGGCTGGCTTCAACAACCCATAAGGGACGGCTTGCCAAGCTACACAAACAATTAATTTGCTTATAGTCGCAAAAGTTTTCCTATGAAGGGGCTGGCTTCAACAACCCATAAGGGACAACTTGCCAAGCTACACAACTCAAAAAACTTTTATACTATAACCAACTTTAGCTGTTATAACTCAGAAAGCTTTCGTACTACAATAAGCTAACTTTCTTAGAGAATTTTTACTCTATTTTCATACATGGACCGTCCTTTCCATCCATTCGAAAAAAAGAACAAGAGGAAAATTTAGAAAGAACTCATATGTAATATATCACAAAGATTTTCAAAGGTTACTAGATGATCTTACAACTACTACATAGTCTCCTTTATATAGGACTAGGAGGTTATTACAAGACAAACCTATATTACAAAATAAACCTATCTTACATAGCAAACCTATATACAAGTGGGTCCCTTTTGGCATGTGAAGGACCTTAGGCAAAGCAACTAAAAATCTCCTGAAAACATGTGAAAGAGGTGAAATATACATGGTATAGCATGTAAAGCATGCGGGAGCATGTGACGGCATGTGAAAGTAGGGTGTTGCATCTGACGAAACATGTGAAAGCAAGTGGAAGTGGGGCCCGGATAGTGTGGAAAGATGTGGAAATTTGTCTTGGCATGGGTAGATGATTTATTAGGGTTTATTTGGGTAGGTAATGTAGGATTATGCTAGGATTAGTAGGGATTTAGATAATTATATTCCATTGATTCTCTAGGTTTGTCTTCTAGGCATCTTTTCAAAGACCTTGTGTAGTAACGCTTGGAACTTGATGGTCCTTCTTTGCTGTATTCTTTCTCCTTTGGATTGAGAGATGTAATCCGCAACCTTAATCTGGAGATGTCGTGAGTGATATTTTCTCGGATGACCTTGTATGCGGTTTGATCTTCCTTTGCTGCTTTCCGGACCCTTTACTAGTGCGGATGAGTGCTGGTATAATTCCAGCTTGCCCAATCATTTGTCCATATCTCTCTCGGGATGCACCTGTTTTGCTGGAAGATAATTCATTGTGCTTCACTATTTTCTTCTTCCATGGATAAAATGGACAAGGGAAATTTCCACCAGAAAGATGCCTTTGCTTGCGCCTGGACTTTTCCGTTAATAATCTTCATTGTCCTATGGAACATGAGTACCTTTGCTGTGTAGGAATCGATGAAATATTTTATCCAATATCTTCTCGGCTTTAACCATAGTAAAAATACATTAAGAGCTGGTTCAATGTTATCAAAATCCTTGAAGACGTTGCATTTGAATTCCATGAAAATATAATACTGATGGCATAGGTACCAGAAAAACCATAATAGTTCTTATGGAAAATCTTTGGCTTGTGCTATGAATATATAGCAGAATGGATATTCTGGGTTGACCCTATAAGTCTTAAGAATGGATCCTCCATGTTGCCGAAAAACTTGGAGCTCATAATAAGTTCTTCTTTCCATTAAAATTGATGGATCAAAGGGATCCATGTGGTAGAACAACTCTGGTGGATGATCCCTTGGTTCCAATGAACTTGTTCCTGGTATATTTAAAAATATGAAGATGTGGCGGGTTAAGTTTTTCTTTGAAATCATCTTCGTTGGGGAAAATCTCTTTGAGAATTCTTCCGGTCGAGATAGAAAATCTGCGAGAATATTATCCTTTCCTTTTAGGTGCTTGACTTGAAATTTGAATGGAGAGAACCATTGAGCGCATCTGAGAATCTGAGGATTGGGAATAATTTTTGCATTTATCTGGATCATCGTTGGGAAGGCCTTCATATCCATCTCTATCAGAAATTCTGTATGAATAAGGAAAAAATTGAATTTCTTGATTCCTTTCTTTACTGCAAGAATTTCCTTGAAAGTGGAGTGATAATGTTTCTCGGCATCTTTGATCTTTCATCTAGCATATCCTTATATTTTCCTCTGGCCATCTTTTTCTTCAAATAGAACGGCATTCCAATATTCATTGCTGGCATCAATTTGCAGTATCTTCTTGCCTTCTGAAGGGATGTAGAGGGACTTGACATTTTTAGATATCTCCTTTATTTCTCTGGTTGCTTCATCTTGTTTCTTTCCCCACGATGGAGCATTTTTCTTCAGCATCTCTGTGAGTGGAGAAATGTATATAGAGACATTTGGGATTAAATCTCTTACATAATTTACTACACGCAAGAAC
The DNA here is from genome assembly GCF_001879085.1 of Nicotiana attenuata. Taxonomy (NCBI): domain Eukaryota; kingdom Viridiplantae; phylum Streptophyta; class Magnoliopsida; order Solanales; family Solanaceae; genus Nicotiana; species Nicotiana attenuata. Next base: position 40,647,337 of record NC_031993.1, read on the forward strand.
TGTTGGATCTGCTTTGTTGTGAGGCTGGTATCTGGAAATTTGAGTAGTTCTTGGCATATATGTGGTCCTGGACTATATGCACCTTGGACAAAATGCATTCCGAGAAAATCAATCTCCTTTTGAGCAAGAACCATCTTTTTTGCTGAAAGCATGATCCCATACTGTGTTACCAATGCCTCAAATTGATGAAGCAAGTTGACATGTTCCTCCAATGTATCACTAAATAACAGGATGGCATCGATGTAAACTAAAGAGGTATGGAGGATGGGCTGGAATATTTTTATAATGGCTTTCTGGAACAAGGAGGGAGCGGGAAGTGATGATCAGGGATGCAAAATTCCGTTTTGGCTCTTTCTTCGGGGTGGATTCCCAATTGCCAAAATCCAGATTTAAGATCAAACTTGGAAATATATTTGGCCCTGGCTAAGTGAAGAGTGAGTTTATTTGGGATATGGAATTTAACATATTGGAGGAAATGGTTAAGTGGCTGGTAGTTAATAATTAACCTGAGTTTTCTTCTTGTCTGCTCAGCTCTTTTGTTGACATAAAATGCTTCACATGCCCATTGTGAATCCGATGGCTATATTAGATCAAATTCCACGAGTTCTTAAAATTCTTTCTTTACAAGCAGAAGATGATCTGGATATGCCTGAATGGCTGGCTTTTGTTGGATTGATGTTTTCATTCTTCTTGAAAGGGAGCTTTATAAAAGCTCTTCGTTCTTCCATAACGGGCTTTTCCCTTTCTTCATAAAATCCTTGTGGGATTCAGCACATGAATTCTCAATGACATTTTGTTCAATCTCCTTGATTTGTTCAATCTCCTTGATTTTGTTCAATCGGTGATTTGAACTGCTTCTTAAAGGTTATCCTGTTAGCTCTAATTTGGAGTTGATCTTTTAGTTGTCTGAAACTGTCGAATCCAACAATAAGATCTTTCCCTAGTACATCGGACCCTATCAGCTTGGTTCTGTACTTCAATCCTAAAAAGAAGTCAATTGTGGCAGAGTGCTTCGTGTTGACGGTGGTAGTCAAGATTCCATTTGATGAAGTTTTGAAATCCTTAAAGTGTCGTACCCATTGATCTTCAGGGAGAACAGCAGGATTCATAAGTGAACAAGCATTTCCATTGTCAATGAAAGCAATGACTTGAGTTGGTTTATCCCATTTGGATGAATAAACCTTGAGTTCTACTTGAGGGATGGCTATGAGAGCGTTGATCTCTTCCTGGGCTTTAATTGCTGGTTCTGAAATTTGATAGTGTTCATCACCATGATATTCGTATATATCAAGAGAGAATAAGGTTTCTTCAGTGGGTTCATCATCTATAAAGAATATGGACTCGAGGTCTTCTTCTTTTCCGCTCAATTACTTGCAAGGGTTTGACAGATTTCCTCGATTGGGGACAATTTCTTGCGAGATGTCCAATTTTGTGGCAAATAAAGCATATGTTCTTTTTGTGAAGATTTCCTGGTCTCCTTCGTCTGAAATATTTTGTGCGCCTCCTGGACCTTGATTTTCCATCTAGAATTCTTGTCCATCTGAACATCCTGAATCTTTTCTGTTGCCTGGATGTGTGGCAGGAACATCCCGATCCGGTAATCAGATCAGATTTACGGCAGGCTTTGTCAAGTGCTGGATTGTGCTGGATAATTTGTATTAGGGCAGAGCGCTTCATACAAATGTCATCCGATGCGACAAAAATAGCTTGCCTGATGTAGCCAACTTGTGGGATTGTTATGGACTGACACTTTTCTTAAATGATGGTCATGGTTCGGCTTGCCAACAACTTTGGAAGGGAAGAGACAAAGGCTTGCTTCAGATTGTGTCTCCACCAATCTCGAAGTATATCTTCACCATCTTTTGAAAATTCTTGTCAAATTGTTTATGTCGAATCACACACACTTCATCTCGAAGAGTTATCTTCGCATCTTTTCTTGTCTTTGGCCAGTATCTCCACAGAAAACTTCATGTACTATTTTGATGTTGAAGGCAAAGTATTGGGAAGTAAGAAAAGTGTTTTTGTCTTGAATTCCAAGTGAGTTCCACCAATCTCTGAGGATTCTTGAGAACCGTGAAGTGAGTTCTGATAGGATGATATACTTTTCTCGTTCCACCAAATTTTTGATCACCATCCAAGTATAGAAGTCTTGGATTCTTTGAGGCCATTTTCAAACCTTGACGTCATCTAAGGTGAAAGTGTGGAAACCAGTTCCAATTGGTTTTGATGCCATGGGCTCATATCTTCTTTCTGGGATTGGTTCATCTGTCATAACTTCTTGTTCCTCATCTACTTCAGATATTTCTGGGTCTCTTGGCTGGTTTGCAAATACTGGGGGATCGTGATCTTTGGAAGAGTTTTTTGTGGATTCATTGCTTGATTGAGAGCTATCTTCCATTGTTTCATGGTCTGATGAATTTAGAGATTCCGACCATGTGGTATCGCCTTCTGAAATGTTTCTTGGTTGGGAGACATAGAGGTCTGGAGCCTCCTGATAAGAAATCATCAAATTTTCGAGGTTGGACCCTTTTGAACTTTCACCATGATCTCGCCTTTTCTTGGTTTGTTTTTGCGCCACAAGAGCATCTTTCCTTTCCCAAACCATTTTTGCAATATCAAAAGCATGTTCTTGTTTTAAGGGTTCGGTGAAAGAAATAGGATTTTGTGAGGTAGTGGGAAAAGTAGAAAAGGTGGAGTCCAATTTAGGTGGGGAATAAGCTTGTGATGACATAGGGAAGAAGGTAGGTTTTGAGGGGAAAATTGGAGTCTTTTGTGACTCAAAGTGGTCATTTCTCAGAAGTTGAATTTGTTCTCTGATGGAAATCGTCTCCTTTTGTTGTTTTTGGAAGAATTGGAAAAGTGAAGTTTTTGGCGGACAAATGTCATATTGTAAATTTGCCAACCTTAGTTCCAAGGCTTTGATTAGTCCTGCATGGTGGGACGATGTCTGCTCCACCTTTTTCTCAATAGTTTCCACTTTGCTCATCATTTTGTTTTGTGTATGGGCGACATTCTTTATGGTGTTGCCAATGTTGTTCAACACTTTGTTTTGGGAGATGGAATTTTCTGATTGCTAGTTCATTGTTACTTCTATGTCACTTGTTGGGGTTTTTTTCTCCAGTAGGTAGCACTATGTTTTTCTTGGGAATTTTTGGAGCATGGCTTATACCCTCTTTTTCAAAAGGTTGAAGCGAAGGAAAATCTTGGGTATGACTGGAGCTTGAAGGGATTAACATGAATATTTGTGATTGTGTGGACTTTTAGGTTGATGGCGTTTTAGGTTCAGGTGGATTTTTGGACTTTGGGGTATGAGCTGATGGTGGTTTGGATTTTGGTGTGGTTTCACTATCTTCCCAGTAGTGTTCATCAGTTGCTCCAATTGGATCTTCCAAACAGTCTTGGCAGTTGCAACCAAGATCCCATGGATAGTGTCCCGTGTAGGGGAATTTGAACCACCAAACTTGTTTACCTTCTTTATTGAAATGTTGACACCAGTCATGTTCTTCCATGATAGCTTGTATATTCCAGAAGGGTTCACTTTTAGGATCAGGGTTTGTATCTTTGGGTTGGATCATTTGGCAAGAAAAGATTTTTTTTATTAGGTTTTTTGAGATGGGAATGGTCGAAGCTTATGGAAACGGTTTTGTCATTTCTTTTGGTAAAAGTTGGCTCACCGATTGCAGAGATTCTTCTGGTTCCCTTAACTTTTCATAATTTGTGATCTAGGAATCAAGGAGAATTTTAACTAGTTCATCTCTGGAAATTTGTCTGGGTATTTGGGTGCACATGGTGTTTCCTTTGGTAGCATCAATATTAAAGAGTAAAGCATTTTCTCCTCTAGGAAGGCAGAGATCCATGGCATGATTTTGGACCCGCCATGCCAATTGGTGATGAAGAGTGGCTTGGATGGAATCTTTCGCTTGTGGGGCTCCTTGGATTTGGACTTGAATTTTTAGTGCTTCAGTTAAGTATGGGTCATAAAGGGACATGTTAAAATTTGGAAAGATAGTTATGAAGACAGTCCCAGCATTCAAGGTAACTTCTGCAGTACCCAAATTTGCATGTTGGTACTCCTATCTTGTATCTAGAAAAGAAAGTCGAGCTACAACTGGTTGACCTTTTCTTCCGTGATATGTTAAATCGATTCGGCTAGAACCAAAATGGATATGGGTAAAACCATGATCTCTCCATTATCTGGGAAAATTATCTGGGATTTGAAGGGTGATAAATTGTTCCTCTCGAGTGGCAAGAATAGGATGCTGGTCAAGTTTTGAGGCAGCAACATATTCTTTGACTCCTTTTGGTCTGTGTTGGACTAAGGAACAAATTTGGGTCCAGGGTGCAAATGATTTTTTGGCAAAAGCTGAGTAAGGGTTTATGAGGGGTAGTTCAGTAGAGGATACTTTCTGTTTGTCGGGAAGGATATGTACTTCATAGAGGTAATCATATTTTTTGGACAAGGTTTTATATAAAGTAGGGGACATATTCATTTTTGCAAGGGAAGAGGATGATGGAAATAACTAAGACATATTTAGTAAACTGTTCCTCCCTCCAAAGAGTGGGCTGGCTCTGATACCACAGAATAAGGAACAGAGCGAGAGACTCAAATATAGATGCTCGTAGAACCCTGATCAGATATATCACAGTAGGAACTCTATGCCGCCATTGCACTGAATGAAAAGTGAGCTGGGCGAGCACTGTGTGAACGCTGGCTAACTGAAGCACCACGAGGAACATGAAGAGCTGCTTGAGTGGGCCTATATTGATGACCTCTGTTGTATTGCGTCTAGCCTCCGAATAAGGCAGTGTTGATCCACCTGAAGCACGAGGTCTTTTGGCCTCTCGCTCCTCACGCTCAAGCCTACAGACCTGCTCCAAGCGCCTAGCGATCTCGAACACCTTGTCAAACCTAGCATCCGTCTCAGCTTCTCGAGCCAAACTATAACGCAAACTATAGTTGAGGCCATCAATGAACCTCCAAATATTCTCCCTCTCAGTGGGAACCAACCATATATCATGACGTGCCAAATCTACAAATCTCATCTCATATTGGGTCATAGTCATTTCCCCCTGACGTAACTGCTCAAACTCCTTACACAACTCCTCTCTACGAGTCAGTGGAACAAACTTCTCTAAGAAGAAAACTGAGAACTCATGCCACGTAGGTGATGCTGCGCCAGCTGCCCTACCTAACTCAATAGTATGCCACCATCTGTAGGCTGCCCCTTTCAGCTGAAAAGTAGTAAAGGCAATCCTAGTGGTGTCCAAAATACCCATTGTACGAAGAATACATTGACACTGGCCTAGAAAATCCTGAGCATCCTCTGACTCCCCTCCGGTGAACTCCGAAGGCTTAAGCCTCCCAAATCTCTACAACCTCTTTTGCTCATCATCACTCATATGCAGACCAACCTCGGCCCGGGCAGCAACAACCGACTGAACTGGTAACACTCACAGTGTCTGATGTCCCTGAGCTAGCTGCTCTGGAGTGTGGGAGACAAGAGCGGCATGAGTCTAGGCATCTTCCCAAGCCTGTGAGATAACTGGTGCAACTAGGATCGAAACCACCTGAGTCAGGCTCGTGCACATAACCAAAATCTGAGCCAAGACCTCTTGAAGGCCAGGAATAACAATAGGCACTACAGATGCCGGAGCTGGTCCCACCGGCTCAACAGTAGTTGGAATTTGCTACTCAGCTGGAGCAACTGACAGCTCCACATGTACTGCTCTGGCTGTAGTGTGAGCCCCACCCCGACCTCTACCGTGGCCCTGGATTCTTGTGGCTATAATTGGTGGTATTAGTTCCCGTCGCCAGAATCCGGTTGCATGTATGCTTACCATCTGTGAGAGAGTAGAAGAGTTAAGGTTCAATTTTCGGAAATAACAAATTCGCATGACAATAGTGCAAGAATGTGAAGTCTTCCTAACATTCTAGTGGCCTCTCAAATATAAGTACAAACGTCTCTGTACCGATCCGCAAGACTCTACTAAACTCGCTCATGACTCATAATACCTGTGAACCTTGGTCTTTTATAACAACTTGTCACGACCCAAAATCCTAGCCCGTCTTAATGGCGCCTAACACACTTGTTAGGCAAGCCAAATATAACCATAATGAAACAAGATAACAACAATGACAGAATCAACATATGTCTAAAACCTTAATGTAGCAAATAATGATACCACTACATGATAAAATACCCAGAACTGGTAAATCCAGAGTCATGAGCTCTAATACGAAAATACAAGTTTGAAATGGACAAATACATTATTGTCTAAAATAAATACAACAGTACATTAGAAAAGTGATGCCAAGATTGCGGTTGAGAATGTAGTTCTACCTTGTCTCTCAATGATCAGCTCAACAAGCAACTCCACTAACGATGGTTGGGTCTGACACCTTTATGTGCACAATTAAGTGGAAAGTGTAGCATGAGTACAACTGACCTCATGTACTTAGCAAGTATCATAACTAACCTCGGCGAGGTAAAAGAAACAAGAATTATAAATGATACTTTCTATAACCTGTACAGTTTCATAAGTTCACCAAGTACAGAACACTTATATGATATAAGTAATAAAGCATAGAAAGAATCATCTGTGTCTGCACAATTACTCAAGTACTCTACTCATTTAACGATCCAACATATAAAGATGATATATAAATAATTAGGTAAATAACCACGGAAATTTCAAGTAAAGATGAAATGCAAAATCCACAACAACACTGGCAAGATTTTCCTTAATATTTCCATATCCATACCAAACAACTGATCATTTTTCCTCAAACTCACATGTACACCATCAAGAAGGCATATGAGAGGGTGAACCTAGCGGGATGGATCAATATCCACATGCAGCACGGCATATTCAACATGCTATTAGCCCGACATGATCACATGCTCAATATCATAATCTGCCCGGCGTGGTCACATGCATAAAACACAATCCGCCCAGTGTGATCACATGCATAACAATACAATCAGCCCGCCGTGGTCACGGGCATAACAACACAATTCGTCTGGCGTGTTCATAGGCATCCAGTCCAAATCATTTCACACAAAAGCAAATATACAAGAACACATGTATATGATGAATGAATATTAGATTTCATGCTCTTGGTCTAGTATAGATAACACGCTAAAGTGTAGGCATGTGCAAAGTGTGCTATCACAGCTCAAATTGGCAATTTCATCACGTAAATTTCAATTATCAAGTTCATTCAAGAAATTAGCCTCTATGTAACCTCAAACATGGATCAAATAGTCACAACAAGGCTACAACTATGTGAAACATCACAACTTAAAACTTAACAGTCAATTCAAGGCATATCATAGCCTAAGCGCTACCCCGAACATGGATAAATACTCAGGTGCTCAAACATGGGCTCAAACTCGACACATGTCAGCACCTATAACACATAGCTATCACGAATAATTCAGGCAACTAGTGCCTCAATCAAGTTTAGGTAAGATACTTACCTCAAGCAAGGCAAATTACTCCTATAACAAGCCCTTCCCGCGTGAATAAGCCTCCGGATGTCCCTAATATAGCCAATTTAACTCAATATAATCAGTAAAAGTCATATGAATTGATTCCAAATGATAGAGCAAAGATATTTAACCAAAATCAAAAAGCCAACCAAAAATATCATCCCCGGGCCCTCACCTCGGAACCTAATCAAACTCATAAATTCTTAACACCCATTCTGATACGCGTCCAAGCATACCAATATCATCAAAATCCAACCTCAAATCGACCTTCAAATCACAAATTTATGTTTTAGAAAGCTTTTACAAAAGTCCCTAATTTTTCCAATTGAAACCACTAATTAATTGATACAAACAAAGATGGAATCATGGATAATGGACAAATCCGAGTAAAAAACACTTACCCCAATCCAAATCATGAAAATCCCCTACGAAATCGCCCAAATCCGAGCTCCACAACTATAAATATGATATAAAAACTGAAACTCTCGAAGTAGAGTACTATATAGTTTGCCCAGGTGTTATACATCATGATCGCGTAGAACAAATAATCTCTGCCACAGAAATAGCCTACACGAACGCGAGTCCCAACTCACGAACGAGATGCTCACGCGTCCTACCCCTTCGTGAATGCGGGATCCCTTCCGCGATCGCTTAAGCTTATCACCTGATGCCCTTGCTGAACACCTCCTCTACGCGAATGCCTCACCGTCCTCATGATTGCGATTCCCCTGCCTCTTTAAGATTCACGAATGCGAGCATAACATCGCGAACATTATGAACAATTTCCCCTTGCCAACAAAATGCCTTTCACGATCGCGGTAGCCACTTCGCCATTGGAAGGAGGAAACCAGAACAACAGAATAGGAGTCCCAAACATGATGGGAATAGTCAGAAACCAATTCGAATCACACCCGAGGCCCTTGGGACCCCGCCCTATCATACCATCAAATCTCAAAATGCAATATGAACCTACTCAAGGCCATAAATCACACAAAGCAACATCAAAATCACAAATCGCACCCCAAGTCAAGCCTAATAAACTAATGAACTTTTAACTTCCTAAACTCATGTCGAACCATATTAAATCAACATCGAATGACCTCAAATTTTGCATGCAAATCCCAATGACACAACTGACCTATTCCAACTCCCTAAACCAAATTCCGAACATAATATAAACAAAATCAACCCTCGGTCACACATATCAACCTTCAACTATCAAACTTTTGCCAATTCAAGCCAAAACGACCCACAGACCTCCAAATTCACATCCGGACTAAGTCCAAAATTACCATACAAAGCTATTGGAACCATCAAAACTTCATTTCGGAGTCGTTTACACAAAACTCAAACTACGGGAAACTCATCTAATTTAAGCTTCTAACCTTGGGACTTAGTGTCCCGATTCACTCCGAAATATCCCCAAAACCAAACCAACCACCCCGACAAGTCACATAATCACAAATGAACATACAAGAGGCAATAAATAGGAGAATGGGGCTATAATACACAAACCAACCAGCTGCTTTGTTATATGCAAGTAACAATGAAGGCATTATATGAATAGTAGGACGGAGTAAAAGAAGCCATGATGTAATCAAAATACATAGTTTAAATCCCACCCCGCATGCTTAGCCCATGACAATGTATGAATACTCGTCACCTTGCACATACGTTGTCCCCACACATAAAATTGAGTTGCAAATAGACTAATCAAGCCCTTATTTCCTCAAATCAAGGTTGACCACGACGTTTACCTCTTTCAGAACCAATTCAACAATCAACCACGACCTTGCCTTTTGAACAAGCTTCCGAACCAACCGAATCTAGCCAAGCATCAATTAAACAATCCAAAATAAGCTTTAGAAACACCCACAAATGAAAAAAGGTTAAATTTTAATCATTTTTTATAAAGTCAACAAAAGACAACCCGATTATCCATTCACCCTCGAGCCTAGTTATGTAATTTTTTATTTTTAAATCCAACGTCAATTTGAGGTCTAAATCTCAATTTTGCAAAATCCCTAAATTCTACCCAAAACTCCTAATTTCTACCTTCAAATTCTTAGACTTGATGTTAGAAATTCATGAAAGTATTCAAAATTTATTTTAAACTAGTTAAAGATACTTACCAATGAATTTGGGAAGAAAATCCTCTTCAAAAATCGTATCTAGAGTGTTTAGGGTTGGAAAATGCTGTAAAATAAGCTAAGTCCCGACTTTTCCATCTTTTATCCAGTTGCAGATATTGTTTTCTCGCAATTGCAATGTTCGCAAAAGCAAACCACTATTCGCAAAAGCGACCCACTGTTCGCAAAAGCGAACATCTTCCCAGCCCCTTTGATATTGCATTTGCAACAACATCTACGATTGCCCCTTACTCGCAAAAGCAGACAACCATCACAATTGCAAAGTCTATCTAGCCTACTCCTAGTCGCAATTGCGACCATCCCATCATAGAAGAGAATCACCAAACTCGTATTTGCGATAGACACTTTGCATTTACGAATATCACATCCCCTCCCCATATATCACATTTGCGAGACCTGCAGACCTGATGCACCAGATTCTTTTCCAACAACAGTTCAACAACACTCCTAACACATCCGAAATTCATCCGAGCCCCTCGAGATTCAATCCAAAAATGCACACAAGTGTAATAACATCCTACAAACTCGCTCGCTAACTAAAATCATCAATATAACATCAAATAACAAGAATTGATCTTTAGAACTAAAGAATTTCAACTTAAAACTCAATTTTCACAATCTTTCACATAATGCGCCAAAACGCAATTGGGTCACCCGGGATACCCAAAAAATGTGAGTACAAGTCCAAAAAGATCATACGAACTTAATGGACCGTCAAAACACCGATTCGAGGTCGTTTATCAAGAATGTTGACTGTGGTCAACTCTAGTCTCATTTTAATTCAAAAATCTCATTTTCTTCAAAATTTCACACAAAAGCTTTATGAAAGTGACACGGACCATGCATGAAAATTAATAGATATTAAATGAAGTTGTGGGAGGTCTAGGAACACAAAAATGAAGGCTAGTCCTCAAAATGAACTATCGGGTCATTACATCCTCCACCTCTAAAAGAAATATTCATCCTCAAATGGACATAGAAATGTACCTAGATTGGTAAAAAGGTGGGGATATCTACTCCTCATATTGAACTCGAAATCCCACGTAGCCTCCTCAATCAGTTGACCTCTCTAATGAACTTTCACAGATGGAAAACTCTTAGATCTCAACTTACGAACCTGCCGGTATAGAATAGCCACCGACTGTTCATCATAGGTTAGATTATCATCAAGATGCACCGTGCCGAAGTCCAAAATATGTGATCTATCCTCATGGTACTTCCGAATTATGGAAACGTGAAATATCGGATGAGCCCCTACTAGGCTAGGAAGCAATGCAAGCCTATAAGAAACCTCCCCAACTCTCTCCATTATCTCAAACAGGCCAATAAATCTCGGACTCGACCTTCTTCTGAAGCCGCATAATGCCCTTCATAGGTGACATTCGGAGTAGAACCTTCTCGCTTGCCATGTAAGTTACATCTCGAACCTTCTGATCCGCATAACTCTTTTTCTTGGACTTAGCTGTACGAAATCACTCTCGAATCACCTTAAACTTCTCGAAGGCATAATAGACTAAATTAGTGCCCAATAATCTAGCTTCATAGGGCTCAAACCAACCAACTGGCGAACGGTATCGCCTCTCATACAAGTCCTCGTACGGAGCCATATGGGTTCTTGATTGATAGCTATTGTTGTAGGCGAACTCCGCTAGAAGTAAATACTAGTCTCACTGACCCCCGAAATCTATAGAGCATGCCCGTAACATGTCCTCCGGTATTTGAATAGTACACTTGGACTGTATGTCCGTCTGAGGATGAGACATGGTACTCATATCAACCCGCGTGCCTAACTCATGCTGCACACCTCTCAAAAATGTGATGTGAACCGCGTGCCTCAGTCAGAAATGATGGAAATCGGCATGCCATGCAGGAGGATAATCTCTCGAATGTAAATCTGAGCCAACGACTCTGAAGAATAGGATTTCATCAATGGAATGAAGTATGTGGACTTAGTCAACCGGTCCACACTAACCCAGACTACATCATATTTCCTAAAGGTCCGTGGTAAGCCTACCACAAAATCCATAATGATGCACTCCCACTTCCTTTCCAGTATCTCCGATCTCTGAATCAACCCACTCGATTTCTAATGCTCATACTTTACCTGTTGAAAATTCAAACATCGAGAGACATAATCAACAATATCTTTCTTCATCCTCTACCACCAATAGTGTTGTTTCAAGTCACAGTAGATCTGCCTGACACCTAGGTGAATGTAATAGCGCAAACAATGAGCCTCCTGAAGGATCAAATCCATCAACCTATAAACATTTGGAATACAAATATAGACATGAAGTCGCATAACACCTTCATCTCCAATCACAACCTCCTTAACACCCCCCCCCCCCCCCGCACTATAAGACTCGATCAGTCATTTTGAGCTTAAGCTTTCCGTGCGGTGGTTTGAGGTCATGAGTAGTTTCATATTTTGTATTATGACTTACGTGTATGGTCGATTTTATCTTTCGAGCGATTCACTCTTGATTTAGAAGAATGATTCCCATTTTAGAAGCTTTAAGTTGGAAGAGTTGACCAAGTTTGATTTTTGCATATTTGATCTCGGTTCAGAGTTTTTATAGTTCTTTAAGGTCCGGATGTGACAATGGACTTAGGCGAATGCCCGGAATTGAATTCGGAGGTCCCTCAAATTATTTGACTTATTTTGTCGAAAGTTGGCAATTTGAAGGTTTAGAAATTCCTTAAGTTTGACCATGGTTTGGCTTTATGGCTATCAGGTTCAGATTTCGGTTTCGGGACTTGGAATAGGTCTGTTTTTTTTTTTGGAACTTGTCGGCAATGTTTGGAATCATTCGAGTAGATTTGATAGGATTCGGATGCGTGGTTGTCTTTTTAGAAGTTTTTGTGTTTCATTGTAATTTTCCTGTGATTTGGTGTTTGATTCGTGATATTCGGATGTTGTTTTGGTGTTCCATTCATGCAAGCGAGTTTTTATGATATTTTTAGACTTGTGTTGGGGCCCAGGGACTCGGGTGTGTTTCAGATGCATTTCGGAGTATTTCGGTCGGCTTCAATTTTGCTGGTGCCTCAAGTCTGGCAAATGGGAGACACTATTCGCATTTGCGAGCCTCACATTTGCGAGGTGTGGATCGCATTTGCGGGGTTCACTAGAACTGAGTAGTTTGCATTTATGATGTAATATCTGCATTTTTGAGGGTTCGCATTTGCAAACCCCAGTTCGCATTTGCGACTTCTGCACATGAACAAAAGGGTTGGAATACGGGACATAGCTTCATTTATCATATTTTAGAACCCTAGACTCGATTGGAGGCGATTTTGTGGTGGGATTTTAATGTACAACTATTGGGAAATTACATGATTATTTATGAGATTCAATATCAAAATCATGAGATCCAAGAGAGTTTTTGGGGATTTTTTACTATGTTTGAATAAAATTTGAGATTTGAGAGTCGAATTGGACTCGAATTTGAAAATAAAACACATATATGGACTCATGGGGTTACGAGTAGTCTAGATCTATCCTTGGACTCGAGTATTGACCGGGAGAGCCCGGGGTTGACTTTTGATGACTTTTGGGGAATTGTGTAAAGATCTTAACTTTATTTATTAGAATTGGTTTCTCTTGCATTATTTGATGATATTAAGTCGATTTTGGTTAGATTTCAGCTGAACAGAGGTAAATTTTAATTGAAAAGCTATTTTTGAGTGTTGATTTGGCCTAGTTGAGGTAAGTATATTGCCTAACTTTGTGTGAGTAAACTACCCTGTAGTTTTGGGTTTATTTGCACTATTTGAATTATGTGGAAGATATGTATACGAGGTGATGAGTGTGTACACGACCTTATATGTGAAAATTGACTGGTTTAGACTCTTAGGTTTCTTTCGTTTCTGAATTTACTCTTATATGCACTTAATTGAGGTTGTTATTACATGTCATATCTTTCGTTGTTAAGTTTATTCTTATACATTTAATTGGAGTTGCAGATGTTGAGAGCTATTAACATATTTAAATTGAAGTTGTCGTTTTGTGGATTATCTTTCATTGTTGGGTTATTTCCGTTTCATTGTGTTGTTGTTGAGACTCTTATATACATTGTTGTTAAACCATAGGCTATGCGTTGTTGTGATATTGGTTTTGTTGTTTTGGCAATGTTGTGGCATATTGGAACGGGTGGTGCGAGTTGATTTGTTGTGTTGATTGTGTCTTTGGCACATGTGGAATTGTTGAGAGGATTGTTGGGGGTGTTTGAACGAGGATTGGCCGTGCTATTGTTATTATTGATATTTGCACATGCGGCGAGACAAGTTTGTGTGTGTGTGTGTGTGTGTGTATATATATATATATATATATATATATATATATATATATATATATATATATATATATATATTGGGTTTGTTCATGTGGAGAGACAAGGTGGAATACTTATTGATGTGCGTGTGGCGAGACAAGATTACTTTATTATTGCGCACGCGGCCAGACATGGGGGGTATGTCAGGGATGATATGTGATGGCCTAGGGGCATATTATCAATGATATTCATCCAGTGGTGTGACTTCCTTATGTACGTCATGCATATTACATGATTTGTTGTGTTGTTTCCAATGTGCTATTCAGTATCTCTGATATTACTTGCTCAGTTGGGATGTGATCATACACTTGCACATGCATACACTGTAACATGTCATCTATACCAGCCAGGAGTATGAATCTTGATATTTATTGATCATGTTCATGTATTATTGTATATCTACCTTCTGTACGCGGATTGGATTGGTGACGCGTGAGTTGTCCGTACGGATATGAGATATGGTCACTTTTGGCATGTGAGTTGTTCGTGTGGATATGAGATATTTTTACTTTTGGCACGTGAGTAGGCCCGTGAAGATATGAGATATTGTTACTATTGGCACGTGAGTTGTCCATGCGGATCCGAGCTGTTGATGTTATTGGTACGTGAGTTGTCCGTGCAATATGTGAGTTGTCCATGCGGTTGTGATCGATAATGTGAGCATGAGATACCATGTGTATATGATTCGTGATTTGGGACTCGTGGTTATGATAGTTGAGGTATGGTAACTTAGGGTGATTCTTGTCATAATGTCTGTGGCGGAACGGTTTGATGATTAGGATTGTCACTCTTTTCCCTTACTTGTTTTCACTTGTATATTATCTGTGTTTTAGTTATTTTCTTGTTAATCACTTGATTACCCTTTGTTGCAATTTATTTACTTTGCTTTGCCATTGTTAGCATTATATTGATATTCTGCACAAGTTATTTGACTAGCAGGTGTCTTGACTTGAACCTCGTCACTACTCCATCGAGGATAGTCTTGATACTTACTGGGTACCGATGTGGTGTACTCATGCTATGCTTGCTGCACATTTTTGTGCAGATCCAGGTACCTTGGAGCGTGCTGGAAATTAGGTAGCTACTTGTGATTTGTTGCAGAGACTTCAAGGTATACCTTTTATTGCGTTAGCAGGCTCCAGAGTCACCTTCTTTTGCCTTTCATTACTACTATTTATTTTCATTCCAGAATAGTATTATATTTAGAGAATTTAGTGTATTTAGTAGAGCTTATGACTCTGTACTACCGATTTTGGGGTTGTTTGACTGTTTTTCCATTTTGGTTTTTATTATGTTATTTATCAGTTTAAAATTAATAGCTTAGTTGTTATTTCTGCTAAATTCTCAACATATGTTAGGCTTACCTAGTCCTAGGGACTAGGTGCCATCACGATGCTTAAGGTAAGATTTTGGGCCGTGACAAGTTAGTATCAGAGCTCTAGGTTCAAAGGTGGTACGAGTCAAAAGCAAGTTTAGTAGAGTCTTGCGGATCGGTACGTAGACGTCTGTACTTATCTTCAAGAGGCTACAAAACTATTAGGAAACTTCACTTCTTTCATTCCTATCGTGCAGATTTATTTATTTTGGAGTTTGAGCCTTTGTCATTCTATTCTCTCGCAGATGGTGAGGACATGAGCTACTGTTATTGATTATGCTGCCCCCAGAGCTGGTGTTACTAGAGGCTGGGGTAGAGGATGGGGCAGAGGCTGAAGAGGAGCACGTGCTACAACTAGAGGACCTGCCAGAGCAGCAACTGAGGAGCCACCAATAGCTCCGATGGGGTAGTAGCTATCTGAGATGCCTATTCTACCCCTGGACTTCATGAGACTTTGACGCAGTTCCTGAGCATGTTAGGTATAATGGCTCAGGCGAAATTGATTCTAGTTGCGCCAGCTACTTCACAGGTTAGGGGAGAAGCTCAAACTCCCTCCGCCTGTACTCCAGAGTTGCGTGCTCATGTTGTTCAGACTCCGGGTATTGTGCCATTACAACCCATTATCGCGGTTTAGCCTGAGATCAGGCCAGTGGCATCAGAGGAGCAGAAGAGACTTGAGAAGTTCAAGAAGTATTTTTCTCCTACTTTCAGTGGAGCAGCTTCTGAGGATGCACAGGGTTTTCTGGACCAGTGTCACCGTATTCTGTGCACTATGAGCATTATGGAGGTGAGCTTGGTTGCCCTTACTACTTTCAAGATGATGGGGTCGGCGTATAGATTGTGGAAGGCTTATGAGAAGGGTAGGCTAGTTGGCGAAACGCCACTTACTTGGACTCAGTTCTCTGATCTTGTTTTTGAGGGAGTTCGTTCCACATTCGCTCACAGATTTGTGGTGCACCGAGTTTGAGCAGTTGTAGCAGAGGGCTATGAACATGCCCGAGTACGCTATTAGGTTCAGTGTTTTATCTCGTCATGCACCTGCTTTGGTTTCTACTGTTAGAGAGATAGTTCGCAAATTTATCGAGAGGCTCAATTATGGTCTCAGACTTCCGATGACACGGGAGTTGGAGATTTGATACTTCATTTCATCAGGTGGTGCAGATCACTAGGAGGATTGAGCGCATTTGCAGTTTAGAGAGATAGGATATGGAGGTTAAGAAGCCTCATGGATCGGGAGGATCTAATGATCCCTATTTTGGAGTTAGGGCGTGTCATGGTAGAGGTTTTGTGGGTCATCATGTTCAGTCGCCACTTCAGGTTTCACGTGGTACTTCAGTTATCTATGGGTCTCAGAGTACTCGTTGAGGATAGCTCTCACAGCCACGTCAGCAGGAAATTGCTTTGAGTATAGGGATACCAGGCACATAATGAAAGATTGTCTCAGACTCTAGATGGGTGTACCACATCGGAGTATTAAGGCTATGGTTTCCTCTCTAGATGTTACTACACTTACACAACCCTCTAGAGACGGGGGACAGGCGGGTAGAGGTCGTCCTAGAGGGGGAGGGCCAGCTCGTTGTTATGCTTTTCCTAGTTGGACTGAGGCTGCTGCACCAAATGATGTCATCATAGGTATGGTTTCGGTTTGTCATAGAGATGCATCAGTATTATTTCGATCTGGTCCCATTTATTTGGTAGGATTCATCCTACCTTGCGTCATATATGGTTATGTTTTGTGATTCTTGTACTTTGTTTATGTGTCAACGATAATTGGGGGATTCTATTGTGATAGCCCGTGTCTATTATTCTTGTTTGGTCGCTATTGAAGGTTGTGAGGCTAGGGTGGACTTTCTGTTACTTAATACGGTAGATTTTGATGTGATTTCTGGATGGTTTGGCCATGACTTGTGATTTGGGTGCTCTAATGGTATGGGGAGTCTGTTACGTGTTATGATTTTGTTCTGCGCGATTAAGTTAGTATAAGGTTTTAGTTATAACGATGTTTGTCTTACTTGTGATTCCGAGTTGAGGATGAGAACCTTGTGTTCTTTGTGGATCGGTATGTTTGGACCAGGCTACTTGCCGCAGTGGAGTCAAGTTAGGAGGATATTTGTGTGATTACTTTGTATGCATTGTTCCTCTTGGGTGGAACGGATTCATAGTATGGTACCGATGGGGAGTTGTACTGTTACACCCCATATTTTCGTACCTAAAAGTATGTCGTAAGTCAATTGATGTAAGCTAAAAAATGAGATCCTCTTTGAAAGTATATAAAGTAAGTTAATCATGTTACCTTGGAGG
The DNA here is from genome assembly GCF_001879085.1 of Nicotiana attenuata. Taxonomy (NCBI): domain Eukaryota; kingdom Viridiplantae; phylum Streptophyta; class Magnoliopsida; order Solanales; family Solanaceae; genus Nicotiana; species Nicotiana attenuata. Next base: position 40,664,987 of record NC_031993.1, read on the forward strand.
TTACAAATATTTAAGATCATAATCAGCAAGTACCAAGAGGGTTGGAAGGTTTAAAAGCTAAACAAATCGAAGAAAATAAGTTTCGTCAATAGTCGGCAAGTTGGGAATGTTATGACCTGTACTTTGGGATGAGACAAGGGTTCATAACATGATAAGAAGTTGATGTTACGAGGTATTTTATTCGTATGATAGTTGTCAAGCGAGTTATAAAACAAAAGTCGGCGGAAGTCATCACAATTTACATTCATAAATTTTAATGAAATTTGGGTCTAATATCAATGAGATTTTCTCCCAATAGACGTGGAGTTATGGGGTAATCCACCTATCAAATTGAAGGTCTACAAGTCTAGTTTCTAAATTATTAAAGAGTTTGTCAATACAACATCGGAGTAGAGAGATATTTACATTTTCGCGAGATTGCGCAAACTGGTAGGTGACAAGTAGGTGCATCACATACTTGCTTAAATGAAGAGACTAAATAAATCCCCAAAAAGGGAAGGCCAAGGGGCCTTTTAAGGGATCGATTAATTAATTTCTTTCATCTATTTATCAGTCCAAGAACATCAGATTGAACACCTGCAACTCCTCCACCAAAAATTTCACACAAATCCTAGGTGATTTCGGGTTTTACGAAGTGATTCCAGTACCGAAAAACCCTGACAACTCTCTCATTTCCCTTTCTCTTTCTTGTAGCTGCATTGGGGGGCTGATTTTAGATGAGGAGGGACTAAGTTTCGTAGTTTCTACCCAGTCCAAGGTAAGTTTATGCTTCTCTTTCTCTTATCTAAGCTTCTACGAGTTGTAGCTCGATCGTAAAGAATGGAACTTGCGAGTTTTGAAAGAGTGTGTTTACCTTGAAAATGGTAATTACAATTAAATTTGATTTTGTGGTTCTAAAAAACGTGACCTATTTTTATGCTAGTTGTTAAGCAATGGATGCTAAGTAAAAGATTAGCAATCAAGATTGCAGCTTAGAGACGATATGATAATCGAACCAAACAGTTGGAGATCGGGGCCTCGAGCTGTCGTTTATAAGGCCTCAGGGTCGAGTTGGGCGACCATCTTAGAGGGATCGAAGGAGGGTTAACACTTTATGAGAGCTATGATGACGGCTCTTTATGATCAATGATAAGCAATAAATGAAGAATAATAAATAGAACACAATGAATATAAGCAACAAATGGAAGTAATGAGTTCAAGGGAATATGTTAGACAATAGAGAGAATATTCTTTGTATTCAATATTGAGTATGAGGTGTCTACAAAATGACAAGGATTTCCCTTTATATATGAGGGGGAACATAGTACAAATGCATTAATTACAAAGATATGGGGCAGGTATAGCCACTTAATGCCCTGATACGGGTCAGAGCCAGCCCTCTAGACTTTGTCATCCCTAGTCGTGCGCCTAGGGAACTTCCCACTTTGCTATCATAACCGTCGACTTGCGCTGCCTCGAGGTTGGACACCGATGGTGCCTCGGGATAAATCTCGACCGTAGTCTCGAGCCTTTGGAAATCTTGCTTACGAGGCGTTGTAATGGCCAAAAATTGGACCCTCCGATTTTACCGCATATAGATAGTCCCCGCGTTTCTTAGAGTGGAACGATAAGAAACGACTTTGATATCCATCTTTTCGAACTTTCTGTGATGATGTCATACTTATGACATAAGCCTTTGTGATAACTGAGGTGTCCCGTCGGTTCATCTTTTTCAGTGCCATTCAATGTACTGCCGATTCTTATTCTCCAAAGTGATAATATCGCCGTAGATTCAGTTCCCAAAAAATGTGTTGATTGCGCCTACTGATACGTCTTTCAAAGACATTGATGGGGCCGCCGGTTACACTGCCGCCCTCTATAAATGGAAGCCTCCTGGAACCATTTCCTCATTCAAGTGCCTTACAATATCCATCCACTCCTTTCTTTTCTTCATCCTCATCCATTGTTATCCCCATGTTTGAGGCTCGCGGCCTTAAGGTTACATGGCGACTTTCCCATCAGCCACGCCATGGCCTTTTTTCAGGGCTTTCCCTTACTGAGAGAGATTGCATTGACTTGTCGTTGCTATTGTTTTTGTTGTTATTGCTGCTGTCGTCGTTGTCTTGAGATGATGAAATAGGGATACCGATTTTTTTTACCACTCAGGAAGATATTCAGACTCTACACAGGAGGGTGTTCGGACTATACTCCGCTGCTCACCTCCCTACTCCGGCCTGGTGTGGCACTTCATCCCCTTTGCTTTCCTTGTCCTTTGAGACGCCATTAGCGGGGGGGGAGGGGGGGGGAGGGGGGGGCGAGATCAGGCTTCCAGAGATATGATTCCCGAGGGGGCGGTGCTCAAAGATAATGCCGCCGAGAATGCACCCCTTAGAACAGATTAGACTCTTGGCTTTATTTGTATGTACACTTTTTTGCTTCTTTGTTTCTGTGTAAGGACCCCTCGTGGGCTGTTGTAATCATATGTAAGGACCCCTCGTGGGCTTTGTAATCGTCGTTTATTAATGAAAAAGGCGTTTCTTCGATTTGCTTCTGATTTATGCTTCATTCCCCTTTATCTGCATTTGTGAAGAATCTGAATGTATGATCCCACCTATCGGTGCGAATATTGAGCCCGGGTGCTAGTGTTTTTTCTGGCTTTTGATTGATTAACACGATTCCCTGTAGAAACTTTTGTCGTTCCTTGGACCGGTCTGGATTGGGTTGATAAACTCGGGCCGTCGGGATCCCCGACTTCGAGTTGAAGGAGAGTAGGGCTTTGAACTTTCAATGCGAGACTTAGCCCTTTTGATCCCGCGATTGTCCTCGACGGGGGGATTTGCTCGAAGTTCAGAGAATAAAGATAGCCTTTAGACTTTCGGGAGCAGTCCCCGAGCGGGGGTTCGCTCAAGCTCGGGCTACCTAGAGGCTTGTTTTGAACTCAGAGTAGATAGTCTTAAGGCATCGCAGATAGATTCCGGATGGGGGCCTACCCGGGCTTAGACAGTAGCTTCAGGCCAAGCCCATATGAGTAGGTTTTTTAGAGCTTATCATCTTTTGAGGTCCTCGAGATCGGGTACCATCTCGAGGCTTAGGATGATGTCAATGGCTCCTTGGAGCATATTCTCTTCTTGTTGGAGGTCCTCGAGATTGGGTACCATCTCGGGACGTGTAGTGATGTCATTGGCCTCCTGGAGCCTGTCTTCTTCTTGATGGGGATCCTCGAAATCGGGTACTCTCTCGAGACTTGGTTGATGCGGAGGTCTCTAGCACCAAAACATCGTATGGCGGCATCAAGTGTATGACGTGGTTGCGAAATGTCCGAGGCAATCTCGATGGAACATCTTCCCAAAGCGGCAAAAGCTTTAGCCAGTATTTTTAATCAGTGTTAGTTTCATTGTGTAAATAGTAGTAGATAACCCTAATCCCATATGTATTAGGAGTAGGACATGTATTGTGTATATATAGGGCTTAGTGTATCATTGTCTTAATTAATCAATAATATTTTCTCCCGTGCTTTCTCACATGGTATCAGAGCATCAGTGAGAAATTGTCGTTGTGCATCATTCCAGCGGCCTCTGGGAAGAAAGACCTCGTTACCGTGCAATTTTCCGGCGACTAAAGAGGTTGTCCGTAACAAAACATCACTTTTCGTCAGTGTTGTGCAAAAAACCAACACCACCACGAAGTAGATCGGCCTCCGGCGACCAACCCATTAAAATATCTCCGTCAGAAGACCCCCCACGCGCCGCCACGCGCCGTCGGAAGAAATTTTCCGGTGAAGCTCCGATCACGCGCCGGCGCGTGGCCCCTTTTCCGGCCACTTTTTCGCAAAACTTCTGCCAGGACAGGGGGAGCCTCTTAGCGATCCTGCAAGATATAGGCGGTTGGTTGGTAAATTAAATTACCTCACAGTGACTAGACCTGACATTTCCTTTCCTGTGAGTGTTGTGAGTCAGTTTATGGATTCTCCATGGATAGTCATTGGGATGCTGTTGTTCGCATTCTTCGGTATATAAAATCAACTCCAGGCAAAGGCTTATTGTTTGAAGATCGAGGCCATGAGCAGATCGTTGGATACTCAGATGCTGATTGGGCCATGAGTAGTTAAGGATGTATACGTTATTCATTCCTGTGAAATGTATTCCAAAGAATGTCTAGGTATGTTCCTAAGTCCCTATTAAGGCATACGATAAAGATGTTAATGTTCATAATGTAATGTTATATGTTTCTTCATTTACCATCGAGCTACAGATGGTTGGGCAGGTATGCATCTTCATTTACCACCGAGCTGCGGCCGGTCAAGCAGTAATTTATTTACCATCGAGCTATGGTCGGTTGGGCAGTTACACATTTACCATCGAGCTACGGCTGGTCGGGCAGTTACCACTGGTTGGGAGGTTATGTATCTGGTTGTCCAGGCACGCATTTACCATCGAGCTACAACCAGTCAAGAAGTTACCATTGATCAGTTGAGCAATCATATTATGATATGGAGAATAGTCTCAAAGAGAGGCATTTATATATATGTATAATTAATATGGATATCATGGCCCTCAGTGGCACTTCAGGAGTTCAATTTGATTCTTATATCTCTTTCATTGATGCTGGCTTATTCTTATGTTTAAAGTCTTCCTTACATACTCGGTACACTATTGCACTCTATTTTGCACTAGTCAAAACAAGATCCAACTGTGGTTTCTCTGTTGTTGATAAAAGAGAGTGCCGCCTAATATTTAAAGGTATACTAGGGTACCTGTTTAATTACTAAAGTCATATTCTTTAGTAGTCTGCTAACCGGTGAGATTATGGGTAAGGGTTCTTCTTCTTCTAAGGGGAAGGTGTTAGGCACCCCTTAAAATCTATCTAAGGTAGCTCCATATGACTTAGACTAAATTTAGAATTAATTATTTGTACTATGTCTAACTAGTTTTTGAAATAGAATACGACTTGCTATGCATTAGAACATAATACTTACGAAAGAAGTTGTAGTTTGGAAAAGGTATGAAGAGGAGTCTTGGAAGAATAATGTTAGTGTATGTACGCTTGAAAGAGTTTTAAAATGTGTGTGGTGTTTGTATTTAGGAAAATATGTGAAAAGGAAAGCTAAGTTAAAACAGTTTGTTCCTAAAGTATGGAAGTTCATATTACTCTAATGGGAAGAAGGTGTTATAAAAGTAAGCCTAAGATATACCTTGGCTTTTAGATATTATACTTGAGGGAACCTATTTGGGGCGTCAACACCTTATTTTTGAAATGCGTTGATTCCTTTTAAAGGTCAAACTTGCGATTCAGTTCTGATTTTCATTTTGGAAGAGGAGCCGTAGTCTCTTACTAAGCTTTTGGTATTCAAAATCTTTAAGAAAACTTAGTGAAAACATAGCATTTTATTGATACAAACAACTTATAATTAGCAACGAGGGATTAGTTACTAACTAATACTTCTTTTAGTCGTATGTTCTTTAAGGCTTGCCTAAGTTGTTTATATGATTTAAGACATAAAGTAAAGCATTCAATCCAATGTATAATTGTTGTATACATGTGGTAGATAAAATAACAGGAATATAGTAAAAGATAATGGCATAGCAAAAACTATAGGATAGTGAAGCAGTAGATAATAAAGGAGTAAAGAAAAGGAAGGACTCTGGTTTTTGGGCCTCAAAGAGGTAGGCCCACCAATATCAGGGACGGGCAACGACTGACTTTGGACTTTCGATATATAGGAGTGCTGGACTTGGGCCTGAGTTCCTTAAGAAATCAGCAGGCCCAAACAATTGTACATATTCAAAAAAAAAAGGAGAAAATCATTAGAAAGATAATACTCTATACATGTTCATACATGAAACTTGTAAGCGAAAATAAAGAAGGTGACTAACAGTAGATGTGGCAGTTATGTATGTCAAGTGATCCATATTGCATACCTTTCATTGTCATTAAACATTAAAACCAAAGAGAATAATAAGTGTCAACGAATTAAGTTTCCACTCAGGGTCGAAGCCCTATTTGAATCCCGCGACACTTCAAAGTTTCCAAGGGTCTCAAGGTCCAGGTCAATGCTTGTGCGAGGGAGAATAGCCCAACCAAAAGTTAAACTCTACTCCCAAATACTCGTAACCACTAACGACTCATTCTTCCCTATATGTTTAAGTGTCAATAAGGCACTTTCAGTGTGAATCGGTCACCAAAACACCACAGCACAGGTGTATACCCTTCTTAACTGAATAACAAAAGAAACACAGAAATAATTTCATTTTTTATAATTATATTTTCAATACTAAGTGAATGAAACTCACATTAAACAAGTCTAAAGATCAGTTTCCAAACACACATAGAGGCAGAAACGATATAATGGTACTGCTAAAAAACCAAACACTTGGGATCATATCTTAAGGATAGATAAAGAGCACACCGTTCAGATATGTAGCAGCCCAGAAATACAAATGCCTTTGTCCTAGTAGACTAATCACAGATTGGTTTAACTCTGGTCTTGTCACTAGCACATATATAAGTTATCAACACTACTTGGAACTCTTTAAAGCATCAATAAAGGTTCAAACAATCATGGTTAGAAACCTCTACATGTGTTATTATAGCTACCTGAATATAATCAAAACTCTTAACATGACTATAGGTTTGTAGATTCAAATGGAACATCTAAGAATATTTAACAGAATCATAGACTATCAGCCTCACTTAACCTTGAAATTGACGATAGAACTATCCCTTATTAATCTCATTGTCAAATGGACAAACTATTATGTCCAAGCAGTAGCAATAAGAAGTTTCTTTTAGGGTTTACAAACGAGATTCATGTTAGATTAACTGGGAAAGAGGGAGTCGAGTGTAGTTTCAAAACAGTGCACAGAAATAAGAAATCATGAAAGAGAAACATACATACAACATTTTCATTCAACTACACAGATATTTCAAATAAGGTTATGATCTTACAAAAAATAGGATGAGTTTCACTCATTATGAGACCAAGTCAACAATATCATAAAGGGGGTTAAAGACAAGGAAGATATTATGCCAAACAGGTTTAACTCAGCTGTATAGACTAAGACTAACATCTAAATATGATGTAGTTATACACAGCTTGTGAAACAATTATCATTCAACTATAGCAAACATGACTATAACCTATTTTATGAAAGTTAACTTGATCATAACAGAATATATGCAGAATGGTTGCTGATGTTCATAAAAGTTCACTTTAATGAGACAGATTCATATAGAGACCTAGAGATGTAACTAACAGTTAGACACATACATAAGACTGTCATAGTAATGACTCAGAAGTTGCTCTTAGAGTTAGCAAACACACATATAAAGAAGGAGACCATTTAAACACTTAAACTTCACATGCTTCAGCTAAATGATGAAGGATTAAAAATATGAGCTTTCATGTTTGTTCTAGCTAGAATTATCGAATAACAACCTCGACTACAGAACAACAGAATGCAGAAAATAGTGTGGTAGAGATGGAGATCACAGCAGAATCATTAAAAGAAAAGCCAAGTCTAGGCAAACATGAGAAGTCATTGAGGCATATTAAGAAAACTTAATCATGTAAACTATTTGGATTCAGAATGGAAGTCATGAAAGTCACACAACAACTAAATAAATACTCAAAAAGATAACAGATAACCATAAATTAATAACACATCATCATGAACTGGAAATAACGTCTATACACTATTGACAATATCATAAACGAACACAAGTAATAAAAGATAGCCGCATGTTTATGATATTCGAATAAGACAGTCAAAAAAGAAAAGGTGGAGGTGTACTGACCTTTTTTAGGGCAGCAGATCAAACAAGATTTTAACTTAGCACTATGAAAACCAATGTTTCAAGCTCTTGAGTAGTGAAGGAACTCGGAAACAAAAAGACAACAGAGACTAATCAGAAAAGAAGCCTAGGCTTCTAAATCATAATTCGTATGAGATTTTGTTTTACTCTTGTTAGGTTTGGTAGGTCTAGTTGGAGATTTTTAGGTGGGAGCAATCAAGGCTCTATTTATAGTGCCATTTAATGGCTTAGGTTCAACATATTCAAATTAGATAGTGGAAGATGATGAAGAGTTGATGATGTGAGCACCATTGAGTGAAATCATAGACGAACAAAGGAAAATGGAGAAGTAGTTTTACTTGAGAGGAGGGAAACTGTTCGTTGAAAGAAAAAACCATCGGATAAAAGGCCCAATGTACAGAGGTCACTACGCTTGACCTCTAGACCAAGAATAATAATGATAACAACGTAAAGTGGCCATGCATTCCACTAATTTGATAGAGCACAAGGAATCTCTGAAGATTCGACCTTGCACCAATTAGTCTAGGGTTTCGAATTTGGGGTTTTTGAAATTCAACAAGTGAAATGGAAAGAAAAACCACAGGCTTCATAGACTAAGGACAAAGCGAATGATTCTGAAAAAATGATGTTTTGGTTCTAAGGTTTAGATTCTGGTGTTTCAGATTTGATCAATAAAGAAGGAAATATCAGCGAGATTCATGGATAGGGAAGCAGGAGCGATGATTTTCCAAGAAATCTCATGACTTGCATGAATTTGTACAAGGTATGTTGATTGATGTTCATGGGAGGTTGAGAGAAAAGTGAACGAAAGGGGAAATGGGGCGGCTGTGTGAGTGAGAAGTGATTAGGGTTAGGGGAGATGGGGGTGGCCATCTCTTAGGTTAAGCTTAGGGGAAGGGCTATGGGCCGATGATATTTTAGATCAACTGTCCTGATAATTTGGGGTTTAAACATTTTTATGGACGAAATTTTAGGGTGGTTAGATCCCTTAGTTTCAACGGCAAAGATTAAGATTGCTGGGATATTGAAATTATAAATAAAATGGAGACAAATTCGGAGTCGTTGATCTATGGGATGGACTGCTTGAATAAGTTGTGTTTGTTGCGTGAGTAATTGAGATAGGTGACATGGCAATCTCTGATTGGTTCGTGGAGATTGGGGTGGATTGCCAAGGTGGAGAGGAAGGGATTGTTTGGACTGGGTATGTCCGGATTGGGCTTGCCATTTGGGCCAAATTAATTTAAAAGATAGCCCCTTGGTCTTTAATGGAGAATTGCAATTGTAGCCTTTAGCCTCTTTTGATCCCTTTTATAATTAAATTAAATAAGCTTAATAATTTTTAATAAAATATAGTAAAATTATAATTATTATATACATTACTAACTGTTGTAATTAATTGTTTATAAATACTTCATTTTTCGAATTATAGCATTAATAAATTATTAACATAGTAGTCTAATTAACGAGAAATGAAGGAGTAATTTGTTAAATTAATTATAAGGCCTATGTGATGTATATAAAAGTTATTTTAATAATCTTAAAATAGTAATTATATTTATAATTATATAATACTAATACTAAGTGATTAATTTCAAAACTAATACTTAATTAATTTTTAGAAATAGGTATTTATTGATAAAAATTACTTGCAAAATATTTATCGTAAATTATTAAGTATAAGTAAATTAATTTTAAAAGGGAGGGTCAAAATTGACCGTCAACATGCACTATTCGTATAGACGTCCTTATTGTTATGGACCCTACATTAATGCCTGCAAGTGTAGGTAATCAGTTTGACGATCCCTCATAGTAGATGAGGTTAGCATTTAGTGAAGGATCAGTGAGACTCCACTTCATTTGGAGTGCAGCCGAGTCTATAAGTCATCATGTCAGTGTTTTGCTATAGACTTATGAGTAGGCTGGGGCCCTGTCCCGACCATGTTATTCCAGTTAGATATTCTTAGTGGCTTTTGTAGATGCATGGACACCTATGGTCAGTTTTGTCGTTGTTAGCAGCATGATATGTTCATTATGTACATCATGTCAGAGGCCTTGAAACCCTGTGTGCATTCATGTTTTGAGTACGATGGTTCACTGATACAGCTTTTGCCCACTTACATTTATACATTATGAGTTATGGCCATGTTGGCCCATGATAGTTGCAGAAAGAATGAGTTCAACCAAGTCGGCCTATGTATGTTCTAGTTTTCATCGAAAGATTATGAGTTACAGAGTGGTGCGCTCAGGCCCGCATGACACCGGGTGCCAACCACGCCTCACCTAGGTTGGTGTGTGACAAAGTGGTATCAGAGCAGGTCATGTCCTAGGGAGTCTACAAAGTCGTGTCTAGTAGAGTCTCACTTATGGGTGTGCTGCGCGCCACACTTATAATTGAGAGGCTACATGGCATTTAGGAAATGTTACTTTTCTTTCATTTTCTGATCGTGCCACAGAGCTGAGTCATAAGAAGTTAGTATGAAGCTTCCGTCTGATTGTGTATGCACCATAGGGGTAAGTATTATAGTAGAGCTTTAAGGAGTGGATGTAAATTCCACCTATGTAGAAGTGAAGTTATGAAAGCGACGAAGATACGATGCGAGATTTAAAGGTAAGTAAGGTAAAAGTGAAGAAGGTACGAGATACTGTAGTACAAAAGGTTGGGAATAGTCCAGACTTTAGATAGAGGGCTAGAAGCGTTGTGATTCAGTATCTAGAAATGATAGTGGTGTTGTTAGTTGCACATCTTCTAGCCTATGGTTTCCAGGTACCGAGAGGTCTAGTTACGAGAGCAACAAAGAGTTAGAGGCGACGTGATGTCTCGCTTTATATTCTTGAATAACACAAGGAACACTACGGTGCTAGCGAGTTAAAGTAAGGCCAAGAGTAGTATAAATAGATATGTGTAAGTCGCAAGCTAAAGTACAGTAGAGAGACAAGGTTTTAGGTAGAAAGGAGTAAGCATAGAAAAGGCGAGTGAGAAGGTGACGAGAATAGGTAAGGTCTGGGGATTTAGCCCATCAAAACAAGAGAGCTGATGGTTTCTGTAAGTTATAGAATGCTCAGTATAGCCCGAATGAACTCGAAGGAGTTTAATACTAGGAGTATTTAGAAGATATGTAATGCTGCCCTGGTAGGAGAATAAGAGTGTAATTGTGATGAATGATAAAAGGATGACGTTTAGGCCTTCGATTGAGTAATGATTCAAAGAGATAGGATTTAATGAATTGCATCGGATTAGAATGCGCCCCCCCCCCCTATAAGATGAATCATGTTGAGATGCTATGAAATACGGTTATTGAAGTATAGTATCGTCCCTATGTGGATCAGGAAAATAACTTTAGATGTTCCCTGATGAGATGTGAGCCCTAGTGACAATGTATTACGTTAGAGGTTTCAAGTTATCATTGGTAGATTATAGATCAACATTAAGGTGAATTAACAATAAGTAGATAAAAGTTGCAAAGTATGAGATGAGATTAGGCTGTGATTCTTAAGAGAAACAATAATGAGGAAGCATTAAAGGACTTAAATTTATACATGTAAGATAAGAAGCGAGAGAGTAACATGTAGTTGGGTAGAAGACCTCGATAGTAATAAACCGAGTAAGTGTTATGGTATAGTATGAATTAGCTACATGCAGTAAAGCCATAAGGCTATATAACCGAGGATACAAAACACAATATAGCAATAGTCGTAAAGTTCGATGAAGTACCAAACAAAGAATTTCAGTACACCTACCGATGAACCGCTTATCATAGTTATGTATATGTATGCAAAGTGAGACCTAGAGATTGGCCAAAAGCTGGAGAAAAAGGGAGATAAGAGTCACGTAAGGGTGCATATAAGGACAGAGTAGGCTGCATGACATAAGGTAGCAAATATTACGAGATTGGAAGAAATACGAGCAGAGGTTGTGGTGTGAGAAAGAGGCGTGAAGGGAGAATGCCCTGGCCTTTGGATTAATTTACCGAATAGTTGCCTAGATGGAAAGGACAATATTAAATTATTCATAAGAGTTTTAGGTTATGAGATAGATAAGCGCACCAGCCAGCATTTGAGGACGAATGTTCCAAAGGGGGGAATGATGTTACACCCCATATAGTCGAAAATGCTTCATCTATTTTTCGAATCCCGGCAGTTGCTTCTGGTAAAATGAGTCCAACCTCGAAACTTCTTCCGCCCTCATCTTCTGAGCCTGTTGCCACTGCATAAACTTCTCCTCCATTTGCTACCTCTCCACCGGCCCCAACAGAACAAACAATAGATGTTCCTTTCCTACGGTCATCCGACCATACGAATCTAGGGAACACTTTCCGGTTACCCACTCGCAACCTTTGTCACGACCCAAAATCCATTAAGGGTCGTGATGGCGCCGGACACCGCTGTCAGGCAAGCCAACCAAATACTTATTTAAACTCCAATTTTAACAATTTTGAAAACCAAGATTTTCCTTTAAATTTCATAAGTAAAAAGATAACTGCTTCAATTCAAATTACATACTAGCAATCAATACAAAAATATTTAAAAACCATCCCAGAACCCGGTGTTACAAGTGCATGAGCATCTACTGATAAGGAAATAAAATACAATACAACATCCCTCCGGAATACAGTGGACAGAAAGAAAATACAATTTACTGGAAGGGACTTTACTAGCTGCAGGCCGCCTCGAATAATGCAACTCACCTAGTCCCCGAATCATCTGTGTTGCTATGCCCAGTGGGCTGCTAGAAATAAATATACCTGTGAAACAAAAATGCACAGAAGTGTAGTATGAGTACGTAAACAACGTGTACTCAATGAGTATCCCGTCTAATCTCAAAGAAGTAGAGACGAGATGGTCAACTTCGACACTTACTAGAGGTCAATTGACAATATACTGAAAATGTGAGGAAATCATGTATCTATATAGCAGTCCTAATTCACGAAGCCAGAAAACAGGTAAACACCTTCAACAAATAATCAGGGATTTTCAAGGTTTACTCTTTAATATCTTCTCAATTTATATCAAGCCACGAAGGGCACATTTCACATTTAAAATTCTCAAGCAACAATATGACATGCGCAAATCACACCGAGGCGACGGCCCGATCCAACAGAAATAAACTGTGCACTTGCCGAGGGTATACTGTGCGCCTATAGATGCATCTATTTAATCTGCCGAGGCGTTCGGCCCGTTCCATAAATAAACACATACCCTGCTCGCGAATCATGCATGCGACGTAGGTACACATAGAGATACATGCTCAATCAGTCAATTAAGAACTTATCGGTAATATTTATCCAAATAAAACAATTTCTCTTTTTAACAATTCAGGAAAAATGATGTTTAATCTCCTTTTAAATTCATTTACTAATCCAAGGTGATTTAAGCAATTCAAGCTATCAATAGGTTCATAAATAATTCAAGTATAACATGCTTTTGAGCCCTAACTACCCGGACAATGGCATAATAGTAGCTACGCACGGACTCTCGTCACCTCGTGCGTACGTAGCCCCCGCAAATAGGAGCACATAATCAATTATTTCACCTATGGGGACAATTCCCTCTTACAAGGTTAGAAAGGAGACTCACCTCGCTCCGAAGGTCCATAACCGGCATTTCACGCCCTTCCGAAGACTCTGTTGATGCACCACGCTCCAAAACTAGCCAACGGTTATGAAAATCCATTAATGTATGCTCATTTAATCATTACAATCTAATTTATAGAAGTTCCTAACTCCGATCGAAAAGTTGCCCAAAACGCCCTCGGGCCCACGTGCCCGAAAATCCGAAATTTTTCGAAGATAAAGATTACCCATGACCTTAGGAACTCAAATATATAATTTTCACTAAATTCCATACTCAAAATCGTGGTTAAATTCGAAGAAATGCTAATTTCTAGGTTTTCCATCAAAACCTAAATTTTTCCATAATTTCCTTGCCTAATCCATGTATAAACTTGGTATTTAACTCAAAGCTAGCATAAATTACTTACCTCATGATGAGTGACGAAAATGGCACCTCAAAGCTGCTCCCCATCGACTCCAATGGAAGAAAATGGGATTGAAATGAACCCAACCCCGAATTTTAAAAGACCCCACTGCCTCAGCTGATTCCGCACCTGCGGTCCCTTGACCGCTTCTGCGGTTCCGTAGGTGCGGTTAAAATGCTGCATTTGCAGTCCTCCCTAGGCCGCCCTCTTTCGCTTCTGCGATATGCCTTCTGCTGATGCGGTACCGCTTCTGCGGAACTCTGACCGCATCCGCGGTCCACTCCTAGCCGCTCACTTCCGCTTCTGCGACCACCTTTCCGCAGATGCGGTCCCACTTCTGCGGAACCTCGACCGCATTTGCGGTCCTCGAGCCCTTGACCAAAAATCGCTTCTGCAGCTCCCTTTCCGCTTCTGCGGGACCGCTTCTGCGGTTAACCCACCGCAAAAGCAAAAATACCAGCAACCAGATCCTTCAGCTGTCTAAAAATCCCAATTTCGATCCGGAATCCACCCTAGGCCCCCGGGACCCAACCAAACATACCAACCAATCCCAAAACACATTACGGACTCGCTCGAGGCCTCAAATCACATCAAACAACGCTAAAATTATGAATCGACCTCCAATGCAAACTTAATGAACTTCAAAAATTCAAACTTCTATTTCCGATGTTTAAACTTATCAAATCACGTCCGATTGACCTCAAATTTTGCGTACAAGTCATATTCGACATTATGGACCTACTCCAACTTTCGGAATTGGATTCCGACCCCGATATCAAAAAGTCCACCTCCAGTCAAACTTCTCAAAAACCTTAAAATTTCTATCTCAAATGGTTCCAAAATGACCCACGCACCTCCGAATTCACTTCCGATCCCGCCCCCAACTCCAGAATCACCATATGGAGCTATTCACAGTGCGGACATCGATAACACTAAAATGCACTTCAAGCCAAACTTATGAAATTTCTTCTAAAATGCTAACTTCCACAATAGGCGCCAAAACGCTCCTTGGTTATCCGAAACCCGAACCGGGCATACGCCCAAGTCCGAAATCATCATACGAACCTAATGGAACCTTCAGATCCCGATTTCGAGGTCGTTTACTCAAAAATCCCATCCTAGTTCATTCTTCCAACTTTAAGCTTCCGAAATGAGAATTCTCTTTCCAAATCAACTCTGGACTTCCCGAAATTCAATTCCGACCATGCGCACAAGTCATAATACCTGAAATGAAGCTGCTCACGGCCTCAGGCTGCTGAACGGAGTGCTAGAGCTCAAAACGACCGGTCGGGTCATTACAACCTTAGTGGAAAATGAAGTGTCACCCTCACGGTTTCAAATGACTGCCATGTACTTTCCAAGCCAATGGAACTTGCCAAATATCTGAAGCTGCTGGACTCAGCAAGAGATTGGAGAAAATGGATTCTCTCTCTGTAAGTGTCTGCTAAACAGCAACATGCATTGCTCAGTGTAGGTAACAATCTAACTTCCTTCTATCTTCTTTTAATATATATTTTGCACTAATAACTCTAGATCTGACATTTCTTAGGCCAACCTTCTTGCTTCTGAGGGTCTGCAAAGGTTGATTCTGGACAAGAAAGAGCTTATTTCAGAACGAGATCAACTTTTGGCTGAAAGGAATCAACTTGCGGAACGTCTCCCAGTGTTGGAGGCAAAAATTTCTCAAATGGAAGACCTTAATGCCCCGTTGCAGCAGTCCGAACAAGATAGGATGGTCCATTGCCAAGAAACCGCTCAATTACATGTTGACCTAAAAGATGCTGAGACTAAGCGGGCCAATCTTTGTGATATTGTAACTGCTACTGTCGAGCGTGAGTCTGCCTTCATGGAGAAGGTTAGTTACTTGGATGCTAGCTTACGCTCCAAAACCTAGGACGTCAATGTTGTAGAGGAGAGAAGAGAAAAAATAAAAGAAAGACTCAAAAGAGTCATGGATCATAATCGACTTCACTCAACCACCATTGTTGAGCTTGATTCCAAAATCAGCACAATGAAAGCTAAAAATGAATATCTCCAATGCACGATTGATAAGCTCCGAGCGAAAATCCAAGACGAAGAAGATTATGTCCTCCTCGAGAAAACATATGCCATATATCATATGAAGAGAAAAACCTTGGAGGAGGCCAAAGAAGGCATCACTAACATTGATTAATGTATTACCAAGGCCCGTGAGTTGTAGACAACCGCTTATGAGAACCTTCCTCCTCGGCCCATTGCTTCTGATTCTTCGAATACTAACTTCGAGTATTCGGGAACAGAGGGAGAAACTGAACAAGATGAAGGCCTCGGATCGAAAACGGAACAACTTTCCCCGGATAAAGAAAATGAAGATTCTTCGCTCCCTTTGAGTTCTGGCAGCAAGAACTAATGTACTTTATTTACCTTTTATAATTATGCCAACTTTTCATTGGGTTTGGAATTTTAATTAATAAAAGAAAGTTTTTGCTTAAGTATTATGCAAAAAATATTTTTTCGTTTAACTGAAAAAGCTTCGGGAATTTTTTCACATCCGGTAGCTTTTGATTCCGGGAATAAACACTTCCGATATCTACCCTTTACTATGAGGGTTTCAGAAGAGAGGGATCTTATGTTTACGGTGCTCTTGAAGAAGACGTCTCCTGTTCATTCCGACACAAGCATTCGAAGTTTTGGTTAACTTTAAAATGATAAAATAAATTAACTTATCGTTCGGGCAAGAAACAAGATAAAAATAAATGGACTTTGATTTATTCCCTCTATTTTTAAAAGTACACTTACGTAAACATTCATTTTCTTAAGCAAATAAAGTTGTCAATACATGTGGCTAACGTGTACAATTTATTTCTACGGGGCTGATCATGCAGTTCCCGGCCATGATAAGATATTGACCCCAGTTCGAATAGTCCCCGATCTTCATAACACTCTTAGTGCTTTGTCATGTATTATTTCCCCCTAGTGTTCAAATTCTAAGTAAGAGAATTCGAACACTGGAAGTCTTGCATTCACTGATGGCCCTTCCTTCGTACTATGCTTTATGTTGTTTCCTCATTATTGGAAACAACTTGTGGATGGGTAAATAATCTATTTCTAGAGGCCAATGAAACAATGAGAGTCTTGGGAGATGAGATATTCTATCGAGCCAAAGATTATTTAACAATACACATGTTGATTTCCATACGAGTTGATCCACACAGAGCTGTCTATACTCATGCTAAAGTTAAGGCAATAGAGCTTTCAGTTGTTTATTCACCAACTCACCAATGATCCTTCCTTCATAGTATGCTTTACATCACTCCCTCATTAAAAACCTTGCCAGAAAAATCCAATTGAGACAAAAACTGGTCGAAGAGAAAAAGAGTGCAGCACATACTTTCAATACCAGCAAGGATCTTCAGCAATAATACATTTTGTGAGTCAGTTTCCAATTGCTTGGAAATTTAAGTCCATCTTGATTTTCCAATTCGTATGAACCTTTATCGGTTATAGCTGAAATCCGGTAAGGTCCTTCCCATGTCGATCCCAGCTTCCCAGTGTTATCTTCTTGAGTGCTTTGAGTGACTTTCCATAAAACCAAATCTCCAACTTTAAATATTGGAGATTTGCTCTGCGGTTGTAATATTTTTCCATCCATTGTTTTTGAGCCACCGTCCTCGTATACGCCAGATCTTGGTGCTCTTCAAGAAAATCTAATTTAACCAGCCATGCTTTATTGTTTTCTCGGGGAAAACTTTAAGGTCGGTTCCCCACTTCCACCGGTATCAAAGCCTCCGAACCGTGTACAAGTGAAAAGGGTGTTTCACCCGTGCTCGACTTCGTCGAGGTTCGGTATGCCCATAGCACATCCGGTAGCTCATATAGCCACATGCCTTTAGCATCCTCTAACTTCTTTTTATGTTTTGAATAATTACATGTTTGTTGACTTTGCTTGTCCATTAGCACTCAGGTGGTATGGTGAAGATGTAATTTGTTTGATCTTCAATCCTTCCAAAAAAATTTGTCACTTTGGAACCTATGAACTGTGGCCCGTTGTCACAAGCTATTTCTTTTAGTATTTCGAATTGGCAAGCGATGTGTCAATCACCTTTCATTCTCCAATCTTTTGGTAAGCACCCGCTTCAACCCATTTAGTAAAATAATTAGTTAAAACTAAATGTACCTTACCATGTCCCTGTGGCAAGGGACCAACTATGTCCATCCCCTATTTCATGAATGGCCATGGTGACACCAATGAATGCAAGTTGCATCTGGTGATGCACTAACTATGAATGGAGTTGACATTTATCGCACTTTTGTACAAATGTCTTCGCGTCTTGCTCTATCCGGGGCTAATAGTAGCCAGCTCTACTAACTTGAGAACCAATGAGTCTACACCGAAATGGTTCTTGTATACTCCTTCATGAACTTTCCTCATCATGTAGTCAGCATCTGAGGCCCTAGACACCGAGTCAATGGTCCTTGGAACGACCTCCTGTATAACTATTCATCAACAAGACAGTAACAAGTCGCCTTGTTTCGTGGTGCCCGACATGCTTTTGGGTCTTTGGGTAATTTGCCATGTCTTATATATTCAATGAACTTGTTCCTCTAATACCAGATTAAGTTGGTTGAATTAACTTCACAGTAGCCATCCACATCCTACACCGAATGCAGAAATTGAACGACCGCACCGGAATCAGATCCTTTCATATCTGTGGATGAACCCAAATTGGCCAATGCATCTGCCTCCACATTTTTCTCCGTTGGAATATGGATTATAAGCCGTGAAAGTACTGCTTGAACCTTGTTTTAGTATTGTTTCATGCGCTCCTCCTTGGTGTCAAAAATCCCATACACTTGGTTTACCACTAGCTGGGTGTCACATTTTATCTCGATGACCTCATAACCTAGTCCCGATCTAGTTAAGTCGTGCAACCAAAGACTCGTACTTGGCTTCATTGTTATTTAAAGGTACAGTATTAATGGCCTACCTTAGGGTTTCCTCCAAATGAGTGATTACTACTACCCCAAGACCGGACCTTTTTACGTTTGAACCATCTGTAAATAGGGTCCAAACTTTCGATACCATTCCCGATATCAGCATTGCTTCTTTAGCAGCCAAATGCATTAATCCCGGACTGAAATCAACCACAAACTCGCCAAAAACTTTTGACTTGATTGAAGTCCTAGGCTTGTATTCAATGTTGAATTCTAACTTTGATTGCCCATTTAGCCAAACGGCCCAAAAACTCAGGCTTATGAAGGAAATTCATTAAGGGAAAGGTTTTTACAACGGCTATTGGATAACATTTATAATAGTGCCTAAGCTTTTGAGAGGCAACTACGAGAGCTAAGGCCATCTTTTCAGGTTGCGGATATAGTGTCCTCACTTACAAAAATATCTTACTAATATAGTAGACAAAATATTGAGTATTTTCTTCCTCCCGAACTAAAATGCCACTTACCTCTTCTTCTGAGACCACCAGATAAATCAATAGTTGCTCACCTTCTCCCGGTTTTGAAAACAACAAAGGGCTAGAAAAGTACCCTTTTAGGTCCTTCAGTGCCTGTTGGCATTCCGGAATCCATACAAAATCATTCTTCTTTTTCAAAAGTGAAAACAAGTGATTGCATTTTTACGAAGACCTTGAGATGCATCTACTTAGAGCTGCCAATCTACGAGTCAACCTCTATACTTCCTTCATGCTTGTCAGCTTGTCCGAGATATCCTCGATGGCGTTGATTTTATCGGGATTTACTTTGATCCCCTCTTGAGATACTAGAAATCTCAAGAACTTGCCGGTAACCACTCCGAAGGCACGCTTCTCCGGGTTGAGCTTGTAACGACCCGACCGGTCATTTTACTTTCTAGAACCCCGTTCCCCTAAATAAGACTTCTCGTACTTGCTTTTACTGATTTATCACTTGCGGGGATGGTTAGTTCAAGATTTGAAAGAGTTCGGGTTGAAATCAGAACACTTGGCTCCTTAAGGTTGGCTTAAAAGGACAAGTTTGACTTTGGTTAACATTTTGAGTAATCGACCTCGGAATCGGGATTTAACGGTTCCAATAGGTTTTTATGATGGTTTAGGGCTTGGGCATGTGTTCGTATAGGGTTTTGGATGACCCGGGAGCGTTTTGACGCCTAATAGCAAAAGTTGGTTCTTGAAGATTTTAGAAGTTCTTTATATTTGGTTTGGAGTGGGTTTTGGTGATGTCAAGGTCCAAACAGGATTCCGAGATCGGGAATAGTTCCGTAATGTCATTTAAGACTTGCACGCAAAATTTATCATCATTCCGAGTTGATTTGATAAGAATCGGACGCGCGGAAGTGTTTTTAGACGTTTTTTAGTTCATGAGTTAATTCATGCGTTTCGGCGTCCGATTCGTGGTTTTTGATGTTATTTTGGTGTTCCGATCGCGCGAGCAAGTTTGTATGACGTTGTTAGACTGGTGTGAGTGTTAGGTGTGGAGCCTCGAGAGCTCGGGTGAGTTTCAGACGTTTGGAAGGAGTTGAAAACACACTAGTTTTCTGGTGTTCTTCGCAGCTGCTGCAGATCTCGCAAATGCGAGAATATGTTCGCATTTGCGAGTATCGCATTTGCGAGAAAAGGCTTCACATTTCCGATGAAGCCCAGGCGCATTTGCGACACTGCGTTGATCGCATTTGCGATTCCCTTGTCGCATTTGCGACCTGGACAGGGGGAAGGCCCAGTTCGCATTTGAGATGATTTTGTCTCATTTGCGACCATTGTTGATACCCAATTTTTCCCTCATATATTTTTAAATGCCTATACACTTTCAAAATAGTGCGTGAACATCAACCAGTATTTTTCCATAATTTTCCGTAATTTTTAAAGGGATTTTAATTAATTTACTCCAGCATTATATTATCTAAATTATTACTAATTGCATCACAAATAATTTTATAATGATTTATTATTTGATTTTTATCATTTATATTTATATTAAGCTTTAACCATTTTATGCATAAATATATTTATATCTTTAGGCTATAATTGCAATAGCTTTGCAATAATAACCCTCATATGCATAATTACATTATTTACACAGAAAATGACCTTTTATGTTTTTATAATATTAAGTAATTATTTTAAATCATTTCCATGCATAAATATCCTTTTTTTATCATTTATTAGCTATTTTCATAAGTTATTTTATCAAATTAATTGGGTATTTAACAAATAGCCTCTTTTAATTTGATTTCTTTTCGGACCTTACCCAAATTACTACCCCACCCAATTAAATCATAACCCATAACCCAGTTTCCTATAACCCGCCCCAACCCGGATGGAATCCTGGCCATTGATCTCAGAAGATCAACGGTCCAAGATCCATTTCCTTTTTTAATTAATCCCTAACCCCCTTAAACCTAATCATTTACCAAATCCCGCCGCCCCTGAATCCCTTCCTCCTCTCTTCTCTCTCAACCTTCCACTAACCCTAGCCCGCCGTCACCTGAACCCCTTCAATCCATGGGTTTCTCTTCGATCTTGGGCCGTATCCGGCCTCCTATCTCTACTGCTTGTTCGATTTCCATGTTATTTGACGGAATCTCAAAGAGATTCGAACAGACTTGGTTCAAATCCCTCAGTCTCTTGATGAGTCCGTCTGTATTCACTCATTGTTTGTGAGTATTATCATTTTTGTGTTTTCATGGCTTCAAATATGCGGTCTAAGTATCGATTTTTCTACCTCTGTTTATTTTCGCACAAACCTAACCATTTTTTGCCAAATAGGTTCAGATCTCTTTAGATCTGAAGTATTTGGAGTTTGTTTAATATATTCCTTTAAGATTACTCCGTTTTTACCGCTATTATCTACCGATTTCACTTTTTCCCTAAAAAACTAGGGTTTCATCTTTTTTAAGTTTCTGGAAATGTTTTAAAATGCCTAAAGGCTCAACTCCGTCCCTTCTTCTTTACTGTTCGACTAATTTCTTTGCTTGATGTTTCATCTCTGTGTTTCGATATGCTTAAAGTTCCGCTATTCGATTATTTATCTCACTGTTCTTGCCCGCTCACTTCCGATCTGTCAAATAAACTGATTAATTGATTTATTTGCCTAATTAGGGTTTGAAATTATATTTTCTTTTAAAATTGGTATCTCTCCGATATTTTTATTTATTCTTTCCTTATATGTGACTCGTAATTGGTACTGCCTTTCTTAATTATGCTACTGGCCTAATTTCTGGATATTGATTGTTTTGACCGACCTATACAGGGTCTTTAGACTTATTGCTTAACTTATTTAACTTCAATCCTATTTGCTGACCGATTTTGTGTTGATTCTCCCTAATTTAAGTGATATTTCCGGATTCTGTCTTATTAATTGATTGGGTCTAACCCTAATTGATTTATTAGTTGATGTTGCATGCCTTATTTGTGAACTCTTGATTTTCCTGCCTTATTCTTTTACGCTGCTGAATGCTATATAATCCTGCACCATTCTGATTTTAAAAAAACAAAGAAAAAAAACACCTACAAACACACACACACCCCTATGCTTACAAGCACAAACTGATACACACAAACTCTTACTTACGCACTTACATTCTTTGATTTGCTGCACTGTCTAGCCGGCTGAAAGCCAAGGATAGACTCTTGGATTCCACTTGCCTTCACCTTCCTGTTTGCTATCTCCTTAACTGGTATGCCTCAATTACTGTTATCATGTTCGATTCTATATGCTATGTAATCAGTTTACTATAGACATCAACATGCTTCTGTTTTAATATCTGTTTCCTGACCATCTCTTTCTCAACTACTATGTTGTAGTTCTTATTCCATGTGACTTATATGGTTAGCTTATTTCTAACCTCGATATATTCTGTTTACTATAGGTTTCCAGTTTACTTTCCACTAGTATGATTTAGTCCTTGTTATCTCTTTGTTCTATATGTCTGTGTGGTTAGTGCTTCAAATTCCAATATGTTTCTGCTGGACTTATAGTTCATGTTATGTTCTTGTTATCTTGCTCTGTTCATGGTAATTTCAGCATGTTTCTCTGCTTAATACATGTCTATATGATTTCACCTAGTAATAATTAGTAAGCTAAGTAACCTTCAATTATGTGAGACTTTGTTTGATTCAGTTTAGGTACTGCAAATATGTGTAGGCAGTTCTGTCTAAAATTCAAATGTCCCTGCTCTTGTTGTGATTGTTTAGTTACTGATATCTATGCCTGAACCAATCTGCTAAATGAGTTTCTGTTCTATTTCCAGTCTTTTGAACTTGTTTCCCCCACCCCACCCCCACCCCCCCACCCCCAAAAAAAATCAAACTGCTTTTCTAAAACTATCCCCTGCCCCCTTATACACTATTTTAAACTTCTACTCTTAGTTATCTAGGGTCCTACCACCCAGTGTGAGTACTGCCTAGGGTCCATGAGACTCCTCCGAACTCTGATACATTGGGGCTGGTCTTCCAACCTGTTACAAAACTGTTTTCTTTGAAAGGTTCTGGTGTGAGCATTGCCCGGGGTCCCTGAGGCCCTTGGGAACTTTGACACATCAGAAGCCCATTTGTGTATTATGGATGGACTACCTGTGTACGTCAGACTTGCTTGCTTGAAGGCCTGGCTTCCAGGTTGATGTTGGGCCTGCTAAGGCTCCCTATAGTGTAATGAATAGCTTTGTGTAATTCATTCATATTGGTATGTAATAATGTAATAATCCTTGTAAAAATAGATATGGGGTTATTAGTAAAAGCTAGGGAGGGATTTATATATATATCTTTGTCAGGTTCAGGTAGAAACCATGTCTGTAGGTTGTTGTGATAATTCTTTATATGCATACCATTAGGAATCACGCCTATAGGATCTTGTCTCACTGTTTGAAATCTGGAGTTCACACTTGGCATCCTAGAAATCTTGTTTATAGGTTGTTTTATCAATTCCGCATCAAGAACCCATGTTTCACGCATATTTTCAAATCTCAATATGCATTAGAGATCATGTATATAGGATCTTCCTTGTGCAAATTACTAAATTTGTATGACATTCTGTTAACGTCTCTGACCACTTAGATAGCATGCCTATAGGAAATAAATATGACATCCGCTCTGCACTTAGATATCATACCTATGTGAAATAAATATAAAAATCAGTTTTTGCGCTTAGATATCATATCTATAGGAAATAACACTAACTATCAGTTTCGGCACTTAGAAATCATGCCTATATGGGTAATTAATTCTGTAAATTAGAAAGCATGCCTGTAGGATTGAAAAGATAAAGTCTGCCTATTAAAATCAGTGACCCATTTATAAACTGTAGTCTCTAATTAACAGTTTAGATACCATGTCTATAGGATTCTGCCCGGCTATCACTTGGGTAAACTGATAGGATAATTAAAGAATTCTGGGACTAAAAATGTGTTTTCTTGCTGTTTGAAAACGTTTCCAGATACAGAGTATTAACAAATCAGTAGCCAAACTGATAGAAATCGCTGCTCGCTTTAATAAAGATGTTATACATTCTGTTCATGCTAATCTAGATATCCTGCCTATAGGATCCTAAACTAAAAAAAATTGTTTGTTTGAATTGCGTGCATTGGTTGGTTATTTGTGGAGGTTAACATGAGCCCCCTTAATTGCTCCTTATGTGATAGTCCTATGTGAACTTTTGTTTGTCGCTTAGCTTTCTCATTTTTAAGCAACGTAGGTGAGTCTAGATCCATCCAAAATAGAAGTCCTAAACACCTCCAGTACATAGGTAAGGGACGGGTAGTGCATGCATGAGGTACGCATTAGAAGCTACTAGAACGCTTAGGTAATAATTGAAAGATAGTAATCGGGTAGTAAAGGAGATGATGACATGTGCGCTAATGCTATGCGTAACACCCCAATTTGGGGAAAGTTACCAAGCATTGCATGGAAATGATCCTATAGGCAAAAAAACGTAGGACCCCTTTAATTCTTGTTTTAAAGTAATTATCTATTTGTTTTAAATTGTTTAACTTTCCTTTAAAGACTAATTTGCTTAAGTTCGGCCGGGACCCATCGTTGTGGACCTCGAGGGGTGCCTAACACCTTCCCCTCAAGGTAATTTTGAGCCCTTACCCGATCTCGGGTGACGTAACTGGTTATATGAGTTAATTGTTCTAGGGGCCCTAATGCATCGTAATCCGTTAGGTGGTGACTCTTCAAATCCCTTACCCATCCCAAAAGGAAAGGATTTGTCCCAAAAAAGTCGAAACCCGATTTCGCGATAAAAAGGGGGACCAACAACCATCGCATTTGCGAACCTGATGTCGCAAATCCGACATCTGAGACCTGTTCACAGCTCATTTATTGCAGGACTTAGTCCATTTATTTCATTCCACTTCATCTCTTGGGCGATTTTTGGAGCTTTTGGAAGAGGGTTTTCACCTAGCACTTTGAGGTAAGTAATTTCAACACTACATAAGTTAAATACATAGATTATGGATAGATTAAAATGTAAAAATTAGTGAAAATCAAGGGTTTAGATGAAAACCTAGGTTTTTCACAAAAATGAGATTTGACCACGAAATTGGTTATGGAACTTAGTAAAAGTCATATATTTATGTTCCTAAGGCTATGAGTAACAACTTTCTTCGAGAATT
This sequence comes from Nicotiana attenuata, assembly GCF_001879085.1. Taxonomy (NCBI): domain Eukaryota; kingdom Viridiplantae; phylum Streptophyta; class Magnoliopsida; order Solanales; family Solanaceae; genus Nicotiana; species Nicotiana attenuata. The sequence goes on from NC_031993.1 coordinate 40,690,333, forward strand.
TCCGGGATGGGGCACGTGGGCTCGGAGGTGGATTTTAGGAATCTTGCAATTTGGGTTTGGTAATCACTTTAATAGTGGAGATATGAACTTTTGAATATAGATAGATCGATTAAAGTAATGTTTGACTAGTTCTGAGTCGTTTGGTGTCAGAATTGGAGGTTTGAGCGCATTCTTAAATTAGGAAGTGGGCTTTGAGACTAGGCAAGTCTCTTTTCTAACCTGGTAAGAGGGAATTCACCCCATAGGTGAACTTAATTAATATGTGTTGTTATTTGTGGGGGGGGCTACGTACGCACGAAGTGAAGAGAGTCCGAACGTAGCTACTAATCCTGTTTATGTCCGGGTAGTTTTAGGTTTACACCATGATTTGTGGACACCGTTATTTGAGTATATTTGTTAACTGTAACAAATGGAACTAAGTTGAGGATTTTCTTTTAGGAATTTGAAATCTTCAAGTTGAATTGTTTTTATTTTTAATAGAATCAAGAAAGGGTTATGATTTATTCCTTAAATTTCTAGTTGACCGTGTCGCATGTATGATTCGCGAGCGGGGTAATTAGATGCATCTATGGTTCGCGCCGTTCGACCCTCGGCAGTGCACAGTTTACTTTTATATTGGATCGGGCCGAACGTCCTCGGTGGTATTCGTGTGTGATAATAGAACTGGAAGTTCCTTTTATAATTGGTATAAATTCATTATTTGTGTGATCATATGTTTTAAAGGAAGAAGTGATTTAAGCTCTTAAATATGATGAATACTTGTTCAGTCATTTGTTGTTCTGAATCGTATTGTTGTATATCATGTTAATTAGAATTTCCTAGTATCATGTTATTGGCCTTAGTAAGTGTCGGAGTCGACCCCTCGTCACTACTTCTTCGAGGTTTGACTAGATACTTTCTGGGTACATATTATTTATGCACTCACGCTACACTTCTGTACTTAATTGTACAGGATCTGAGGTAGGTGCATCTGGTTACCAGTCTGGTGCGCAGATTTGATCCCCATCTCGAGACTTCACGGTGAGCTGCCTTTCGAGCCGTTCCGTAGCAGCTGGAGTCTCTCTTCTGCTTTAATTTTTCTATCTATTTCCTTTCAGACAGTAGGCTAGTATTCTTTTGTATATTCTACTAGATTGCCCATACACTTGTGATACCAGGTCTTGGCACACACATTAGTAGACTTATGATTTTGGTATTGTTTACTTGATTATGGTTTGTACTCGTTGCTTCCGTTTAATTTTGTTACATTGGTAAATTTCTAAATCTTTTAACGAATGAAGAATTATTATCCACTTAGTAATTTATTTAAATGGGAAATCACTTGTTTGATCAGTGTCGGCTTGCCTAACACGGTGTTGGGTGCCATCACGACCTGTTATGGAACTGAGATGTGACAACATGGTATTAGAGCACTAGGTTCACGTAGCTCTCACAAGTTATGGGCAGCCCTAGTAGAGTGTTTCGATCGGTGTGGTGTCCGTACTTATCTTCGAAAGGCTATAAATAGTTAGGAAACTACTCTTTATTCATCTACTATCATGCAGTTGATGGTATACTAAATTCCTTTCTCTCATTCTCTCACAGATGGTAAGGACGCGTACACCGGACGTTCCAAACCTAGGAGAGCTGCTCCCCCTTTGCTAGAGGCCGAGGCAGAGGTCGAGGGAGGGCACCGGCCCGAGGTAGGGGATGAGGGCGTCCCAGAGTTGTCCCAGTAGCACCACCAGCGGATCCGGTGGAGGATCCCAATATTGATGTCACGCCCCGAACCTGGGCCCGGACGTAACACGGCACTCGGTGCCTGACTACATGTGACCGAGCGAACCAACTGGCTGGCTGAATCAACATGTGGTATCATAACATACTGAATGCGGAAGATAAACTAGCACATGCTGATATACTGAAAGTCTGGATGATATAAATCAAAGTGCGGAAATACTAATACAATTCTGAAACATATTTGTAGCCAACATAGCTTAATATGAAAAGCCTGTGACTCTGTCTAGCTGTTACTCTAGTCTATGAAGCCTCTAATGAAATACCGAAAACACTGACTGTCTGCAAATACTGAAGACTGTAAGGTAATGATAATGCCCCGAAAGAACTGGGCATCACCAAACAGCTGGTACGAGAATCCTAGCGCTCTGAATCATCAACCTGTAAATCATTACCTGCATTGTGAGATGCAGGCCCCGGGAAAAAGGGACGTCAGTACATTTGAATTGTACTGGTATGTAAAGCAACTGAAAGAAAGAATTATAAATGCTGAAACTGAAACTAAGCTGATAACTGAAATGATAACTATTGAAACTGAAACTGAAGTGAGAACTGGTAACTGAAGTGATAACTGAAAAGATAACTGATAGCTGATAACTGAAAAGATAACTGATAACTGATAACTGAACTGATAACTGAAAAGATAACTGATAACTGAACTGATAAATGAAAAGATAACTGATAACTGATAACTGAAAAGATAACTGATAACTGATAACTGAAATGATAGCTGATAACTGAACTGAACAAAGGAAGTAAGGATATGAATACTCCCTCTTCTGAATGATGAACAACCTGTTAATCTGAATAAGCTACGGCCTCGGGCCCAATATATATGTGCACATGCTACGGCCTCAGGCCCAAGTATACGTATACATAACTACGGCCTCAGGACCAAAAATGCATAAAGCATAAACTACGGCCTCAGGCCCAAACATGCATAAAGCATAAACTACGGCCACAGGCCCAGGTATGCATAAAGCATATAAACTACGGCCTCAGGCCCAAGTATGCATAAAGCATATAAACTACGGCCTCAGGCCCAAATACAGGTGTTCAACATTCAGGAATTTAAAATCAGAAATTGAGAATCATACTTCAATACATGATAGTGAAATACTGAATCACATTGAGTTACATGATACTGGAATACTAGATCATACTGGGTTACATAATACTGACATACTGAATGGGGCTAGACTGAGACATGTATTCTTGAACTGATTATGAATACTAAAATTTCAACTGTATATGGCATACTGAGTAATCTATACTAAGACTCGGGGGCATCAAACCCAAGTCTATATTGAATACGCACTGAGCTCACAATGTTCAGAATGAAAGTAATGAGCGAGTTATGAAGCTAGAGAATAGAAGTTCTATAACTATTCAAGGAACTAGGCTTAACTATATTTCTGAGGCAATTGGTAACATCATAAAAGAAACGTACTGTAGGGAGAATCATTAAAATTCCCAAACATAGAGAGTTAGCCTCACATACCTTAAATTCCTGCTCTTGAGCGTAATACAACATTCGCCAACCCTTTCAACTTTAATCTATATCAATACAAGTCAAAGGGATTCCATATTAGCATAAATTCTCATGTTTTAGTCACTTAAACATTTTCTCAAACACTTGGTGACATAAAGCTTCATGGTCCTTATTAATGATGTTTCTACACCCAACAAGCCATTCTCTTGATCCTAGATAGATTCTAAAGTCTCAAACGGTTATAATAAATGTCATTCTTCTTCACCCATAAGATAAACAACACCTTTAACCAATAATCAACAATCAACAAGCCAAACCTATAATTGTTCATGCTTTTCTATCAAACCCATCAACTCATATCTCATGAACTAGGGTTTAAAATCATTAAACCAATGCTTTAATCAATTAGAGGGTGAAGACATTACCTTTTTGAAGTTCAAACCCATGAATTTCGAGTTCTAGGCTTCCTCTCTCAACAATGATGTCCCAATCGAATATCTAATGATATGGAGGTTTTACCCATATTAATAAGATGTTGGAAAATTGAAATTAACTTAGAATTCACCATTTAAAACTTACCTTGGATGGTGGAAGGACCCTTAAGGAGTTAGGTTTCTGAGAGTTCTCCTTTCTAGAGCAAGTTTTTATGTTTTGGGGCTGTGGGGGACGAAATATAGCTTTAAAATGACCCCCCACTAGCGTGTCCGCGCTACTGGAGGCTTGCCCACGCTAAGCGGCAGTTACACTGCCTCAAAATTAGCGCGGCCGCGCTAAGGGCGCGCTACCGGCGCGCATATCGCGTATGGTTCTTAAAACGCGCATAACTTTTTGCACAGATATCCGTTTGGGCTCTATAATATATCAGTGGAAAGCTATTTCAATGGCCTACAACTTTCATGCTTTGAGTTTTCCCAAATTCCTTACACATTTTGAATAAATACTGATGGAATACTGACCTTTTGCAAACTTAGTCGATTTTGTCAAATCTTATGCACCTCACTTTCCATCTTGATTTTTAAACAACTATTTTCACCCATAATCATCTCGATGGGACTTCACATGCTCAAAATATATCCTTACGACTCCTTTAACTCATTCACACCTAAGCCGAATTTGCGGGTGTTACAATTGAGGAGCAGGGCGAGGTGCCTGCCGCAGAGCCAGTACCGGTAGATTTCATGACAGCACCGGGCTTTCAGGAGGTCATGGGCCGTATGCTGCAGTTCATGGACACTATGACTCAGACTAGTTTATTTCCAGCAGACCCAGCCACATCTCAGGCAAGAAGGGGAGCACAGACCCCTACTGCTCAGGCTCCTGGGCACGCAGCTGCAGTATATCAGACTCCGGGTACACTACCCGTGGGCGGAGCCCAGCCAGTTGCCACAGCTACACCTGAGCCAAGACCAGCAGTGGACGGCGATCAACAGAAGCTATTGGATAGATGGACTAGGCTAGACCCTTCTATCTTCGTTGGTGAGCGGCATGAGGACCCCCAGAACTTCATTGATCGGCGTAGGGACAGACTGCACAACATGAGGATATTAGAGTCCTACAGGGTGGATTTTACTACTTTCCAGCTGGAGCGCAAGGCCCGTAGATTGTGGCAGTCTTATCTTTTTGGCATGCCAGCGGGTTCTCATCCCATGACTTGGGACCAGTTTACACAGCTTCTTTTAGACAAGTATATTCCACCATCTCAAAGGGAAGAGTTGCGAGGTCAGTTCAAGCAGCTCGAGCAGGGTCAGATGTCAGTGACCGATTATGAGGCGAGATTCTCTGACTTGTCTCGCCACGCACTTATGATACTTCCTACCGACGCAGAGAGAGTGCACAGATTTGTGGCGGGGTTGCACCCCAGTATTCGGGCTAGTATGGCATGGGAGGTTGAGATGGGTACTGATTATCAGCTAGTGGTGGAGATTGCTCGGAGGATTGAGAGATACCCCTAGAGGGGTAGAGAGCAGATGTACCAGGACAAGAGGGCCCGATTCTCTAGAGGGTTTAGAGGTGCCCCGACTAGGGGCAGAGGTCAGTTTGGGATGGGTCAGCCTAGCAGGCCCACATTTCTAGCATCACCACCTCCTCGGGGTGCTCCAATGCGACCTTATTTCAGTGCTATGCCAGAGAGTTCGTATTGCCCACCAGCTCATCAGGGTTCTTCCAGTGCCTATTTCAGTGCCATGCCAGAGAGTTCATACCGCCCACCAGCCATTCAGGGTTCTTCTAGCAGGTATTAAGGCCATCAGGGTCAGACTTCGGGCAGTAGTCTAAGGTACCGAAAGGTTATTACGATTGTGGAGATCCAGGTCACATGAAGAGAACCTGCCCCAGGCTTCGGGGCAAGGCAGTACAACAGGGTTATCAGCCCATGATTGCAGCACCAGCCGTCCGACCGCCCAGAGGTAGGGGACAGGCGGGTAGGGGCCGTCCTAGAGGTGGAGACCAGGCAGGGCGAGGTCAACCAGCTATTGTTCATCCAGGTGAAGGCCAGCCAGTCGGCACTCCAGCTAGATTCTATGCTTTATCGGCTAGACCAGATGTGGTGGCCTCAGATGCCGTGATCTCATGTATTATTTCTGTCTACAGTAGGGATGCTTTGGTGTTATTTGATCCAGGATCTACCTATTCATATGTGTCATCTCTGTTTCCTCATTTCCTGGATATTCCTCGTGAGCCCTTGGGTACTCATGTTTATGTGTCCACTACTGTGGGTGATTCTATGGTTGTGGATCGGATCTATCGGTCCTGTGTGCCTACGAGACTAGAGCGGACCTTCTGTCACTTGATATGACATACTTTGAGATCATCCTGGGCATGGACTAGTTATCCCCCATATCACACCATCCTTGATTGCCATGCCAAGACTATTACTTTAGCACTGCCAGAGTTGCCTAAATTGGAGTGGAAGGGTTCATTTGTCAGTACATCTAGTCGAGTTATCTCTTTTTGAAGGCTCGATGTATGGTCGAGAAGGTTTGTTTAGCTTATCTACCTTATGTTCGAGATACCACGGCAGAGTCTTCGATGATTGATTCAGTGCCAGTAGTCTGGGAGTTCGCCGATGTGTTTCCTTCTGACCTTCCAAGCATGCCATCAGATCGTGATATTGATTTCTGTATTGATTTGGCTCCAGGTACCCAGCCTTTATCTATTCCAGCGTACCGTATGGCTCAGAAAGAGTTGAAAGAGTTGAAGGAGCAGCTTGAGGAGTCTTTAGCAAAGGGGTTTGTCAGACCAAGTGTATCACCTTGGGGTGCACTTGTGTTATTTGTGAAGAAGAAAGATGGGACTATGCGGATGTGCATTGATTACCATCAAGAACAAGTACTCTTTGTCGCGTCTTAATGATTTGTTTGACCAGTTTCAGGGTACTAGGGTGTTCTCTAAGATCGAATTGAGGTCAGGGTACCATCAGCTGAAGATTCGGAACTTAGATTTTCCGGAGACCGCTTTCCGTACTAGATATATTATGAGTCTCTGTTGATGTCCTTCGGCTTGTCTAATGCCCCCGCGGCATTAATAGATTTGATGAATAGGATGTTCAGGCCTTATATTGATTCCTTTGTTATTGTCTTCATTGATGACATCTTGATTTACTCACGTAGCCTGGGGGAGCACGAGTAGTATTTAAGAGTGGTGCTTCAGACATTGCGAGAATAGAAGTTGTATGCTAAGTTCTCCAAGTGTGAGTTTTGGATAGAGTCTGTGGCATTCTTGGGGCATGTTGTATCAAGCGAGGGTATTAAGGTAGACCCCAAGAAGATTGAGGCAGTTCAGAGTTGGCCTCGTCCTACTTCGATGACTGAGATCAGGAGTTTCCTGGGGTTAGCAGGTTATTATCGCCGGTTTGTGCAGGGTTTTTCATCCATTGCAGCACCTCTGACTAGATTGACCCAAAAGGGTGCTCCATTTTGTTGGTCCGATGATTGTGAGGCGAGCTTTCAGAAGCCCAAGACAACTTTGATTGCAGCACCGGTTCTAGTGTTGCCTTCTGGTTCGGGGATGTATATGGTGTATTGCGATGCTTCACGCGCTGGCTTGGGTTTTGAATTGATGCAGGAGGGGCGAGTTATTTCATATGCTTCGTGTCAGCTGAAGATCCATGAGAAGAATTACCCTGTGCATGATCTAGAGTTTGTCGCGATTGTTCATGCTCTTAAGATCTAGAGGCATTATCTTTACGGGGTTTCATGTGAGGTTTACACCGATCATCGCAGCTTACATCATTTGTTCAACCAAAGGGATCTCAATTTGAGGCAGCGCAGATGGCTCGAGTTACTGAAGGATTATGACATCACTATTCTGTACCATCCAGGCAAGGTGAATGTAGTCGCGGATGCCTTGAGCAGAAAGGCAGAGAGTATGGGTAGCTTGGCATTCATTCCAGCAGAGGAGAGGCCACTAGCCTTGGAAATTCAGTCCTTAGCTAACCGACTTGTGAGGTTGGATATTTCAGAGCCACCTGGGTTCTCGCATGTGTTGTTGCCCAGTCTTCACTGTTAGAGCAATTCAAAGCTCGACAATTTAATGATCCGCACTTGGCAGTTATCAGAGAGACGGTACTACAGGGTGGTGCCAAGGAGGTTTCTATCGGTGAGGATGGTGTGCTACGACTCCAGGGTAGTCTATGTGTTTCTAATGTCGATGGCTTAAGAGGGAAGATTTTAGAAGAGGCACACAGTTCTCGAAATTCCATTCATCCAGGTGCTACGAAGATGTATCAGGACCTGAGACAGCATTATTGGTGGCGATGGATGAAGAAAGACATAGTTGAGTATGTAGCTAGGTGCCTAAACTGCCAGCAGGTTAAGTATGAGCACTAGAGGCCAGGTGGCTTACTCCAGCAGATGACTATACCAGAGTGGAAATGGGAGCGCATTACTATGGACTTCGTAGTTGGGTTGCCGCGAACCTTGCGGAAGTTCAATGAAGTTTGGGTCATTGTTGATAGATTGACCAAGTTAGCACACTTCATTCTAGTTGCAACTACTTATACTTCGGAGAGGTTGGCCCAGATTTATATTCGGGAGATAGTTCGATTGCACGTTGTGCCTGTTTCCATCATATCAGATACAGGCCCTCAGTTCACTTCACATTTCTGGAGAGTCGTACAGAGTGAGTTGGATGGCTCTATTTGAGGCTTCGTATGGTCGGCGATGTCGTTCTCACATCGGGTGGTTTGAGCCCGGCGAGGCTAAGTTATATGGTACTGATTTGGTAAAGGATACCTTGGAAATGGTAAAGTTGACTCAGGAGCGACTTTGCACAGCATACTCCAGACAGAAGAGTTACATGGATCAGAAGGCGCGCGATGTATCATTTATGGTAGGCGAGAAAGTTCTCTTGAAAGTCTCGCCGATGAAGGTTATAATGAGATTCGGGAAGAAGGGCAAGCTGAGCCCAAGGTTTATAGGCCCATTTGGGGTGTTGAGGCGAGTTGGGGAGGTTGCTTATGAGCTTGCTTTATCTCCCAGCCTATCAGGAGTTCATCCGATCTTTCACGTGTCTATGCTCCGAAGGTATCACGCCGACTTGTCACATGTGTTAGACTTCAGCACCATTGAGCTAGATGAGAGTTTGGGTTATGAGGAGGAGCCAGTTGCCATTGTTGCTAGACAGGATCGCCAGTTGAGATCAAAGAGGATTTTCGCGATAAAGGTCTAGTGGAGGGGCTAACCAGTCGAGCAGGAGACCTGGGAGTCTGGGGAGGACATGCGGAGCAGATATCCACACTTATTCAGCACTTCAGGTATGAATCTAAACCCGTTCGAGGACAAACGTTTGTTTAAGAGGTGGAGAATGTAACGACCCGACCGGTCGTTTTTCTTTCTAGAACACTGTTTCCCTAAATAAGACTTCCCATACTTGATTTTACTGATTTATGACTTGCGGGGTGGTTATTCGGGATTTGGAAGAGTTTGGGTTGAAATTGGAACATTTGGCTCCTTAAGGTTGGCTTAAAAGGCCAAGTTTGACTTCGGTCAATATTTTGAGTAAACGACCTCGAAATCAGGATTTAACGGTTGCAATAGGTTCGTATGATGATTTCGGACTCAGGCGTGTGTTCGGATCGGGTTTTGCATGACCCGGGAGCATTTTGGCGCCTAATAGCGAAAGTTGTTCTTGAAGATTTTAGAAGTTCTTTAAATTTGGTTTGGAGCGAGTTTTTGTGATATCGAGGTCCAAACGGGATTCCATGACATAGAATAGTTCTGTAATGCCATTTAAGACTTTCACGCAAAATTTGGCGTCATTCCGAGTTGATTTGATAGGGATCGGACGCGCAGAAGTGTTTTTAGAAGTTTTTGAGTTCATGAGTTAATTCATGCGTTTTGGCGTGCGATTCATGGTTTTTGATGTTATTTCAATGTTCGGATCGCGCGAGCAAGTATGTATGACGTTGTTAGACTTGTGTGAGTGTTTGGTGTGGACCCCATAGGGCTTGGGTGAGTTTTGTAAGTGTGGAATGAGTTGAAACCACACTAGTTATCTAGTGTTCTTGGTAGCTACTGCAGATCTCGCAAATGCGAGAATATGTTCTCATTTGTGAATAGCGCATTTTCAAGAAAAGGCTTTGCATTTGCGATGAAGCCTGGTCTGGGCCTAGCTCGCAATTGCAAGAGAAACAGTCGCATTTGCGACCCTGCGTTGATCGCATTTGCGATTCCCTTGTTGTATTTGCACCTGGACAGGGAGAAGGCCCAGTTCGCATTTGCGATAATTTTGTCGCATTTACAACCATCGCATTTGCGTACCAGATGTCGCAAATGCGACATCAGAGACCTGTGCATAGCTCATTTATTGCGGGACTTAGGCCATTTATTTCATTCCACTGCATCTTTTGGGCAATTTTTGGAGCTTTTGGAAGAGGGTTTTCACCTAGCACTTTGAGGTAAGTAATTTCTACACAACATGAGTTAAATACATAGATTATGGGTAGATTAACATGTAAAAATTAGTAAAAATCAAGGGTTTAGATGAAAACCTAGGTTTTTTATAAAAATGAGATTTGACCACGAAATTGGTTATGGAACTTAGTAAAAATCATATATCTATATTCCTAAGACTATGGGTAACAACTTTCTTCGAAAATTTTCGGGATCCAGGCACGTGGGTCCGGGGGTGGATTTTAGGAATCTTGCAATTTGGGTTAGGTAACCACTTTAATAGTGGATATATGAACTTTTGAACATAGATTGATCGATTTATGTAATGTTTGACTAGTTCCAAGTCGTGTGGCGTCAAAATTGGAGGTTTGAGCGCATTCTTGAATTTGGAAGTGAGCTTTGAGATGAGATAAGTCTCTTTTCTAACCTTATAAGAGAACTTAATTCATATGTGTGGTTATTTTTTGGGGGGATACATACTCACGAAGTGACGAGAGTCCGTACGTAGATACTATTCCTGTATATGTCCGGGTAGTTTTAGGTTTACACCATGCTTTGTGGACATTGTTATTTGGGTATATTTGTTAATTGTACCAAATGGAACTAAGTTGAGAATTTTCTTTTAGGAATTTGAAAGCTTCAAGTTGAATTGTCTTTATTTTTAAAAAAAAATCAAGAAAGGGTTATGATTTATTCCTTAAATTTGTAGTTGACAGCATCGCATGTAGGATTCGCGAGCGGGGTAATTAGATGCATCTATGGTTCGTGCCGTTCGACCCTCGGCAATGCACCATTTACTTTTATGTTGGTCGGGCCGAACGTTCTTGGTGGTATTCGTGTGTGATAATAGAACTGGAAGTTTCTTTTATAATTGGTATAAATTCATTGTTTGTGTGATCATATGTTTTAAAGGAAGAAGTGATTTAAGCTCTTAAATATGGTGAATACTTGTTCAGTTATTTCTTGTTCTGAGAATTTCATAATATCATGTTATTCGCCCTAGTAATTGTCGGAGTCGACCCCTCATCACTACTTCTTCGAGGTTAGACTAGATACTTACTGGATACATATTATTTATGTACTCACACTACACTTCTGTACTTAATTGTACAGGATCTGAGGCAGGTGCATCTGGTTACCAGTCTGGTGCGCAGATTTGATCCCCATCTCGAGACTTCACGGTGAGCTGCCTTCCGACCCGTTCCGTAGCATCTGGAGTCTCTCTTATGCTTTATTTTTTCTGTCTATTTCATTTCAGACAGTAGGCTAGTATTCTTTTGTATATTCTACTAGTGTGTTTGCCCATACACTTGTGAAACCGGATCTTGGCACACACACTAGTAGACTTATGATTTTTGTATTGTTTACATGATAACAGTTTGTACTCGTTGCTTCCATTTAATTTTGTTACACTGGTAAATTTCTAATTTTTTAACTAATGAAGAATTATTATCCACTTATTAATTTATTTAAACGGAAAAAATCACTAGCTTGATCAGTGACGGCTTGCCTAACACGGTGTTGGACGCCATCATTGCCTGTCATGGAATTGGGTCGTGACAGAGCTTCATGTTGTTCTTTCTCATAATGTCAAACGTCTCTTGGAGATGTTTCAGATGATCTCCTGCATTAAGAGACTTAACAAACATGTCGTCAATAAAAACTTTCATTGACTTACCTATCTGATTTCAAACATATTATTAACAAGGCTCTGATAAGTGGCTCTGGCATTTTTAAGCCCAAAAGGCATCACATTATAGCAGTATGTGCCAAAATTTGTGATGAAAAAAGTCTTTTCTTGAATTTTTGAGTTCATCCTAATTTGCTTATAACCGGACTAAGCATCAAGAAAACTTATTAACTAGTTGCCCGGTCGTAGCATCAATCATTTGATCAATGTTTGGCAATGGAAAGAGTCTTTGGGACACGCCTTATTTAAATCTTTATAATCAACACACATCCTAAATTTGTTATTCTTTTTAGGCACTACTACAACGTTAGCTAGCCACTCTAGGTACTTTACCTCTCGAATTGAACCGATGTTGAGTAATCGGATTACCTCTTCCTTAACAAATCTGTTTCCGACCTCCACTATCGGTCGTTTCTTCTGCCTTATCGGAGGGAAGTTTTGATCAAGACTTAATTTTTGGACTGCTACCTCCAATAGAATACCTGTCATATCTGGATACGGCCAAGCAAAGAAATCAACGTTAGATTTAAGAAAATCTATAAGTTTTAACCTGCTTTCGAGACTAAACCCCATTCCTAAATAGATTTTTCTTACCGAAAATTCTTCAAACAAAGCCTCTTGTTCGAGCTCTTCTGCGGTTGACTTGGTTGCATCCGTCTCCTCCAGTACTTGAAAAGACCTCGGTACCTGATATAATTCCGATGACTCCTCATTTTTATTATCTTCAATTGGGATGGGACAAGACACCGGTTCCTGTAATTGCTATTTACTGGTTTCTTTGCCCTTGCTGCTTGAAAAAGTTACTACGTCCATCTCCCTCGCAGCCGGTTGATCACCTCTGATATGCTTAATCCCTTTTGGTGTTGGAAACTTTAATAGTTGATGGTAGGTTGAAGGTACGACCTTCATTTCATGTTTCCATGTCCTTCAGAGGATTACATCATAACCCATGTCGCCATCTACCACTTCTAACAGGGTGGTCTTTGTTACACCTTCAGCATGTGTGGGCAGCAAAATTTCTCCTCGGGTTGTAACACTTGTTAGGTTGAAGCCAGCTAGAAGCTTTGTCGCCAGAATGCTGTTCCCAGTTAACTTCGCTTGCTCCAAAACTCTCCATTGTATGATATTGGCTGAACTTCCTGGATCAACCAAAACACACTTAATCTTGAAATCTAATACATTAAGAGAGATTACCAATGCATTATTGTGTGGTAGATGAAGTCCATTAGCATCTTCCTCTATGAAGGTGATGTCATCTTCTGAGACTTCTCGGATCCTCTTGCCACGAGTCACTAATATCTCCGTCTTCTTTGTTGCCGAAAATGTCACCCCATTGACTTCGTCTCCTCTGAAGATCATGTGGATTGTCATCCGAGGTGACCCTGCTGCCAGTTTTGATTGTTCTGCAATATCCATGTTCCTTCAATAGTTGTTTATGGTGCGGTCGCTTAAAAATTTCTTGAGGTGACCATTCTTCAACATTGTCGCCACCTCTTCACGAAGATGTTGGAAGTCCTCAGTCCTATGGCCATGAGTCCCATGGAATTCACACCATATATTAGGATCTCTTTACCTAGGATCCGGCAAGATTGGTTTCAGGAACCAAGATTCTTTAATGTTCCTTATTGTTGACACCAATTCCACCAGGCTGATATTAAAATTGTAATCGGACAACCGGGGATACGCTGAATCTCGGGACCCTGGCACCTCTTTATCCTGCAACGATCTATTACTCCGGCTACGATCTGTCCTTCTATCGAAATTTAACCTATCCGATGACTAGAATCCTTTATTACCATGCTCATCGGCCCTCTCATAAGTTGAAAACGTCTTCTATAGGGTCTCCGATATGTATCAAAATTATTTTTCAACTTATCTTGATTCTGATCACGATTCCGTCCTTTGGAAGACATCGAGGAACCAAGTTGATCATCTTCAATTTTGATCTTTGACTCGTAGCGGTTGTGAACATCTTCCCATGTGGTTGCCTGAAATCCGAGCAAGCTTTCCTTCAATTTTCGTGAGGCATCAGAGCTCAATGGGTTGAGACCCTTTGTAAATGCCTCCGCTGCCCACTCATCCAGGACCACTAGTAACATCATCCTTTCTTTCTGGAACCGGATCACGAACTTTCGCAACAATTCAGTCTCTCCTTGAGATATCCTGAATATATCCGCCTTCCTTGCCTGGGCCTTTCTTGCTCTAGCATGACCTTTGATAAATGAATCTGCAAGCATTTCAAAAGAGTCAATAGAATGTTCTGGTAAGAGGGAATACCAAGTTAAGGCACCCTTCGTAAGTGTTTCGCCAAACTTCTTCAACAAATGCGATTCGATCTCATGCTGGGCCAAGTCGTTTCCCTTTATTACCGTAGTGTAGGTCATGTTGTGCTCCCGATCCGAAGTCCCATCATATTTTATTAAATCTGGCATCTTAAACTTCTTTGGGATCAATTCTGGTGCCGCATTTGGTTTAAATGGCAACTGCGTATACTTCTTTGAATTTGGTCCCTTTAACACCGACGGCGCCCCCGAGATCTGATCCATCATAGCGTGAAATTCCTTTGCATTCTGATCCATTTGTTCAATCATTTCTATCATGAATCTCATGAGTTCAGTTTTGAAAGGGCCATTTAAATTGATGTTCCCAGATCTGCTATGGGTACCTCCGGCCTCGTCGAAACCGACCTCCTCCCTTGGAGTGCCATTCTCGGTTCATTAAGCCATTTGATTTACAGGAATGTTGGGAGGAACCAGGGCCCTTCCATTAGCATTATTAGAAGCACCCTATAACGCTTGCTTCAATTCCATCATCACCCGATCTTGCCTTAAGAGATGATCCATAATCGCCTTTTGCTGTTTTCTCAAGATTTTGACTGTTTCAACAACGTGCTCATCCTCCGCATCATCAGGAGTTGGGACTCACACATGCCTAGGATACTAACCTACGCGAAGCGAGATTGTTTCATCCCCTTCATTGTGGGTCTCGCTGATTGAATCATCACGCTGTACTTCTTTCCGTTCATCGCGTGCTCCAACATTGTAAACATTTCTGACATCATTAGCTGCCAAACTTGATATTTCTTTTGCTAAGAAAGGAATCAAAATTTGTTAGTAACAGATGAATGTATCAAAGCAATTACACAATTTTCTATGCCCCACGGTCGGCGCCAAACTGTTTACTCGTAATATAGTACAGTTGAATTCATAGCGTAGTTTATAGACAAGTGAATTGATTAAACCCAAAAATAGTAAATAAGTAAGAAGAAAAATAAGATTGCGAAAAGAAATTAAAAGAAATATGAGCCTGGCTATGAATTTAGCCTTTCTGGTGGCAAAAGCAATAAGAATATTCAAGGACAAAGACTGAGAATTATTAAATGAGAGCAGAGTATAGCTTTTTTGTGTAATGGATGCTAATCTTCCTATTTATAGCTCTATTTAGGGAGACAAGATCCCCAAATCAAGCTACTCTAGAACGAGAATAAAGTCATCACTGATGGCTGCATAACAGTTGACTATAAATGCAGATATTCTCTGTAATGGCTATCCATTGAAAGCTATCCGATGACAATGCTTTGAATCTTTGTTACCGAATACTTTGTCTTCGGGAATCGTTCACCGCCGATTGCATGCTTACATCTGGTGTCAGTTGTTTGCAGACTCACGTCTTACCTGCCTTTAGTTCCACGTGTACCTAAATATTATTTTTTTGGACTCAAAGTACATTAATAAGTGTAAAAAAAAAGTTACCTTTCTATATATAACGTCCAAATACAAGACGCTATACCTTAACGGTAACTTTTGCCATTAAGGTATAGCGTCTTGTATTTGGACGCTATATAGCCTGACGATTTGACTGACATATATAGCGTTCTGAATTTATACGCTATACATATAGCGTCCCAAAAAAATGCTATACCTTGATTATGGACCCACCAATAAGTTAACTGACATAACAATAATTTAAATGTGTATAGCGTATATTTAAAGGACGCTGTACGTCAAAAAATTTCCATATCCCGGGCTATCCATTTCCTATATAAAGTGGTTAGGATTTTAGGAAAATTCGTTCACAAAAAATTCTAACTCCCATTAAATTTTTTCTTGTTAAATTATTAAGCATTTTTTTCGTAATGCCTGAAGAGCGTAGAATAAGAGTTTCATTATATTGGGGGGGTGAGGTTGTGATGGAGAATAACTCTGTGAGGTATAGTTTATCTCCACATGGTCATGTTAAATTACCACTTACAATGGAGTACGATAAATTGATATCGTTGTTATGCAAAAAAATGGGTGTGACGAAACGTTCAGTGATACTTAATGTAACCGGAAGATATCCGTATTCCGTCACTCCGCAAGGGGCTGCTTTTTACTCGGAGTTAAACATCTACGATGATGAAACTTTGAGGGATTTTCTGAGGACTCCGGATGAATACCGGGAATATCTTGTAATCAAAATGTTGGATATGTACGTCAAGGTCGAAGACGTTACAAATAATGAGGTTGCCGGACAGGTTCCGGATAACCCCCAGTCATCGGGTGGTTATTCTGGAGGAGTTTTTGCCGGACAGGTTCCGGATGAAAGAGTTTTCCTTGATTTAAACTTATCCCCGCCTGCTTTACATAATTCACAAGACGAGTGGTAAGCTTCAATTTTCCTTTGTGTTACGATGTACATTTTTGTTGTATTGAATTTGTATTAACGCTCATATATTTAACAGGGGGTATAGGCCGGATATGAGTTTTACAAATCATGAACCCAAGCATAGTTTTGGTGTGTTGGATCATGGTGGTCCATCCGGGAGCCATCACCGAAATGAAAATGTCCATCATGGAATTTCATCACATTACGACTTGTAAGTGAAGTGATACAGCTATATGGAAAGTATTTATTAAATTCAGTATCTTATTATTTTGTTGATTGTGTAGTGAAAACGAGCAAGTTGAACCAAATGTACTCACTCAATTGCCCGAAGACGGCATATTAAATCGGGATCTGGCAGATGCACAGAGTGAGGAAGAGAACAGTGATTAAGACAACAATGCTGATGAATTTGGAGACGAGACACCCTTTCCTCGTGAGGATGATGATGAGGAGGATGAGAAGGAAGGACCTGATTTGACGAGAGAGTATGCTCCAACCCCCCCCCCCCCTCCCCCCTTGACGAAGAGTGTACGAATCCCAAGTGCCATTTCATTCAAGGGAGATTCCTTACCTTGATAACTTGCCAAGCATGCCGGATGCTCACAAGGGATTTTGATGAAATTCGGACAGCAATGTGGGATGAGTCTAGACCAACGGTGCTGGCAAAGGGCATGCTTTTTCCTGATAAAGCGCGCCTAAGCAGGGCTTGTAAAATGCACAACATAAAAGAGTGTCGTGAGATGACGGTATGGGAGTCAAGTCCGGTTGTATACAAGGTTGTTTGTCGCAGGTGGTTTTGACCATGTCATTGGATGTTGCGTGCGAGCAAGAAGAAGACAGGTCTGTGGAAAGTGGGTAAATACATTCCCACCCACACATGCGAAATGGACACATTCAACGGGAATCACTTCAACTTGGATATTGACTTGATTTCTCTTGTTCTTATTCCACACATCGAAGCGTCCATAAGGTATAAAAGCAAAGAGTGCATTACAGCAGTCCACCAGGAACATGGCCATACCATTACTAAAAGAAAGGCATATCTCGGACGCAAACGCGCGTTTGAAATAGTCTATGGTAACTAGGATAAGTCATTTACAGATCTGCCTAGGTACATGGCTGCACTGCAGCAGTTTAACCCTGGGACGGTTGTTTAATGGAAGCTTGAGCGGAGTCCAGGTAAACCAGAATATATATTCAATTACGTGTTCTGGGCGTTTAAACCAGCAATTGATGTTTTTTCGCATTGTCGGCCCGTAATATCCATAGACGGCACTCATGTCTATGGGAAGTACGATATCAAGCTGTTGATAGCCATGGCAGTAGATGATAATGGAAAGATATTTCCTCTAGCTTTTGCTATTTGTGCCAATGAAAGCCAAGAGACGTGGACGCTGTTTTTGAACCACTTGAAAGAGCACGTTTTCAAATAGCGTTTCGGTATTTGTCTAATATCTGATCGGCACGGTGGTATCTTAAGTTCTATGGAGAACTTGCCTGCATGGCAAGAACCTTATGCCTACCATCGTTACTGTGTTAGGCACTTTAAAGCCAATTTCCAGAAGGCATATCCCAACAAGGATCTGCATGATTTGATGTGGATGGCAGCAACAGACCACCAACAGCATAAATTCCGGACGCACATGGAATATATCAGGCAAGAAGACGAGGCAGCCTATCGTTGGTTAATGTGACATGACCCTGAAAAGTGGACTTTGCATGCGGATGGTGGTAGATGACGGGAAACTCTAACTACAAATGTGTCAGAGTCTTTCAACGGGTTATTGAAGTCGGCAAGAGGATTGCCTGTCACAGCCATGGTGCGGATGTCGTTCAAGCATATGGCGGAGAGGTTTGTTGAAAGTTCTGCAGCTGCAACGTCATTGATCGAAAGGGGTGTTGAATTTATGCCAGTGCCGATGAAGAGATTTGAGAAATACAGATGGCGAGCACATTGGCATTCATTTTTGCAGTATGATAACGAAAGAAATGTTTTTGAAGTTCGCACCGCAATCCATCAAAATCGGGGGAATAATGTACATACTGTAAATGAATCTACAAGGTTATGCTCTTGTGGGAAATGGTCCATCTACCACATGCCTTGCTCACATGCCATCAAGTGCTTTCAACAAGTTGGTTTAGGTGCAACCAACGATGTTGATCAACAATATAGTGTTGCGAAGTACCTAAACACATATAGTGGGCAATTGCAGCTAGTGGGTGCTAAGCATTATTGGCCGCCTGAACCATTTAAAATGGTGTGTAACAAGTCCTATTTGCGTCGAATACAGGTGCAGAAGAGAACGCGTATACGGAACCAAATAGATGTTAGTGATACCGTTTATGCGTGCAGATGTGGTATATGCTCGCAAACAGGACACGACCGTCGAAAATGTCCTTCAGCTGGTTTGGGTGGCAATTGTACTCATGCTCGTGGTGGTCCTTCTTCTATTATGCCTAACTATCAATGAGTTTATGTTGTAATATTTAGTTATTTTGTTTATGTTGCAAGTTTTATAAAATAAAATTATGTTTGTTAATTATGAGTTGAACTTTTCCATTTCAGTTTTTTTAATGATATTAAAAAAAAGTATATATTCGGAAGAACTGGAAACAACATTGAAATATCAAAGCTAATTAATTTAATTTTAATTATGTTTGTTATTTTATATATGTGTGTTGTCTTGTCGAACTGACATAAAGCTGTTTCGTACCCGTCGGAACCTTTAACACGCAACGCATAGCGCGGTCAAATACTACGTTATGTGTGTATATAGCGCGGTTAAATAGTACGTTATGTGTGTTGTCTTGTCGAACTGAAAAGGCTGCCCAACTGACATAAAGCTGTTTCGTACCCGTCGGAACCTTTAACACGCAACACATAGCGCGATCAAATACTACGTTATGTGTGTATATAGCGCGGTTAAATAGTACGTTATGTGTGTTGTCTTGTCAAACTGAAAAGGCTGCCCAACTGACATAAAGTTGTTTCGTACCCGTCAGAACCTTTAACACGCAACGCATAGCGCGGTCAAATACTACGTTATGTGTGTTGATATAGCGCGGTTAGATACTACGTTATGTGTGTTGTCTTGCCTACAAATAACGGGCCCATTCTAGTTATTTTCTGCGTTCAGCAATAAGTAATAGCAAATCTGTCAAGAAAAGCAAGGTTTTTTTAACGCAAAAATGGCTCAACCTCTTTATGTACCAACGTGCGAGTGTGGAAAAAAATGCATGATGCAAAGATGTTGGGATAATGGTGAAGTTGGACGGCGCTACTGGCACTGTATGAACAAGTTTTATAAGGTTCCCGACGAACCTATTTGCGATTTTGAGGTATGGTTTGATGAACCCTGTTATCAGGAATACTACAAAGAATATTTGCAGCATCTTCATAATGTGTGTTTACAACAGGGGGAACGTGAAAGAGAACATAAAAGAGAGGTTGCGGAGTTGAAGGCGAAACTTAAAGAGGTAGAAAAAGAAGAAAAAAATAAGCTGGAAGAACAATTTAAGTGGTTGGAGCAAAAAATAATGGGCGGCAGGGACTAAACATTGACATGTATGTGTTTAGTGTGTTACTTTATCTTTATGTTTCCCGTGTCGTGTATTTTTATTTGTTGTACTGAATTTTAATTATGTTAAGTTGGTATGTTTGTATTTGTGTTGTAGTATTAAACTAAATTAATTGTACTGAACTTTATTTTCATTAATTGTAATGGAAGTTAAGTTTTAATGCTTGTGTTTGTGTTGTAGTACGAAACTAATTAAATAAAAATTATTGTTAATGTATTACAAAAGTATTATTTACATCAAATACAAAAAAAAGTGAAGAAAATCAATGTGTCCCGCATCCAGTGTGCTTCTACGCAGCCGCTGGCCTGAGGTGCATCGCATCCAGCCTGGGTACGCTATCGGGATCGTCATCATCAAGTCGCCTCCTTATAGCTGGATGCGCCGCAGTATGATCATCAGTGGTGCTGACAGGATCGGTAGAAGGGGCCGTCAGTCCAGCAGAAACCTACATAAGAATAGAAAGATCAGTATAGCAAAGTATATAATAAGTCACAACAATTTAAATTGTCTTACCACCATCTCGTCGGGCTCCTGAATGTAATCATCTGTCGTAGTCATGTCAGCATCGCGTTCAGCCTTAAAAAGGAAATTAATAAAGTTATGGAAAATAAAGACAAATTCTAATTCAATACTAAGAAAACCATACCTGCGCCTGTGATGATGAACCATAACTCAGCCGGCCTACTATGTAAATCTCGTGTCGGCCGCTCCTCAGCAACAGTAGACGGGACTGGAAAGTATGTATCCCAATCCACTCTAGAAAGGTCCGTGCCCGTGATCAATAATTGACTTGACGGGGTCACCTGCAAAGTCCCTAGAGTGAGATCCATCCCAAGGCTATATGACGGCATGTCCGTCTCATGTAGGCCACCCGGCAGATCGGCAGCAACATAATCAGCAGGGGCCTCAACGCCTCCTTGCTGGGGACCACCTCCTCTCCACCCACCGCCACGTCGTCCGGCACCCCCGCCTCGTCGGGCACCACCACCTCGTCGGACACCACCACCTCGTGCCACACCAGGGCCTCGCTTGTACTGCTCTGGCTCCACATAATCAGGCATGTGTGCCAAACACTGATCCTCCCGGGCTCGCTGCAGTGTCCGGGCAGCCAACTCTACAAATCGACGGCTGTAATCCTGCAAGGCGGCTGCAGGATCGCCGACATAATCCTGCATCTGTAGTCCCATCTGATAGACTGTATGTAGTCCAATAGCCTGCACAATGTACAAAATATAAACTACATATATTGCACTAAAATACAGTTATATAATTAATAATAACAGAAAACATACCAGGGCTCGTGTCGCCCGGCGTATGGAACGTACCGACCGCCAGCCTGATGAATAGGGTTCCCGATAAAAATTCGGGTGACGTGCCGGTACCAGGACATATACCTCTGAATAGCCACCTCCTGGATCTGTGTAGGTGGGGGCAGAATCATGTGATCTTGATGGTCCCAAATATGGATCTGCGCCGCTAACCATGCCAT
>NC_031993.1:40711995-40741510 GCF_001879085.1 Nicotiana attenuata
CTCTCCCCCGGCCCGGCCTCTGACGGCTACAGTAGGGGGCGCGGGTGCCTGATCATCTCGAGTAGCACGTGTCCTCACCATCTGTGAGAGAATAGAAGTCAGAAGTTTAGAATTGATGTCCAAAATATCGCACGACGAGGAATTCAAATGAAATGAAGATTTTTCCTAACAGTTACATAGCCCCTCGTAGATAAGTACAGACGTCTCTGTACCGATCAGCGAGACCCTAATAAACCGGCCTGTGTTCCGTGACTCCTATGAACCTAGAGCTCTGATACCAACTTGTCACGACCCCAGTTCACCCTCCATGAAACATGTTGTGATGGCACCTAGTTCCTACAACTAGGTAAGCCTAACAATACGGAATAGCAAATTAACATTTGTGGAATAATAAATTAAAACTGAACATACGGAAATAACAACTGTATATAAGGCCACTCAGCCTATAAAACTCAAAATATGTGGAAGTCTGCAACTAAATCCCAAAACCCGAAAACTCACGGGAAACACAGGCTAATAGAATGTAGTAAACTGCTCTACACCAGAATGTCTAAACAACATGAAAGGAAAGAAAAGGAACTATCTGTTAAAGCCGGAATAGAGTAGAGACTCCTGGTCTGCGAACGTAGCAGATATACCTCAAGTCTCAGCTAGGACTCTCCACCACGAGGATGATACGTCTGGGAGAAAGTACCTGACATGAAAAACATGCGCAGGAAGGGCATGAGTACACCACAGCGGTACTCAGTAAGTGCCAAGCCTAACCTCGGTTGGGTAGTGACGAGGAAGGTCAGGGCCCTACTGAGATAACATAACAAATAATGAGATAGCAGAAATAGTTTAAATAAAGTCTACAGCGAGAATCTAAACCAGGTAAATAAGGAAGAACAGTAATAGAAAGCAAAGGTAACAATACACGGAAAACTGCCCTCACAAGGAATAGTAGCCGGGGGATCTCTTGGTATCCCGAGGATCTCTTGGTATCCTCATCATCAACACTGGGGATCTCTCGGTATCCCGAGGATCTCTTAGTATCCTCAATAAGTAAGTTGGGGATCTCTTAGTATCCCGAGGATCTCTTGCTATCCTCAATAAGTAAACCGGGGATCTCTTGGTATCCCAATATATATATAGAAACACATGTGCCAGGGATCTCTTAGTATCCCGCACCCTCAGTCCAGAATATCTCAAGTACAGAGGGATCTCCCGGGAAGCCGTCCCGTAGTCCCATATTAAACACACAACAACAACGATTCCTAAATCTCGGAACAATGCTAAAAAAATCAGGACACGAAGTAGTAAATTATAGCCTAACATGCTTCACAGAGTACAAATAGCACAGTTAAAGCAAATAAGCAGGTAAGCCAGCTAAACATGAGTCTCTAAGCTAGCACAGGTACAAACTTACAGTTAAAATGAACAAGTAAACAAGAAAGCTCAATTTGAATACTTCAAGTAAAAACGGATTTACAACAATTAGCTCAAGTACGCGCTCGTCACCTCACGTACGGGGCATTCAAATATTCAAGATCATATCCTAAGGGAAAAGGTCCCCCACACAAAGTTAGACAAGCCACTTACCTCGAACCGGCTTAATATCAACTAGAAATCACGCTCTTGCCATGAGTATCTAACTCCAAATGGCCCAAATCTATTCAATTCAATTACACATTGTAAATAACATCACGAACACCTGGTTTTGCTAATAAATTCAAAGCTACGGCGTAAAATTAGGTGAAATGACCAAAATGCCCTCCAGGCCAACGCCCCAGAATCGAATAATTTTTACATTTTCAGAACCCTCGTACTCTCACGAGTCTAACCATATAAAAATTTCCCAAATCGGAGGCCAAATGCTCACTCAAAACTCCCTAATTTAGCCAATGAAGTTTTACCCCAAATTATCCAATTTTGATCCTAAATTCGAATTCCAATGATACATTTAACTATATAATGATGAAATATAACTAGAAGGGATTAAGGAAACGTTACCCAGTGATCTTCACTTCAAATCCCACTCAAAATCGCCTTAAACCGAGCTCTCAATTGATTTTTGTAACTTATGAACTCAAACCCTCGAAATTTCTATTTCTGCCCAGGGATTTCCTCTTCTGCGGACAAGGGACCGCTTCTGTGGTCCCGCATATGCGGAAAAACAACCGCTTCTGCGGTTTTCTCTTAATGGACCAGAGTCCGCTTCTGCGGACACATAACGCTCCTGCGGTTCCGCTTCTGCGGAAAGGCGATTGCTTCTGCGGTTCCTGAGAGGGAGGGATAATCTCGCTTCTGCGACGACCAAGGCCGCTTCTGCGGCTCCGCTTCTGCGGTTCCCAAGCCGCAGGAGCGGAAAGATACCAGAAGCAGCAGTGCTGCTATTTCTCAACTTCCAAAACTCTTCCGTCAACCACTCGAAATCATCCCGAGGCCCCCGGGACCTCAACCAAAAGTACCAATGCCACCTAATACCTTATTCAAACTTGTACCAATCTTGAAAACACTTAAACAACGCCGGAAACCCGAATCAATCAAAGATTCAAACCTAAGAACTTCAAATTCCAACCAAACACGCTTTCGATCAAAAACCTACCCGAACCTCGTCCGAATGACCTGAAATTTTGCTCACGCATCCCAAATGACATGACGGAACTACTGCAACTTCCGGAATTCCAATCCAACCCTCGGATCAAAAACTCACTATCGGACCGGAAACTTCAAAAATTCAAACTTCGGCATTTCAAGCCTAAATGAGCTACGAGCCTCCAAAATACTCCGAACACGCTCCCAACCCCGAAATCACCTAACGGAGCTAACGGAACCATCGGATTTCCATTCCGAGGTCGTCTTCACACTGTTTTGATTTCGGACCATTTTTCAACTCTTAAGCTCTCATTTAGGGACTAAGTGTCCCAAAACTCTCCAAAACTCAACACCAAACGTCCCGGCAAACCAAAATGGTAGAAATGAACTTAGGGGAAACAGTTAATGGGGGATCGGGGTGTAATTTCCAAAAACAATCGGCCGGGTCGTTACATCCTCCTACACTTAAACATTCGTTCGTCCTCGAACGAGCATAGAGAACATACCTGAAGTAGTGAAAAGATGAGGTTACTGGTTGCGCATATCCTGCTCGGTCTCCCAAGTCGCCTCCTCGGCCGGCTGACCCCGCCACTGAACCTTCACTGAAGCGATGTTCTTTGACCTCAACTTCCTGACCTGACTGTCCAAAATAGCCACTGGCTCCTCAACATAGGATAGATCCTTGTCCAGCTGGACTGAACTGAAATCCGACACGTGCGACGGATCACCGTGATTCCTCCGAAGCATCGAAATATGAAATACCGGATGAACTCCGGCCAAGCTGGGAGGTAAGGCAAGCTCATAAGCAACCTCCCCAACTCGCCTCAAGACCTCCAAAGGGCCAATAAACCTCGGACTCAGCTTCCCTTTCTTTCCAAACCTCATGGATGTACCTTATGGAAGGTACAACCATCGCACAATGAACGACAAGCTTATTTTATAATAAAATGGGCAGCATCTCCCTTATAATCTTTACTTCCTCCCAATTCGACATAACACCAACAACAACAAGAACACAACACTAACAACATGTATACATCATTTTCTAACCTTACATCCATCACAAAATACCACAAAACATCCCACACACCCCAATTAGTTCAAACACAAAACGACAACCCTAGTAGTGTCAAACAACCCAAAAATGCAATGACGAACGACCAACCAACCACCCTGATATTATGTGGTGTTTCTCTACACCCTTTCTCCTCCCAAACTCCATAAAAATAGTAGCAAAATAGACAACCCAAGAGCAACACGAAACAGCCTACAAAACAGTCCCACAAGTTCAACAACTCAAAATTGATTTTTCAGTTTACTAAAACACGTTTCGACTTGTCTTTTCTTTCAAATTGAGCAACACAACCAATAGTACATAATTAAGCCTCTTATCCTATAAACCAGCCATGAATTCAACCTGAAAATAAGTTTACAACCAGGCAATAGTGACGCAACAACAAACAACATACCACTCTTTCGAAACTCTCTAGGTCTAGTCTTTACGATCGAGTTACAACTCGTACAAGCCTAGATAATGGAAGGAGAAGCATAAATTTACCTTGGACTAAGTAGAACCCACGAAACCTATCCCTTATCCATCCAAAATCAGTCCCCCAGTGCAGCTACAAGAAGGAGAAAGAGAAACTAGAAAGATGTCCGGGCTTTTCGGCACTAGAATCACATTGTAACACCCGAAATAACCTAGGGTTTGTGTGGGATTTTGGGGAGGCGTTGCAGGGGTTCAATTTGATTTTCTTGGTCTGAAATATGGGTGAAAGAAATGAGTTGATAAGACCTACAAAGTCCCCTCTTGGCCGACTTTGGAGCTTTTAAGGCCTCTCTCTTTGGCAAGTAGGTGATGCACCTACTTGTCACCTACCAATCTGCGCAGCCTCGCAAAGATGCGAATATCTCTCTACTCCAATGTCGTCTATGATCGGTTTAATCCGTTGGAAATGAGACTCGTAGATCTTCAATTTGGTAGGTAGATCATCCCGTAATTCCAAGTACATTGGGAGAAATGCTCAACTATATTTGACCTAATTTTCAGCATATTTGTGAATGTAACTTATGATGATCTTTGCCAACTTTTGTTCCACAACTCACTTGACTCAAAACATAACACACGACTATAATACGACTAAAATAACTCATAACATAACCTCCTAATCATTTTGAGCACCCTAGTCTCACCCCAAAATTACATATTATAACATTCCCAACTTTTCGACTTTCGACGAAACCTATTTTCTTCAATTCGTTCAGCTTCTAAGCCTTCCAACCCTCTTGGTACTTGCAGTTCATGATCTTAAATATTTGTAACCTCCAAGTTAACATGATTAACTTACTTTATGTACTTTCAAAGATGATCTCATTTCTGAGCTTAGATCAATTAACTTACGACGTACTCTCACGTACGAAAATTGGGGTGTAACATCATTCCCCCCTTTGGAACATTCGTCCTCGAATGTTGACTGATGTGCTTATTAGTCTCATAACCTATAGCTCCTATGGATACTTTATAATGTCCTTGACATCTAGGCAACTATTTTATGAAAAAATCCAAAGCCCAGGGCATTCCCCATTTTCGGCCTCTTTCTCGCACCACGACCTGTGGTCGGAATTCTTCCAATCTCGTTATTGTTGCTACCTTCTGTCGTGCAGCCTGTACGACTGTATCCATGTATGTTCTCCTATGAAACTCTTCTCTCCTTCTTCCTCCATATTTTAGCCAATCTCTAGGCCTCATTTTATTAACCTACATTGAACTATTACAATCTGTCCCTCTGAGCATCTGTAGGTGTACTGGAGTTCTTCGTTGGTACTTTGTCGAACTTACGACTATCGCTACATCTTGGTCCATAGCATCGATTATCTACCCTTATGGCTTGACTACATCTAGGCGGGTTATACTATACCATAACACTTACTTTAATTTATTATTACCGAGGTTTGCTATCCAACTCTAGGTTACTCTCTCGCTGCTTTTCCTATATGTATAAATCTAAGTCATTTAATGCTTCCTCATTACTAGTATTCATCTTAAGAATGACAACCTAATATCATCTCATACTTTCGAACTTTTATCCATCTATAGTCGATTCAGCTTAATGTTGAACTATAATCTACCGCTGATAACTTGAAACCTCTTACGTAAAACATTATCACTAGGGCTCACGTCTCATCGGGGAACATCTGAAGTGATTTTCCTGATCCACTCAGAGCGATACTATACTTCAATAACCGTACTTCATGGCATCCCAACGTGGTTCATCTTATGGGGGTATCCTAATCCTGTGAAATTCATGAAATCCCTTTTCTTTGAATCATTACTCAATCAAAAGCCTAACATCATTCTCTTATCTATCACAATTACACCCTTATTATACTACCATGGAAGCATTCCATCTCTTATAAATTATCCTAGTCTTAAACTCCTCCGAGTTCATTCAGGTTATATAGAACTTTCCATAACTTACGGGAACCATAAGCACTCTTGTTTTGATGGGCTTAATCCTTAGGCCTTACCTATTCTCATCACCTTCTCACTCACCTTTTCTTATCCTTACTCATGTCTATATAAAACCTTGTTTATCTACCATACTTTAGCTTACGACCTACACATATCTATTTATACTACTCGCAAACTTTCTTTAACTTGCTAGCACCATAAATTTCCTTATGTTATTACGGAACCTCAAGTGAGACATCACGTTGTGTCTAACTCTTCTTTATTCTCTTAACTAGACCTCTCGGTACCTGGAACCCATAGGCTAGAAGATATGCCACCGACAACACCACTATCATTTATGGATACTGAATCACAGTGCTTCTAGCCCTCTATATGAAGTGTGAACTATTCACAACCTTCTACACTTGAGTATCTCATACCTTCTTCAGCTTTACCTTACTTACCATCAAATCTCGCATCGTAATTTCGGTCTTTTTTCATAAAACCCTTCCACATAGGTGGAATTCACATCCACAACTTGAAGCTATACTATAATACTTGCACCTCTGGTGCATACACAATCCGGTGGGAGCTCCATACTGACTTCTTATGAGGCTGGTACTTTTCTAACTGGCTTTATCGTAGAGCCGTTATAGAATATGCTTGTTGTACCATCTCTTTTATACCTCTGATATTAAGAGTGATTCTGCAATGTTCTCAATCACAATTTCTATAATTATCTAGGTCTAATAATCAGACTCTTGATCCACTTAGCCGATGTAGCTCTTTAGTTTCCTCTTCTCTCTCAGCCTTTAAGTAGGCTTAAGATATCTTTTGATTTGTGGCTCAGGGTATTAGTTATTACTTTAGCCTTTCGTGGACTCTATGGAACATCCATGATATAACCTTCTTACAATTCAAGCCTTTGTCTGTGACGTGGACTCAATTCTTTCTTCTAACTTATAATGGAGTCTCCTATAACTGTAAAAATGTCAACATATATGCTGCATGAATAATACTCTAAAATCTTAAGTGCGATTGTAACGTAACTAACTCTGGTTCATATATCGAATAATTCCTTTCATGCCTTCTCAGTTGTCTTTAAACGTAACAATTACTTTTCTTGGTCGTTTTGCCACTTATTACATGAATACTTTGCTTATCTTAGTTCCTACATATATTGGAATTTCGTGCAACTCCTATGATCTCGAATGTTATCTTTGATTAACTTCCCGTTCATTAGCCACGATAGGTTCCACTTTCTTATGGAGTGCATACAATATTGTAGTGAGACTGTTGTTACAAGACTATTTCTTCTTCAGGTTACTATGCTTAGGTTGAAGCCTTCTTTCTTGTTTTCTCAGCTAGTCTTTTGTTGTAGTACTTAGGGGAGACCCTCTGACTCCTGTAAAGCTGCGAGCTTATTACATTGTATACCCAAAGGAATTTTTAATGTTCTTACTCGCCTATAATTATCCTTGGTTACTTACCTCCGCGCCCTGATGCTCGTAGGGTTGCTTCTGAACTGAGATTTTGATTGTCTCCCCAGTGGCAATCTCTTTTATTCTGTAACACTTATATGGTACCTTTAACTATCCCAACTCCTATCTTAATATTTCTCAAGGATTACGATGTCATATTTGCGAGAGTGAATTCCCTATATTGGGGTTCACTATGTTTATCTTGCACAATCTGCTAATTTATCTGTATCCTCTTGTATAGCCATAACTAGTCTCTTCCTAAATCAACTACTAACTATTCATTGGTCCATTCTCATATTTATATTTTGCGTGACCTCTCTTGGGTTATGTCTTTTGCCTTAACTTACCTTTCGCATTGGCTCCTAATGTATTAAGTGCCCATTCACACTTATTTATCAACAACATCCTGGCCGGGAACACTTACTGCCTCTCCCCGTTATCATGCTTGCATAATATTCTGGAGTCGTAACTTATCTGTATGATCTGAATAAATGCAATCTCATTCCTTTCGCTTTTTACCGCATTCTTCCTTTACTATTCCATAGTTATATGAACCACTTAACTCCGACTTAATAACATATCACCCCATCTTCTCCCCCTTTAGAGGAGTACTAACATTTAATGCTATAAAGATCAATATTTTACCTCTTCATCTTCGGCATTTTTTTCACGTAATCCTGAATCATAGTCGCCTTGCGATAACCCTTCTCTACCAGGGATAACTAAATTTCTTATGCGCGAGGGTGACAGCTAGTGCAACTTGCTCACTTAGTTCCTTAATTTTAACTGTGTCACAGTGCTTTCTTTAGGAAAGCGTCTTCCTGAATGACCTTTAAAGGTTATTCTTCTGTTGTCAATTCTATTTTTGTCGGAATATGGTCTCTGAAATTCTATGATGTCGACTATTATCAAATCCTCCGATCCCTAATTCATGCTCGATTTATCTTGTTTACTAGCCTATGCTGATTTCTATTACCCCGGGGGGTCTAACTTAGCCTTCTGGTAATTATGTTGGAGTCACAAACTCATTTTCTTGAAATAAGGATATGACTTCATGGCTTATACTCTTTTATATTCTCAAGGCCTGTCACCTCTTGTGTTTTCCTTCACTTGACCATAGACTCTGTCATCCTACCATATTTGGATTTACCGTTATCACTCATTTATCATACCTTACTCATAATGCTTCATTTACTCTCTTCTTATTCTCCTGCTAATATTTTTGTCTATCACATTATTCTGAAAATCTCAACAAAACATTGTTTCACTTTTAGCTCCCCTTGCTCAATCCACCATTTGGGTTACTCTAATCCAAGCTGGATCCTAATATTCCATCTTTTCTTAAACTATATATGTTAGCTCCCATAGGGCATAACTGAGATGGGTGTGGCTAATTGTACGTACCTCTATTTTGTTGAAGGTAAATTAGAAGCCTTATATTTCTCTGCCTGAATTGAAAATTTAGATAATCTTCATTAATTGGGTACCTCGTACCCTTCTTCACCTTGCTTTTGTTATCTGTTGAAACTTATACTTTTACCTTCTAATACTCTCATGGCCTTCTATTCGCGGGGTATATTAGATATTCCCGTCTTAGGGTCTTAAGTAGGAAATCTGCACATCTGGTATGCACGATCTAATAGGGCCTCAAACTGGGCCACATTGTCAAGAATTCTATCTCTACTAGTGCCCTTACCCGTTGCTGTAGTAGCCCTCTGGCTAGCTGTAATTTTCTAGTTTCAAGCAACTCTATATCAATAGCAAACGTAAGTCCTTGCTCGAACTCTTATAACTTAACTCTATAGCACGATTTGGATTTGAATGAAGGGTAACAGACTCCTAAATGCCTTGGTGCTTCCTGTTTATATAATGTGGTGCACAACACATCTATAAAAAAGGCTCTGCTAGACAAGGCTTGTAGACTACGTAGGAGAGAACTGCTCTGATACCAAGTTTTCCACGCCCCAAACCTGAAGAGGCGTGGCCGGCACCTGGTGCCATACTCGGCCCGAGCGCACCACTTTGTAACTGTGAACTCTAGAAGGGTAACCCTCAACTTAGGCCGATTAGGCCATATTCTAAATCATCTGAAAATAATGTCTACAACCAGCAATACCAAACTAAACATCTACATAGAGCTGGTAAAGCCACAATACTAATATAAAAAATGTACATGACTCGTCTACAAGCTGTTGATACCCAATTTTTCCTTTAATATTTTTGAAATGCATATATACCCTTAAAACTATGCATTAGCATCAGTTGGTATTTTTCCATAATTTTTTACATTTTTAAATTAATTTATCTCAATATTTTATTCATATAAATAAGGCCAAATACATATGCGGTCCCTTAAACTTGTCCCATTTTTTCATTTAGACACCTAAACTAAGCTTTGATCCTATTGAACACTTGAACATAAGTTAAAGTGTATTATTAGACACTTATTGCTGACATGGCATATCATGTGTAAGACATTATATTTGAGCGCGTGAGTCATGCTTTTTGTTTAAAAAGAAATGATTTTTCCCTCCTTCTTCTTCCTCACATCTCTCCCTGCCACCAGCCAGCCACCAATACCGCCACCACGCAACACCATCCACCTTTCCACCAGAAAAGTCATACAAAACAAGGAGATCGAACTCCACAGGTCTAAATCATGGCAATTTTTTAAATGGATCCTTGTTAAACTTTGTTGGAAGATCACACACGTAACATAAAGTTCTCAAATTAGTCTTTGTTCTTCTGCTGGTAATCCTGTATATGTTGGACGCTGGAGGAGAAGCTTCGGCGAGGAAGATAATGAAAGAAATTAGATGAGAATGATGACCAAAAACCATTTACAGTAATAAAAGCCAACGTGAGACTTGATCAAATCGAAAAAGTTTCTGACATCTAGAATGTCTTAATCGGGGAATTACTTCTAGATGGTGCTTAATTGGAGGCTCAAATGTCATGTATGTTGTGGTATGAAACTGAAAGGTCATGTCCAAAAAATGCTACAGCTTTTTACATGCTCAGATGCCCTCTTATGCGGTGCTTACGCTAATGTGGCCAAAAGATTCGGAGTAATAAAATTGGTAAAGACTTTTCTGACAAATAAAATGACTTGTGGAGTTGTGGGAATTTTGAGGAGGCATTGTTGGAGCCGGCAGAGGAGGGGTGGGGGAGGGGCAAGAGAAGACGACGAGGGGTGGTAAGAGTGGTTTTATTTTTTTGCTTTTTCAATTTTCCACGTGTTGTAGAGTGATTTGCTCGTTTATCCATGTCACTGCATCTGAAGGTCACGCACTTTATTTTTGTGAAAGATTGTCCACGGGTGTCTAATAGGTACACTTTAGCTTAGGTTCAAGTGTTCAATAGGAACAAAGCTTAGTTTAAGTGTCTAAATGAGAAAATGGGTCAAGTTCAAGGGGCAATAAATGTATTTGGCCTATAAATAAATACAAAATTGCATTATAGATGATTTTAAAACATCTCATGATTTAATATTACCATTTATGGTCCTATTAAGTTCCAATTATCTCACAAATGGCCAGATTTACATCTTTTGGTTACAATTGCAATAATTTTGCAATTATAGCCCATGCATACATTACTACATTATTTTACTAGAAATTAGCCCGTTATATTTTAAAATATTGAATAATTATCTTAAAGCATCTCCGTGCATGAAAATTATTTTTTCTCATTGTTAATTATTTTCTAAAATATTTTTTATTCAAATACCTGGGTATTTAACAAATAGCCCCCTTATTTCGGATTTAGCCTAATTGAACAGCCCAATTCCAACCCCTAACCCACTAAGACCAAGCCCAAATCGGTCAAACCCAACCCCAATTAATCTAAAACCCGACCCAGGCGTCCCCAAATCCTGGTCGTCGATCTCTGAGATCAACGGCCCGTATTTGTTCTTACCATAATTAACCTAACGACCCCCTCCTAACTTAATTCATTTCCACCATACCCCGCCGTCACCATTTCCCCTCTCTCTCAGATGCTCTCTATCTGAACCCTAATCCAGGCGCTGTCACCGGCTTTGCCCTCTGTTCTATGATGTTTCTTTGTCGTCTCAGGCCTATACTGGCCTCCTACTTGCTATGGTTCATCAGTTTCTTAGATCCTTGAGAAGATCTCAAGGGACCTAGGCGGTCTGGTTTGCACCTTCTATTTCTTTGCCTGTTTTAGGTCGTTTGCTCGACCATGAGTAAGGAACCTCTCTTATTTTGCTATAGATCCATGATTTTCTAGGCCTATGTCCTCGTCTCTGTCATGCTTTCTAAAGAACCCTAATTTTTATCTCCGATCTTCTCAGATCTGTATAGATCTGAGATGAATCGAACATATCTCACATGTTTTCCTTGAAATTTTTTTGGTTTTCGACTGATTTCCCGTCTTTCCTAAACTAGGGTTTATCCTAAGTCATCTTCTCAAAGGGTTTTCTGATTTTCGAATGCTTAATCGTTTGTTCTTAATTGTTCTTGACTGATTTATGCTAAAGTTGCATAAGCCCTAGTTGATTCATGATTAAAACTCTCACTGTCTGGTGTTTTGCTCCCATTCTGAGCTTTTCAAAGTTACTAGTCGTATTGGTTCATTCTGTATTCTGATTTACATGCTTTCCCTTAGTCAAATTCCTTGCTTTGCGATATTTATCCTAATTAATCTCTATTAGGGTTTTTGAATTGTTTTCCTCCTAATTTCTCTGTGTCCCTAAAGTTCTAATCAGCCTATTTTGTCTATAGAAATTGATATATTCTTTCCAGAATTGTTGAGTGATTTGCTCTGTTAAAATTTCATGTGCATGATTCTTGATTATTTCCTTGTTTATGACTTTAATTAGTCTTCTTGCCTTATTTAAATTCCATGTAGTATCTACTGATTCCTTGCACGATTATTTCCTTAATTAGATTCCTAGTTATCCACCCTTTGCCTAAGTCTGATTTGAATTTCTTTCCTTAAATATTTCCTGCCCTTACCGTTGGTTAATTACCCTTAATTAAGGGAAGACTATGATGATTTTTCGTGTAATTGATTTTGTGATCTTCCCTTGATTAACTGAAGTTGATTCTTTTACCTTATTTGGTCTACTCTTGAACTACTATATAAACTCTCTTATTTAACTTCTTAACACACGAACATCAGTTCATAACACACACATACATTCAAACTCCTCTCCTTCTTTGCTACTTGTGCTACTTGTGCTATTGTGGGTCTAGCCGGCAGAAAGTCGAGGCTAGATAGTGGAATTGCACCTATTTCTTTCATATTCTGCATTTTTCTTACTTGGCTGGTATGTCTCAGTTAAATTTTGAAACCTAAACTCTATGTGTTTCAATTTAGTGCTAGTTCATTAGTCATAGAATTAATTCCAGTTCTTGTTTATTGCCTTACTTAGCATGTCTCATCCTGCTTTGTTCAATATGTAATTAGCATGTAGAAACTATAGTTGTCCATTTGATGTTTGTCCAGCATGTCTATTCACCCTTGTCCATTCTCCTTCCATGAGTAAATCATGTTAGTTACCTAATCTTTAAGTCATTCGACTGACTCTAGTTGTGTGTTTGATTCTGTCCAGTGTTTCTTTGCTTTCAACATGGCTCTATTACCTACCATCATGACTAACCTGTTAATTCTATAAGCTTCTAAGTGTTCTATGCATTTTGTTGACTATATGCCTCCCTGAGACTTGTCATGTGTTCTCTTTAAAAATATAAATTCTATGTGTCCCCAATCCTTTTACCCTGATGTGAGATCTGTTTGTTAAGTGTTTCAGAATCTGGATGTTTTATGACCAATTGATTGTTTGTTGTTTTCAAAAGTGTTTTGGTACTCTTCTCAAACTGTTTTTTCACTACCAAACTAGTTTCTATTTTAGAAAACCTTTTCACTCTTAGAGCCATCTCTATGCTGTTTTCACTAAATCTTTCAAACTGTGTCAAGCACTCTCACTTTACTCTTAGATTATTAACTTCCACACTACACATAACCAGTCCCTATTTGAGAAAGGTCTTGGTGTGAGCATTGCCCGGGATCCTTGAGGTCCTTAGGGAACTCTAACACACCTGGACACTTGTTGGCTATGAGATTTCTGGGCGTTTGAGACTAATCGGAAGGCCTGGTACTCCCACGTTTATAGTATAAGTTTACTTCTCATTGATGTAATTTACTAAATTCGGGTTTGTAATAATCCTTTGTAAACAGATATTGGGGTAACTAGTAAAAAGGGGAGGGTAGCTATATGATTCTGTGGGGAAAATTGGGTAGAAACCATGTTTTAGGTTTTGCATTATGATGAGTTGCTGTAGAAATCATATTTTAGGTTTGTATGACGCATTAGATATCATGCTTTAGGATTTCTATGCTTACTCGCATTAAATCATGCAAAAATTCGTGCATTAGATACCTTGACTCAGGAAATCATATTTACTGCTTCTGCATGTCACATGTTGAAGTTCATTATTCTGCATAAGTCGCTATCACTAAAAAATCCTACCATTAAGTTACTAATACTGTTTAAAAATAAAATAACCTTCTCCGTGTGCATTAGAAATCTTGTTTTGGACTGCATGTACATCTGCTTTGAAACATGTCACTAAAATAAGTAGGTTAACACAGTCCCGCACATAGGTACCATGTTCTGGTGTGAATCAGTATAAAATCACCTGCTATATATTCATCACTTAGATCAGCAAGCCTATAGGATGAAAGAACTTCAAATTGCTTAAGTGGTTCCCAGATTATGACTGCATCTACACGCCTAGGCAAGCCTTAAGCCGTTAGATAACTGTAAAATCAAGTTCTGTTTATGTGTGAAATTGTCCGGGCTTAACAGGCTATAAAACCAGTAGGCAAACTGGTTAGGATTCTGCCACTTCCCTTAAAACAAACGTTGCATGTTCTGTAATGTTCATCTAGATATCATGTTCCTAGGCTTTCTGAATTTCTTTAAAAATCAGTTGTTTGAGACGTGCTGCTTATGTGCCCATATATATGTGGAGGTAAATATGAGCCTTTTATCTGCTTCCTTAATTTACAGTCTTATGTGTTATTTGTTGTCCCCTATACTTTTGCCTTTTAAACACCTTAGGATTGTCTAGAATTGCCTAAGTCTAGAGGTCCTAAATTCCTCCGGTGCCACAAGAAAGGGACGGGTAAATCACGCTTAGAGTTCGTTAAATAAACTTGCTTATAACCACTAAGGGGAGGGTAATAGGTAGTAAAATGATATGATGACATGTGCGCTAATGCAACGTGTAGCCCCTCTCACTAAGGTGTGATTACCGGGCATTGCATGGATATGATCCTATAGGCTAACCAACTTAGGACTTCCCTTCCCCCAATTCATATATGTGTACTTAGACTGCCTAAACTTCCTTGGTTTACGTATGCTTGGACAACTCAAACCTCTTTAATTTACGTGTGCTTAACTTTCGTGATTGTATATGTGTTTAGAATGTGTAAACTTCCCTTATTTGCAAATATGTGTTGAGACCGCTTACTTGTTAAATGACTAATTCACAAAGTTTAAGTTCGGTCGGGACCCACTGTTTTGGACCGCGAGGGGTGCCTAACACCTTCCCCTCAAGGTTATTTCGAGCCCTTATCCTAATCTCTGGTAATGCAAACTGGTTACATGAGTTAAATGCTCTAGGTGCCATAACGCACCTTAATCCGTTAGGTGGCGACTCTTCAAACACCCAATTCCCAAAAGGAAATGAGTTGCTCCCCCTACGAATGTCGAAACCCGGACTTCCTCGCGAAGGAAAAACGGGTCGCGACACAAGCCTCTAGGGATAACTGAACTGTATCATGGTCGGGACAGGGCCTCGGCCAACCCATCAAACCTGTATATATAAAATGGACTCCAAGGTATAGACCTGGTAACTCCGAGGAAGTGGAGCTTACCAACCAAGCTGATGTTTGACTTTGTCTACTGAGAAGGTCTATCCAGCTGTCTATCAGGACCTGCAGGCATGAAATGCAGCGTCCCCAGCAAAAAGGACGTCAGTACGAAATGATGTACCGAGTATGTAAGGCAACAAATAACTGAAAGCTAAAACTGATCTGATAATAAAATAACTGAAAGTATTGGGAGTCAAAGATAATCTGAAGATGTGCTTACCTATTGATACTGACTCAACTCTCTCAATATAGTAAGTAAAATAGTTGTCCGGCCCTATAAGGCTCGGTATGTGTAACTGCTTTATCGTAGGAGGCTCGCTCGTAGGCGTTCGGCCATACTAGGATTTGTATCTCAACCATTCTGAGGTCGCTCATAGGCGCTCGACCACAGTAGGCTCGGTATATAACTTACCATCTGATAAGAGGTTGCCCAATAGGGGCCTGCCCACCGATTATAGCTCGGTGGTGGTAAAAATACTGTAATACCGTATATATATATAGACCCTCTACTGTCTTGACTGAAAGAAGACAATACTTAACTGAGTAGAAAGTCCCAATAAGGGAGAATGCTGTAACTTATGAGACTAGGATAATGTGAATAAATTCAGAAATACGAACTTCTCTTTATGTCTCATTATCAAACACATGCCATCATGGGATCCTGCCAAAATGAAGGAAAGGTTTAGCCTTAACATACCTTTTCACAATCCGTCCAATAACCATGTTAAACTCGTCTCGTTGCACCTTAATATACAACAATGTTAACAATACTATGATCAAGTTATGGAAGGTACAACCATCGCACAACGAACGACAAGCTTATTTTATAATAAAACGGGCAGCATCTCCCCTATAATCTTTACTTCATCCCAATTCGACATAACACCAACAACAACAATAACAACATGTATACATTATTTTCCAACCTTATATCCATCACAAAATACCACAAAACACCCTACACACCCCAATTAGTTCATATACAAAACGATAATCCTGGTAGTGTCAAACAACCCGAAAATGCAATGACAAACGACCAGCCAACCACCTCGACATTATGTGGTGTTTCTCCACACCCTTTCTCCTCCCAAACTCTATAAAAACAGTAGCAAAAGAGACAACCCAACAGCAACACGAAACAGCCCACAAAACAGTCCCACAAGTTCAACAACTCAAAATTGATTTTTCAGTTTACTAAAACGCGTTTCGACCTGTCTTTTCTTTCAAATTGAGCAACACAACCATTGGTACATAATTAAGCCTCTTTTACTATAAACCATCCATGAATTCAACTTAAAAATAAGTTTACAACCATCCAACAGTGACGCAATAACAAACAACATACGACTTTTTCGAAACTCGCTAGGCCTAGTCTTTACGATCGAGTTACAACTCGTACAAGCCTAGATAATGGAAGGAGAAGCATAAATTTACCTTGAACTGAGTAGAACCCACGAAACCTAGCCCTTCTTCATCCTATATCAATCCCCAAACGCATCTACAAGAAGGTGAAAGAGAAACTAACAAGTTGTTCCGGCTTTTCGGCACTAGAATCACATCGTAACACCCGAAATAACCTCGGGTTTGTGTGGGATTTTTGGGGAAAAGGCGTTGTAGGGTTCAATTTGATTTTATGGGTCTGAAATATGGATGAAAGAAATGAGTTGATAAGACCTTAAAAGTCCCCTGTTGGCCGACTTTGGAGCTTTTAATTGAGGCCTCTACTTTTGGCAAGTAGGTGATGCACCTACTTGTCACCTACCAATCTGCGCAGTCTCGCAAAAATGTGAATATCTCTCTACTTTAATGTTGTATTAATGAACGGTTCAATCCGTTGGAAACTAGACTCATATATCTTCAATTTGGTAGGTAGATCATGCCGTAATTCCAAGTACATTGGGAGAAATGCTCAGCTACATTTTACCTAATTTTCAGCATATTTGTGAATGTAACTTGTGATGATCTTTGACAACTTTTGTTCCACAACTCGCTTGACTTCAAAACATAACACACAACTATCATACGACTAAAATAACTCATAACATAACCTTCTTATTATTTTGAGCACCCTAGTCTCACCCCAAAATTACATATTATAACATTCCCAACTGGTCGACTTTCAACGAAACCTATTTTCTTCAATTCGTTCAGCTTCTAAGCCTTCCAACCCTCTTGGTACTTGCAGTTAATGATCTTAAATATTTGTAACCTCCAAGTTAACATGATTAACTTACTTTATGTATTTTCAAAGATTATCTCATTCTGAGCTTATATCAATTAACTTACGACGTACTCTCACGTACGAAAATATGGGGTGTAACACCATATATGAATTTCAATCATAAAACTTGCTACGAACCTACTTGCACACTCAAAACACCGAAAACAGGCCATCTTGACCCGATATTGACCATGGTCAAACTTCAAATCCTTAACTTAACTAGGTTATCAAATAATGATCCAAAACACAACGGAGCCCCTCGGGAACCCATCCAATCATACCAACAAGTACAAATACATCATCCAAACTTATACAGAGCCTCAAAACACTCACGAGAACATTGCAACAAAGAATCGAGGCTCAAACCGAATAGAATTTCTCTTAAGTTGTTAAATCTTCATTCTTTCAAAAGAGTGTCCAAATCACACTTAAACACTTCGGATTACTTTGAAACATTTCATACAAGTTCAATTCAACTATATAGACCTATCCAAAGTCTTTGAACACCAATTAGAGTCCAATAACATCAAAGTCAAATCTTGATCAAACTTATGAACTCTTAAGTTCTTCAAATTTCCAACTTTCGACAAATAGTGTTGAATTCTTCTAGGAACCTCCAAAACCAAATCCGAACATACGTACAAGTCCAAAATCATCATACGAACTTATCAGAACAATTAAAATTCGATTCCAAGTTCGTTTAACTAAAAGTCAAACCTTGGTCAACTCTTCCAACTTAAAGCTTCTAAAACGAGAATCATTCTTTCAAATCAATCTCGAACCGCTCGAAAACCGAAACCAACCATATACGCAAGTCATAATACATAACATAAAGCTACGCGAAGTCTCAAAACACCGAATGGAACGCTAAAGCACAATGTGACCGATTGAGTCGTTACATTCTCCCCACTAAAACATATGTCTGTCCTCGAACATGCCAAAAGTCGTTCCAAAGCCATCAAATCGTTGTATAAACTTGTCATACACATACCCATGAGTGATACCACATCACCTCAACCTATATAAGTCTGACAACACAACCTAGCTAAAGATCCTTACTGCAACCTTAGCCCATAAACCTTAGAGTCAAATTTCCAATATCTGGAATCCATTACAAGTCCCAATTCTCACAAATGCACTATGTAAGTCTGAACAAGCCAAATCAAGCCATTGTCATAACCCAGAATGTAATCACATGACATACCACATAACTATGATACTCATAACGGTAGCTTCCGACCACAATAGTTGCTCAATGACAAGCCCGGTATTAGCAACAAATCTCATATTAAATAAAACCTTATTAAAAACCTTCGTACACTACCAATAATGGAGGAAACACACATAAACTCGTATTCACTCATTAGATCAAAAAGTCGTGGAGCTCTCTTGCCCGACAAGAACCTTTGCCGAAATTTATGCTGACTAGTGACATTATCCTTCCAACATACCTTAATCAAGTCCGATAATACTCATTACAGTCAAATAACCTCACCCCATCCAGTACAAGCTGCTCTACCAACATGGCACTCCAATCCTATTTAGAGTCACATACCATGCAATCTGTGCACTAACGAACAATAGCTCAAATATATTGAACGATTGAAAGAGAATGAAACGAAAGAACCGCCCCCAAACTTAACATATACTATCACCAGGCGCAATGCTATTAATTCATTACATAAGGAGAAACAAACATACTAGATTCGCTCAAGGATCATATCCCAACATAACCCCGTTGCAATGCGTGACCAAATCTAGACACCGGTCCACATGGTATACGTCAAGCCATGAGGCTCACAATCAACAACCGTATGCATATCAACAACAAACATGCAAAGAGCATAACCATAACCATAGAGAAATGGATATCACTATATATCACAAACAGCAAACCATAATCAAGGCGCAGTCAACCATGCAACACCCCAAGAGCCACCTCGCTCGAATTCCGCCATAAGAACCAAACAGTACTGCATCATGTGTGCAAATAGTCAACAGTCTCACAACTCACCGTAGCATAGGAGAGTAACACATGGATCACATCAGAACAAGAATAAGATCAACTCTAATCGATGAGCTGTGCCGGGTAAAATCCGACCCGATGTAGAATACACATTCTCATTTGGCCTACCAATGGCCTCCAAATCAATTATGATCCTTCCGAAATTTGTAGATAGCCTCCGAAAAGCCCACAATAATGTATCTATAGCACAAACTATCAGTCGCCAACCTCTTAGCATACCTTTACCGTCCGCAACCATGGAATAAGCTGCCTTTGAGAATCTTCTTAGTCT
This sequence comes from Nicotiana attenuata, assembly GCF_001879085.1. Taxonomy (NCBI): domain Eukaryota; kingdom Viridiplantae; phylum Streptophyta; class Magnoliopsida; order Solanales; family Solanaceae; genus Nicotiana; species Nicotiana attenuata. Next base: position 40,731,928 of record NC_031993.1, read on the forward strand.
TCAGATCCTTATAATACCATCTCCATATCTGATCCCTACTACACTACTCAAATGCCTAAAATATTCATCATAGACAACCAGTCCACGAGAAATGCTTCCATAATTCTTTTGTGTCACAATGTGCCTTCTGATATGCGCACCCTCCTCAGGTTGTATCAAATAATGCTAGCATCCTTCTAAGCATCTAAAATTATCCTTGCTATCTAGAACTCGTGACCCCATCCAAGAGATAATCATATGTGCAATATATTCCTTATGGCGGTAGCAGCCATCGAGCTCAAGTCGTGGTTGACACCATCAATCACTCTTTGAAACCTGTCCGCACACAACCAAGCCATCAGAGCTAAATTTTACCCAACTCAACCAAGTCAAGTAGGACACCAACCCACGAGTATTTCTACAAAACACCATTAAAGCATCTCCACACCAAACGAACGAATTACCTTTATTACTATGCTGACCCAACACCACCAAGCTGACCCATTTCTTTGAATCCTCCTTTGACTTGTCTTCAAGTTAACATTTCTCCTTGTCGGTACACAATTATCCTAAACCAAAGCTCAGTGCAAGAGATCCTAGCACGAACCCCGTCATTCGAAATACCATAACTGTCGTATTTCCTCTGAAGTACCCCATAATGCCGCAAACGAGATACCGACTCTGAAGAGACCTTTTGTGAATCTGAAGTTTTTTCTCTAACTCTGATACTCAAATTTGGAATTAATAATGCTACAAAAATACCGCAAGGCCCAACACTATCCCATGCAAATCTCAGATTTTAGCCATATACAATTCCGAGAAACCCTTCAATACCATATATATATACCTGAGACCAAAACTGATATAACACATGACCATGCCATCTGATTGTTGATACTAGACTCTCCCACTTAGTGCGAAGCCATAGGCCATAACATCCGATGACTCACAATACCAACCTTCATAAGCTCGTACAACACCAATCATAAGATACCTCAAATCATCTACTAAACGAATGTCCATCCTCGTGACAGTCAAGCCCACTTCCTCAAGTGCCTTGAATGACAACATGTACCTTTCACTGAATAGAAGACCTATACAAAACACATAGCCTCTAATACTACCAACTATCCTCAAATCAACATCCTCTCATGACCCTGCCACGATCACGACGACTAGGCAACCAATTAAATCTTCCTAAGCTCGTACTCACCAACCAGATACAAGAACATATTGTATCCCACACTTGAACAACTGAAGATCTACCAACATGTTCGCAGTCTAGACAACTCCTCGAAACAATGATCACGCATCCATGGCCCCCTCATAGCCCATCCGCAGTATCACAAATCGTCGGTGCATAAATGATGCTGAGTGCACAATATCTTATACAATTGGATGTAAGGGAATGTAAGATATGTGCTTTAAGCAGAATCAATGTCGCATGATAAGGAATGAAAGAAGTGGAATTTCCTAATAGTTCTGTAGCCTCTCGAAGATAAGTGCAGACGTCTCCGCACCGATCTGCAAGGCTCTACTAAACTTTCTTATAACTCGTAGCACCTGTGAACCTAGAGCTCTGATACCAACTTGTCATGACCCAAAATCCCACCTATTTCAATAACCAACTATTTCAAACACAACCGGGTTAATAGCTTTCAACAACTACAAATTCAATAACTCAACAATGAAGGTATTTTCATGAAATAGCAACTTCAAATCAAATGCATAACATATGCTCGACAAGAAAAGAGATAGCACGAACTAGCAACTACAAATAAATGCATGAGAATAACTCAACAATGGGTGAAATAGCATGTAATAACAACTACCACTAAATGCATATAAGATTAACCTCGACAAATGAAAAATAGAACATCTAATAGCAACTTTAGCTAAGGTATGTAAGAATACTTGACAACGAAAGATAGGACAAATAATAGCAACTTCAACTGAATGCCTATAAGTGACCTAAGAGTCTAAACTGGTCAATTGTTCACATATAAACTCGTGTACACACCCGTCACCTCGTATACACGTCTTTAACATAATTCAAATAGTATAATTAAACTCAAATCCTAATAGGCAGTTCCCCCACTCAAAGTTAGACAAGATACTGACCTCAAACAAGCTAAATCAATCTACTAATAAGCCCTTCCCGCACAAATTCACTTCCGTACGGCTCGAATCTAGCCAAAATAACTTAATATCATAAATAAAAGCCATAGAAAATAATTTGGGATAATAAATATTCGATCTTTAACTAAAATCAAAAAGTCAACCCTGCTCCGCACCTTGAATCGCGATAAAACTCACAAATTCCGAACACACATACCGATACGAGTCCAACCATTCCAAAATCATTCAATTTCGACCTCAAATCGGCCTTCAAACAATCAATTTATATTTTTAAAAAGTTTTTACTAAAATCCCCAATTTCTCTAATTCAAATTATTAATCAAACACTAAAATCGATGTTGGAATTATCAAATAATTAAAAATTCGAGTCAAAATATTACCCCTATCCAAGTAGTAAAAATTCCCTCCAAAATCGCTCAAAATTGAGCTTCAAAACCTTGTGAGAAAAAGTAAATAAATTCCATAACAAGAAAAAAAAAATATAGCAGTTGTCTCAGCTCGAATCAGGTCCTAGATGATCCCGAAACTCACGTTTGATAAGCCCAACATGATCCTTACGAGATCACACCCAGGATAGCCTCTTGAATCGCCCAATTTGGCCTTAAAATTAGGGAGATATAATATTTTGAATTCTTAAAAGAAATCTAAAAATTTCAGGAACACAAATGGCATTTTCGTAATTACTTACACTAGGAAAAAAACCAGCAATAAGAAAATCTTCGTTTTAGCACCCAAAACTCATTCGGAACCTCTGGAACACAAACTATATATGCATTTCAATTATAAAATATGCTACAATCTTGCTCTCGCACTCAAAACACCGAAAAGATGTCATCTTGACCTAATATTGACCATGGTCAAGCTTCAAATTCATAACTTAACTAGGTTTTCAACCAATGATCTAAATTATACCCGAGCCCCTCGAGACCCCATCTTATCTTACCAAAAAGTACAAATACATCATCCAAACTTATCTAAAGCCTCAAAATACCCACGGGAACATCACAACAAGGAATGGAGGCTCAAACCAAATAGAATTTCTCTTAAGTTGTTAAAATCTTCATTCTTTCAAAAGAGTGTCTGAATTACACTTAAACACTTTGGATTACTTTCAAAATTTTGTATACAAGTTAAATTCAACTATATAGACATATCCAAAGTCTTGGAACACCAATTGGAGTCCAATAACATTAAAGTCAACTCTTGTTCAGACTTATGAACTCTTAAGTTAGCCAACTTTCGATAAATAGTGTTGATTTCTTCTAAGAACCTCCGAAACCAAATCCAAACATACGTACGAGTCCAAAATCATCATACGAACCTATCAGAATAATCAAAACCCGATTCCGACTCCATTTACCCAAAAGTCAAACTTGGTCGACTCTTCCAACTTAAAGCTTTTAAAACAAGGATCATTCTTCCAAATCAATCTCGAACCGCTCGAAAATCGAAACCAACCATAGAAGCAAGTCATAATACATAATATGTACAAATTCATACCACCGAATAGAATGCTAAAGCTCAAAACGGCCGGTCAGTTCGTTACATTGTGAACCCTTGCTTTGATCAGCCGGCTAGATGTTCTTTCCAGTCATTCTAAGTTACAAAACGGAAAGGAAATTCACAATTAAGTGAGAGGCGAGCCCTGTAATAAGAAAATCAACCAAAACTTTGAGTTAAACGCTCAATTTCTCGGGGCCAGGGTGGGCGCCAAACTGTTTAACCCAAAAATAATATCAATAATAAATAATTAAATTTATTTTTAAGGAGGTCACTAGCAATCGGTTCGAATCAAAGCTTAGTCGAATGTATAGTAGAAATAGGCTAAAAATCTGTAAATGAAGTAATGAAATAAATAAGCAAAAGTAACAATCATCTTATTGAGCTTCATTATGAGCCACAATGCTTACAAAGTAAAGAGAGCTTGATTGCTTAGTTTGACCGAAATACAACAACTCTGAATGACGAGTGAGTTGAGAGAAAACTCAATGGAATACGAGTATAGAGGAGTGAGGGTATATATAGCCTAAGTTTAACGTTCACATGCTCATCCCACATTCGCTTATTGCTCTAAGTGGTTAACAACTACCGAGATACTCGTTGGTTGTTGGAGGAGTATCTGGCGTGGTGGATATAAGTGGATCCCTAATATTTTGGGGGACAGTTGAGGACCATGTCAAATCTCGGGCTATTACTTTATTGATGAATCTCCGGAACCATCTTTCGGGTACTTCACCGGGACACATCCCTCATCTTCCCGGGGAGGAGTTATCGGTTCATATACACTTCATGCGAGATCAAAGTTCCGCTAATATTTTGTAGCAGAGATAAAACCTATTTTAAGCAATATCGTGTCATCATGTGATGTGTCCGCGTGTCAGAGCCGAATTTTACCAATACAGTTCTTTCCACTACCTTAAAGAAACATGCCCTGCCATTGTTAGCTTATAGACATTGTAAATCGAAATAGATGTGAGTAATAGGCTCTTCTTCCCAAGATGCAAAGCTGTAAACTTTGTTTACATAATCATACAAAAGAAAAAAGATATTCAACTGCCATGAAAGTCCTTTTGAATTTGATATGGCCTCATTTTACTCGTATGGATAAATATAAAAATAAGAAAACAAATTGCTATAGTTCTTTGTCACTTGCCTATATTGTACTACTACAGTTCTGACCAAGAAATAAGCAGGGAACAATATGCAACTTCGAGAAAAGCATAATATTTTTGACATATCACGCAGTTGGAACTGACGCTCATGGTGGGCACAAACAGTACAAGCAGCCACAGGATCCACAATCATTCAACCAAATATTTTTTATTTTTATTTTTCATCTTGTATTCCGTATCCGCTTTAAGAAGTAAAAATTGTTCTCACTGTTCTGTTCTTTATGCTCTATAGGTATTTGATATATTGAGTTTCTCCATCAAAAAGTTATTTTTACTCTATCCTCTAGTAACTGTAACGACGCACATAATGGATAATGTGTGATTTCAAAAAATAGTTTAGGATCTATACCTTTTAAAGTAGAAGAAAGAAAAATAAATCGAACCATCGATCCCAGGTGGCTTTCCAAAGAACTAACAGTAGCTGATTTCTTTGTGGCTACTACTTGTTGGACTTTAAGCCATTCGGCTTTAAAGTAGAAGAAGTGTGAATTGGAAATGGAGGGAAATAAAATGGAGGGAAATTGAAAATTTGAAGAAGTGAACTTTTGTCTTGCACTTTGTCCCTCATTGGTGAGAGACAACCACATTTGTGTGCTTATATATAGAATCACTTCTTAAAGCTCATAAAAAGAGTTGAAGAGAATGAACCCTCGCGCCGTCGTCGTCGCTCGGCTTCGGCTTCGGATTTGTCAAATGATCGATAAGATTATTTTTGGACAAAATTTATTTAATTATTTAATAAATTAATTAAATGCCAAATCACTGCTGAAAATATGCCAGAACCTGCTGCTGAAGGTTCAGAAAGTCCTTCTTACCGCGGTTCTGCCGCGACCGCGGCAGGAAGGTTCAGAAGGCTCTTCTGACCGCGGTTCTGCCGCGACCTTTTCTGAAAAGGTTCCATTTCCAGACACCTCTTCTAATAATTGCCTATAAATTCTGAGGCAAGGTTCCATTTTCAAAACACGAAAAATACTCCAGAACTTCTTTCTTTCTGAATATACTGCATTCTAATTCGCAGTCTCTCTCTCTCAAATTCGTAAGTGTGATTTTGCTCCGTTCTTTAAGTTCGTTGGTATCCTGCAGTTTGTATTGCCACTGTTGCAGGAAAGTTTATTCCGTTTTATCCTGGAAGAATTTAATCTATTACCTTGGCAACGTGTGAGGGGGTTAAAATTCCTTAAGGACACACAAGCAAATTGTGGACTCGGAATATTTCTTGAACTCCACTATTTTTCAGATTTCATTAATTCTTCTAACAGTTTTGTTTTCCTGATTTTGTGTTTTAACACAGTATCGCTCACACTACTGACATAATTTTCCAGGTGTGAAGAAAGATATTGAATCAGAAGCAGACATACTTGCACCGCTGGGCACTAGCAAAATTGGATTGTATGTAAATTTGCCAACTCTTTTGCCTAGAAAGAGTAAATTCTTTCATCTATGCTCTCGAAAGAAAGATTGGCTTATCTTTTGTGCTGTGCATTGTATTTGTCTAGTTGACGAGAACTAAGTTATAAACACTCGTTCTTAGCTTCTTACATCTTATTATCGTGTTCTCTATTTAAGTAAAGCTGAATAAACTATGGCCCTACCGATTTAAACTCTGATTTAGTTAGTTACCGAACTCATTATTCAGCTTAAACTGCAACTAGTTTCCACTGCCAAGATTTGACATTACCAAGGCTGAGGATAAAACCAAAGTCTGCCTAGATTGTTACGTTCCCTTTGGTGTATTGCTAAAATCTCCACAAAATCACAATCGGAGTATTATGACAAACGTCTGAAACGCCTTTAGCCGCCTCCACAAGAAGTAAAGAAGCTAACAGTATTTATACACCTTAACATTTCGGGATCTCGTTGTCTTTTTTTAACTTTTCCAGTTTCCTCAAAAGAACCAAAACCAAAACGGACAGCTGAAACTTTTTAAAAACTCAAACCAAAAATGATAAAAAGAATCCCAAAAAAAAAAAATTGACAATATTGGCTCAGTGAGCTTTTCCAGTTAAGTCCAAATAATGAATACCCCATCCCGCTGTAACTTTTGGACTGCTGCAAAAATATTTTCAGTATAAGTTGATTGCTGCTGCATTGGAAATGAAACAATAACTTAACATGCAGATAAGTTTCCCAGCACAAACGGCAATGGAAAAGCGCACATGATGAGTTAAAATTTCAAGACATTTAACTATACAAAGCAACTGTATGCCTCAAGTACTTCTAGGTTTTAGATGACTATGCATATCAGAATGCTAAATGCCACATGCTGGATTTCATCATAATCTGAATCGCAAATTCTTCAATCACAGCAAACTAATAGAATCTGTGAAATCAAGTAGCAAGTGAACTTGCCGAATAGAAGACTAAGTTACAAAAAGGTAAAGTCAGGTTCTTGCTTCATGCAACGAATAATACAGCAAAAAATTGAAAATCACCTGCAAGTCAAAATGTAAAGACAGGTTAGGTCACAAAGCATTAAAAACAAATTCTATCACAGATCAAACCGGTATCTATTAAATGTCTCAACTGATATTCTTATTAATAATGCCACCCACAAAACCTTAACCAAATCGTCAAGTTTCAGAGCATAAAGTGAGCTCAGAATGGGCATTTCCGGCCAGTTTGTAGAAGTTTAAGACTCGGCAAAGGCACCAGCCGAGTTCAAAACAATATTTATGTTATGAAGAGTATGGAAAAAATTAAATGTTTTCCTTAGATTTACAAGGCTCTTCCAAGTGGCTCCAGCAACCTACCTGATAATAGGTGAATTTAACTATAATAACGTCTTAAATAACCACCTTCTCGTATAGTTTTGATGATAAAAGTGATAACAAAATGCTCTTATTAGTGCTTTTCATGATTTGCAGGTGATATATGACTAGGGAAGGCTAGGGAGTACTTTTGGAGCCAAAAATGAAGAAAAAGAGGCCAACTGTGAAATTCCCCAAGTAAACCACGCAAAACAGGCCTGAAGATTCAGAGAACTGTGTTGACCGCGCTTCCACCGCGACCGCGGTAGAACCGCGGTGGTAGAGAGCTGCAGATAAAATGAGATTCAGAGAAGGCATTTGGCCGCGGTTTGACCGCGACTGCGGCAGAATCGCGGCGGAAGCAAAAAACTTCAGTGACTAAAGTGTAAAACATGGGATTTTTAGACCTAAACCCTAGTTTAAATACGAGACCTCGCCCAAGAGAGGCATGTATTGAATTTTAGAGTATCTTGGCAAGAAAAACTATTGTGAGAGAATACCCAAAAACATAGTTCTTCTTTTCTTTGATTTTTATTGCTAGTTATGATGAATTCTATCTTAGTTTGTTTTCCCATAGCCATGAGTAGCTAAATCCTTTGTCTAAGGCTTTGATGGAACCTATCGGGGGATGAACATCTTGTTTATGTGAATACAAATTGCTAGTTTCAATCTCTATTTGTTCAACTTTGTGCTTGTTGTAGTTAATTGACAGGATCCTCAATTAGCTGTGCCTATTTAGTGTGCATAACTTGGAAAAGAGTGCATATTTAGGTTCTTGTTGAACAACACCACTCCCAAAGTATAAGAGGAATCTATAATCACGGGTTTAAAGGCGGGATTAGGGATAACGAAGCCTTGGGTGTAATCTAAAGTGAATTGTGCTAAATAAAGTAAGCTAGTGTATCTCGGGAGAGTGCAATTAGTATATTACTGTGATTACTCGGGAGAGATTTACGGTAAGATGAGCGTTCATGATTGATAGAGATGTGTTGGTAAATTTGTATGAGCATAAACAGAAGGGATTCCTTCAATGGGGGAAATCATTGCCTTAGCTTCTTCTCGTCATTGTTTACAACCTTAGCATTTTAGTTTACAGCTGTTTAATTTACAATGCATGTGCACCAATCAAACAATTCATTCTTGATTCCCCTTTTTTCGCTAACTCCCTACTACCCCACACTTTGACTTTTGTATGTTCTTTAGTGATTCAAGCGCTTCTAGGAGGTATTGGTTCAAACAATCAAGCTATTCAAACACAGAGATTTAGGTCATTATAGGGTTATCAAAGAACAGGCTTCAGGCTCAAAGGGGTTAACTATGGCGATATATACAGGTGGATTCACAATTATATAGGGTTGCACAAAGAAATGCCTCAATCAACTCTAAAACCAAACAACTTCTATTTCGCTTTGCAAACACACAGGGCAAGTTCTAGGTATCGCATACAGGCACAGAATGCAAGTAATATCTCCCACACACTTAGCATGCAACTCATTCCGAATCAGCTCATCAACACACTCATACGAGCATTCAAGCAAGACAAGACGTGCAAAATTAAGGCATAGATTTACGAGTCCACAAGCGAGCCTAGACGTCACACTCTCAAGTTCGTTTTAGTTATTTGCCGGTGTGCAAATCAGGGGTTGTATTCTAGCCTTCACCCATCTTAGTCCTAAAACTACAAAAGGAAAATCTACCTAACCCGGTTCAAGAAAAGCCCTTGGAAAAGAACCGTGGTCAAAAGAAAAACCAAGAGGGAAGTACTACACTACCTAGAAGAGAAAAATAAAAAAAAATTCTACATGAACTACTTCCCTCAAGATTACTGTCCAAGTGGTCCGTCCTCAGGAAGAGTCCTCTAACTTGTTTTCAGTTTAAATTAATTCCGACTTTGACCCTCAAGAGACCCGTCAACAAGTGTCCGTCGTTGGGCCAAGTCAGCTACTCCTAATATAAGCACACTCAAATATATACAACACATCAATCTAATGCTACAGCACAAACAGCGTCTATATACATTACAACACACAATCAGAGCAAGTCTCC
>NC_031993.1:40742981-40745716 GCF_001879085.1 Nicotiana attenuata
CTTGAGGGCAGGAACCGGCTGCAGATGACAGTTAACCAACACTTAGCCAAGTGGGTGAATGAGTTGGAGTTCAGGGTGATTTGGTCACGTATCCAGGTTGGTCGCTCCTCTGCGCAGAGTATATCAGTCATGACCTCCCATGTGACCCCTGGCCTATCGTGGTAATAGTCGATGTCACTAGTGAACTGAGGCAGCCGCAACACCTGGCGAATCATGGGAATTGTGGCGCTGACCACCTTGCCTCGCACAATCACCTCCCTACTTAAGTTCAATGGGCAGTTGGCATAAAACTCCCTAACAAGCATCTTGTTTACCGGGGCAGGGTCATCAAATAAGAATTCCATTTCCCTCCTCCGAATTTCTTCATACATCTCTGCCTTTTCTACGCGGAGGGCTGCCCGGTCAAGCGAGATCTCATGGATGAAGTTCTTCGTAGCTTTGGCATTAAAGTCGTCCTCCGCTAGTTCAGATTGGAACCTGGATTCATCATATGTAGGCTGTTGGGATGCGCCTGCCGATCTCCTTTGCCTTTTAGGAACCACAGTACCTGCAAAGAATTCAGAAGAACCATCAAATATATCCTTCCTGTGCCAGTTGGATGGGTACTCAGACTTCACCACCTGATGGCACCATACACTTGCCCCCATTTATTTCATTCATACAAAGTGCCCATTTTCCACTACTAAGGTGTTCAAGGATAACAACCTCCACAAAGGCCCCACAATTTGCTTGCGATTTCCGGCATACAGCACCCCACACTTACTCCCTCAAGTGTTTCACGTTAAATACAACACCACCATACACCAATTACAACACCGCCATCCACCAAATACAACACCGCCACAACCTAGGTTAGGCATAAAATGCCTCAAAATTGTACAATAAATCCCCAATTTTCGGCCAAAAATGGCCCACCACCAAGCTACACCACAAAAATATTTTCTAGTCCTCCAAGTCATCAAAACAACCCCCACAATTAAAGTATCATGGAGACCCAACCAAATTAGCACTAAACAACCCCACAAGCATCAAATACAACAATAGAAAACATAAAAGAAAGCAAAAATTAAAACTTGAACACTAATCCTAACTAGGGTTTACTAAAACTAACACAAAACTAAATTACACTAATGAAGAAGAAGAAATAGAGGGAAGAAGAGAAACTTACTTGATGGAAGAGGGGAAGGGTGGAGGTGGAGTTTTGGAGAAGATGATAATGGAGTTTGGGTGAGAGAGAATGGAGATTTTTCTTTTTAGAGAGAGAAAGAGAGAACAAGAATAGAGAAGAGGAGATGGGGGTCGGTGTTGTTGCTGAAGAAGTGAAGTAAGGGTTTGGGTGGGGAGGTTCTATATTAATTAGAAAGAAGGGGGGAAAATAAAAAATTAAAAATTAAAAATTATCATACCTGGGCCCGTCTGGGTCTGCCGCGGTTCTGCCGCGGTCGCGGTAGAACCGCGAGGGGTGAGGTTCAGAGAGGTCAATCCATCGCGGTTTGACCGCGGTCGCGGTGCAAGCGCGGTGGACCGACTACAGAGAGGTGCTTTGACCGCGGTCGCGGTGCAACCGCGGTCTGGGCACTTCTCTGCATCTGACGGCTTTTTTTTTTTCTTTTTACAATGCCTGTGCACCAATCAAACAATTCATTCTTGATTCCCCTTTTTTCGCTAACTCCCTACTACCCCACACTTTGACTCTTGTATGTTCTTTAGTGATTCAAGCGCTTCTAGGAGGTATAAGTTCAAACAATCAAGTTATTCAAACACAGAGATTTAGGTCATTATAGGGTTATCAAAGAACAGGCTTCAGGCTCAAAGGGGTTAACTATGGCGATATATACAGGTGGATTCACAATTTTATAGGGTTGCACAAAGAAATGCCTCAATCATCTCGAAAACCAAACAACTTTTATTTCGCTTTGCAAACACACATGGCAAGTTCTAGGTATCGCATACAGGCACAGAATGCAAGTAATATCTCCCACACACTTAGCATGCAACTCATTCCGAATCAGTTCATCAACACACTCATACGAGCATTCAAGCAAGACAAGATGTGCAAAATTAAGGCATAGATTTACGAGTCCACAAGCGAGCCTAGACGTCACACTCTCAAGTTCGTTTTAGTTATTTGCAGGTGTGCACATCAGGGGTTGTATTCTAGCCTTCACCCATCTTAGTCCTAAAACTACAAAAGGAAAATCTACCTAACCCGATTCAAAAAAAGCCCTTGGAAAAGAACCGTGGTCAAAAGAAAAACCAAGGGAGAATTACTACACTACCTAAAAAAATAAAAATAAAGAAACTACATGGACTACTTCCCTCAAGAGTACTGTCCAAGTGGTCCGTCCTCAGGAAGAGTCCTCAACATTTTTTTTTATTTTTTTTAATTTTTATAGATTCGACTATGACCCTCAAGAGACCTGTCGACAAGTGTCCGTCGTTGGGCCAAGTCAGTTACTTCTAATGTGAGTACAGTCAATTATACACAACAACATCAATCTAATATTACAACATACTCAATGTCTATATACACTACAATACACTACCAGAGCAAGTCTCCCACCCCACACTTAAAATTATGGCATGTCCCCATGTCATATCAAAAATAAGAGGGTAAAAGAAACTCCCTGGTAGGCCAAAGGCCGAAGCACTAGCAGCTCATGGGGTACTCAGGCTTCTCCCAAGCTTGGTCCTTCGTGCGGGTACCTCACACTTAGTTCCAACCATTTGGTTTG
>NC_031993.1:40745726-40817244 GCF_001879085.1 Nicotiana attenuata
TAGAGTTGGACTTTCAGTGAATGCATAAATTCACTGGATATTACTGTCAACCATTTAAGGTAAGCCCCTATTCTCAAATCCATGCCGGAATGCAGAGAAGTGATATCTCCACCAATCCATCCCCTTCTCATGACTCATATAAACATTGTCCGGAATAATTAGGAACAGGGAAGCAATAAACCAAACCTAAAGCACCATGTTCTAGTTTAAATTACCTTTTTAGCTGTCTCGCATTGTATTTTACCATGGGGATTGTAGAATAGAAGTACCTCGTCTTTGTTTCAATTTATTAGACTCTCTTTCCTTGTTGGTCTATTTGATTGATCTCCCATGTCGAAAAAAGTACAGAGATGTGTGAGGACTTATTTAAATTATTTTTTCCAGAAAAATCCCGTATTTTTAGCTTCGGAACTCCCCGGATAATGGGCCCACCCTTACACTCTTCTCTACATAAACAATATGCTTTGTTCGCCAGCCAGGATTCAAAATCTTGAAGCAGGATTCGAACTCTTGAAGTAGCGTACCACACATCCCGCGCCAGGATTCGAACTCTTGACGTCAGCCTACTACACATTCTGCATGTACTACCATCACCGTTGAACCAAAGCCCGGGGGCATAGAGAGGGTTTATTTAAGCATGTCACTTTTGCCTTCATATGACATGCTCTAACAAACTACTTCACTTTCACAAATTTATCCAAATACTTTAAGCATGACATAACATTTGTGTGGCTATAAGACTTTTGAAACTTGTGGTCTTAAATATGCCATAACATTTGTATGGATACATAAGCTTGTCATTAAGGGTAAAATAGAAAGTTTATGTAAACTTATTTCCTTTACCAAATTTGAAAACAGGTCATTCATTTTGGAACAAATTGATACAGTCACAAAGACTCGAATTGAGGGAGTTCAATATTTGCTTATAGCAGTAAACTTGAAACTAATATCTTATCAGTGTTTTGGAAAGCGTCATGCGCAAAAAAGCGACGAGGCCTCGCTTCACCGAAACGAGAAGCGCGAAGCGAAGCGCGCGCTTTTTTCATGTGAAGCGCAATTTAACACATAAATAAAAAAAAATAGGCATAGATAAATGCCTAAGAACTCATTAAAAATAACATATTAAGCAAATGTTTCAATTCTTGAATTAAGAAGCAAATAACTTTTTGGCTTTTTTGGCTTGATGCCATTGAATAATCAAATTAAATTTACTACAATCAACAACCAAAAAAAAAAAACATAACAGTTAATTCACACGAACCAGAAAACAGAGCATAAAGCAGATGAGAAAGCAGAAAACAGAGCATAAAGCATAAAACAGAGCACAAAGTAGAACAGAAGAAGAAGAAGTCGTTTAGGGCACAAAATCAGCGCTTAAAAAGTGAAAAAAATTGAAAGAAGAACAGAAGAAGAAGAAGTCGTTGAAGAAACTTACCGAGAACTGGAGACTTCGTCGTCGCTGGAGAAGAAGTCGTTGAAGAACGTATGTTTATTTGTTAACAGATGGCTTATTTGCCAAAAATTTTTTAATAAAACCCTAGCAGATGCCTTCTTGCTCGCACGCTTTTTTATCGCTTTTCCATCGAGGCGCTTCTCGCTTAAGCGGGAGAAGCGAGCGCTTTTTAAATGTGAGTTGCTTTTGTAGCAGAAAAGTGATAGCCCTGCGCCTCGCGTCGCTTCAGCGCTTAAAGCGAGAAGCGAGCAGTTTTAATAACACTGTGTCTTATGGTTATACACTAACAAAACCATCTCCAAGAGATTTAGAATGGCAACACTTTCTTGATAGAGAAGAATATTTTAAACCTCATAATCGTAACATCTAAGCATGAAGCAGCCTTGGCAGGGATAAGTAGCAACGAAGTAGTAAAGTCCCAAAATCGCACTCTCGAAACCCTGTATCGGAGAGTATTATACTCCCTCTACGAAGCCCACAGGTTCAAATTTTGCAAATTTTTTTGGGAGCAATATTTCTGTTTTCAACAATTATGTATGCAAAATTTAGTTTGGTGGCAGCTTCTGTTGAATTCAATAGATTCCATAGAGCTTTTCGAAGACAAATATATTAAAAATAATAATTTAAAAGAGGGCCTTTTGACAAACATAAATGTATCGGATTAAGATTTCCTGTTTTGTTTAGAAAACTTAACACGAAGAAAGACTTTAGAACCAAAACAAAATATTTGGAGTATAAGTTCAGTGACAAGAATCATGATGCGGATGTGGCAGTGACGCTTGACACTCAAGTTCTCCCTATGAAAGGAAGTTTCAAGTACCTCAAATCAGTAATTCAAGGTATCAGGAAGATTGACGAGGATATCACACATCGCATTGGAGATGGGGGAGGAAATGGAGGCACGCATCCATTGTTTTGTGTGATAAGAATATGCAACCTAGACTTAAAGGTAAGTTCTATAAAGTTGTGGTTAGACCGACTATGTTATATGGGGCAGAGTGTTGGCCAGTTAAAAACTCTCATGTCCAGAAGATTAAAGTAGCAGAAATGAGAATGTTGAGATAGATGTGCGAGCATACCAAGAGACATAAGATTAAGAATGAAGTTATTCAGGACAAGGCGAGAGCAGCCCCCGTGGAGGACAAGATACGGGAAGTAAGGTTAAAATGGTACAGGCATGTAAAGAGGAAAAGTGCAGATGCCCCCGTGAGGAGGTTTGAGAGATTGACCTTGGTGGGCACGGGGAGAAGTAAAGGTAGGTCTAAGAAGTACCAGGCTGAGGTGATTAGGCAGGACATGACAACCTCAGCTTAATGAGGACATGACCATTGATAGGAGGGTATGGAGTTTGAGGATTAGTGTAGAAAGTTAGTGGGTAATCAAGTGTATTTATTTGCCATACTAGTTGCAGTAGTATTAGACTTGTATTTTCTTGTTTGTAGAGTTATATTTCTACCTGTTGTTTCTTTTGTTTCAATTAACTTATTATATCGTTGTTGTTACTGCTTGTTGCTACTGCTTTTTTTCATTTGTCCTTGAGTCGAGGGTCTTCGAAACAGTCTCTCTATCTCCGCAGGGTAGGAATAAGGTATGCATACACAATACCCTCCCCAGACTCCACTTGTGGAATTATACTAGGTATGTTGTTGTTGTTGTAAACAAAGACTTAAGAAATTGCACTGAAAAATTTTCTCACGGGGCATACGGTAAACGAATTGCTTTATAATCAGATGTCAATTGTTAGAGTCGAGCTTGGCCACCTAAAAGTAAAAACTCTAGCACCAGCCCTGATCCTTGCTAGTATTACAATTTAGGAGTTGTCACTGACTACACAAAAACTATTTGGTGCAAGTTTCTGATATATGAACAATGGGCTTATAATTGAGTACAGATTTCGATGAAGAAGCACTACATTTAAAGTTTTTCCTAAGACTCCATTTACCAATATGCAACATATTTTCCACTTGTTCTCTAACTGTCATTCCTAGACTTTCCATCGTTGTCCACTTGTTTCTAGTAGCAAATAGCAACAAACTTTTTTTCCATATTAGAACTCTCCCAACCCACCCCACCCCCACACCCCCACATAAGACCAGCATTACCATGTACATTTTGACTCACAATCACATCCAGCAACTACCATCATGCCTCTGTCAACATCTAATGCTGCCATCGTGCAGCAAGGGAGGTCAAAGGTGGATTCAGGATTTGAACATTATAGGTTCGAGTTCGAAATGCCACCACAATCCATTTGAATTACTATTTACACTAGTTTAGTGAATTTTTAAACACACACACATAGAAAGCCAGAGCCAAAGCTACAAGGTTCAGATGAACCCGAAAGTCCTTAACTACATCGGCCACTGGCCAAGGTGTCGGTTTTCAAGAATGGCATTGACTTCCGATATCGAAAATATCAGGATCATACATTGTAAAAGTACATGAAACATCGGCCACTGGCCAAGGTGTCGGTTTTCAAGAATGGCATTGACTTCCGATATCGAAAATATCAGGATCATACATTGTAAAAGTACATGAAATCCTCAACAACAAAAAAACGGTGCAACCTTTCGTATCTCTTCACAAACACAAATGAGCTAAAGCACACACATCAGGAAACATTTCAACGGTTGAATTTCCCACCACGCGGCACACATAACCCGTGAAATAGTTTTAACACGAACAACAAGCCAAAAAGAAAAACAAAAATAGAAAATTTGCAAATATTGAACTTAAAAGATTCAAATTCTAAAAGAAAATGCAAATATACTCACAGGCAGGGGAACTCACTTGGCGCACATTCGGGCAATAAAATCCTCGTAACGGATCTTACCATCGGATCCAACATCAACTTCTCGGATCCACTCATCAAACTCCGCAGCTTCCAGCTTTTCCCCAATACTAGTAAGGATATGCTTTAGATCCGAAACAACGACGCAACCGGTACCGTCTTTATCGAGGACTTTAAAAGCGTCACGGAGCTGCCGATCAAATGGCTCCGGCTTCAGATGTTTGGACATGAGTTCGAGGAATCGGTTGAAATCGAAGGGCGAATTGAGCTTTTCCTCGGCGATTATGGACTTGAGTTGGGCTTGGGTCGGGTTACCGCCCAGTGAACGCATAAGGATACCTAGTTCCGATGGGGCGATTTTACCGTCGCCGTCGGTGTCGAAGAGGGTAAAGGCCTCCTTCATGGAGGACACTTGATCGTTGCTCAGATCTTTCACCATTCTCCTCTCTCTTGAAAGATTTCTGGATGAAAATGGAATTCAAATTTGATTCAATGAAGTACGAGGGCAATTCAGTCGATTCCATGTTATAATTGCGAGTTTAAGTTCGGCCCGTAGAAATTGAAAACATGAAGGCTCATAAGTAGGTCCAGATTTGAGGCCCAAATAGATGGGTGATTTTGCTTAAAATAGCATGGCTAGCCAGTTTTCGAATTGGTCATTTAAAAATAGTCAGCATTTTCTAATTTATTAAAAAATAGCCACTATTTTGCTGAACAGAGACCGGTCCAGCATAATATACTGGAGTTCGGTGCAACTATGTATGAACTTCCCAGCATATTATGCTGGACCGGTATACTTTGCTGGCTCCAATATAATATATTGGAGTTCCAGTATACTTTGCTGGAAAAGTGGAGTTCCAGCAAAGTATACTGGAACTCTAAACTCTAGCATAATATACTGGAGTTCCAGTATATTATGGTGGAGTATTTTCTGGATTTTGAATTGTGTTTTCGTTCAGCTTTATCTTTACATGAAAAGTGGCTAAATTTCTATTACTTTTGAAATTGTGGCTATTTTGAATGACCACTTGTAAATCTGGTTGTTTTTTAATTTCTCCCGTGATTTTGCACAAACAAATTGCAGAAATATGACATTTTTGGGGGTGGTCTTTATCTTGTAACCACCTTGCCTAATAAAAGATTAAAAATTTCACGAGGTAAGTGAGGGGCAATATTTAGAGGGTGTTTGGCTAAGCTTATAAGCTGGTCAAACTGGCTTATAAGCATTTTTTGGCTTATCTACGAGTTTGGTAAAATTAGAAGTGTTTATAAGCCAAAAATAAGCCAAAAGTCATAAGTTGGTCTGCCCCAACTTATCAAATTTCAGCTTATAAGCACTTTAGGTTTGACCAAAATATTTACTATTCTATCCCGAAAATACTTCTTTTTAAAAATAGGCAGAATAGCCTAGTAGACACTTTTACTTGTTCGCATTTGTCATCCCGGTCCCTATATTCAATGAAGTTTCATCCAGACACTTATAATTGTTCAAAGTCGATATTTTAAACCCCTCTGACCATTGACCGATCATATGTGGCAACTTGATGGCTGAGTTGTACAGGATGCGTATATTTCACGCGTATAAGGAGCGTGAATATAATAAATTTAGTTTAAAAATGATTAAAATAAGAAGAAAAAGAAAAAAGAAATTAAAAACAAAAAATATACTACTCCACGTTTCTTCTCGTTTTCACCCCACCCCTCCCTTTTTTTTCTTTATCCCTCTCCCCTTTTCGTTCTTCTCCTGATTCCTACCCTATTTCTTTTTCTTCCCTTCTTATTCTTCCCCAACCTCAGCTCCTGCCCCTGCCCCTGCCCTGGCCCAATTTCTTTTTTTTCTTTTTTTAAATATTTTGGATAGATCTGACTTCGTTGCATGATCTAGGTAATTATCTATTTGTCATTGTTTGTTTGCTTTGAGAATGTTTGTTTTCAATACAAAATCTTTAATTTGATTGATAAACATTTTTGTTTTTTATTATACTTGTATGTAAAATTAAATATGATGGAGGTTAATACTAAGAATGGATGGGAAGTGATGAAAGAAGGAATAAAGATGGACGAAAATGGCAAAAAAAGTGACGGAGTTGGGTTGCTACTATGGTTGGCAAGGTGGGTTTTGAAAAGGAAAAAAAAGGGTGAAGATAAAGTATTTAGGTAGAGGTAGAATAAAGTACTTGGGAATCAAAGTGTGTTCATAGTGTTTTTTGCTGGCCAAGAAATTTTCACATGATGGCAGTGATGACAGTGATAGCATTAGGAGAAGTGGATGGTGAAGAAGAAAGAGGAAAAAAACAAAAAGTTAAAAAAAAAAAAGAAGAAAGAGAGAAGGTTATTTCTTTTTCATGTAAAATTAAAAAGAAAAGGTGATGTAGCATAATTTTATCTGACGTGGATTCTAGCATCATGCGATTGAGAGTCACGCAGCGTTAGAGGGGTTTAAAATATTGCTTTTGAACAAATATAAGTGCCTAGATGAAACTTCGTTGAATATAGGGACCGGGATGACAAATGGCAACAAGTACAAGTGTCTAGCAGACTATTCTGCCTTAAAAATAAAAAAAACTCTTCGTATACCTAGTTCTTCAGCTGCTTATTATTAATTTCAGCACTTTTATCCAAACACGTAGCTGCTTATTTTTTAAATCAGCTTCAACACTTAAAAGTACTTTTCAGCACCTAATGCTTATCAGCTACTCTAAATCAGCTAAGCCAAACGGGCTCTTATTCTGTTATCCAAGGAAAATTGTACTCTAAAATTGTCTCGAAAACTCAATTACACACCTTAACTATACAGATGATTTTTACCCCCTCCCCCCTCCCCCAAAATTCTAATTTAAAGTGGAACTAATCACACCCTGAGAATATAATACCAGTCTCCTAGTATAAAGTGTTTTACGCACGTGCCACGTCAGAAATCTTCAATTTTTTATGTTTATTGTTTTTCGTTTCTTTTTGTCTATTCAGGGTCTTTCTTTTCCTTACTTTTCAGTCTCAATTCCATATTAATTTTTATTTCCTTTTCAGCGCCCTATTTATCTCATTTCTTGCTCCCTTTTTTTCTCTTCTAATTTTTCCTAGTTTCAATTGAATTTAGCCAAAAATATATTTATCTTTCTCTACTTTCTACTTCTTAGAACAAGTTCGTGCATAAATAAAAACAAAATCGGCTAATATAATCAAACTTATGAAAGACCGTTATCAAAGTAGATCATCAATTTAACACCTAAGAATTTTTTTATCCATCACATTCACATTTCTTTCTATGAGTAGGCTCATAATTACGTTGAATTGTTCATAAAATAATGTTAACCTTTTATTTCCAAAATGATTAATAAATTCTAACTTTACTTTAAATTTTAGAGAAAATAGAAAAAAATAGGTGAAAATAATAAAAACAAAAGAATAAAGCATGATTCAAATTTAAGATAGTTAGAAATGTTATTAATCGGATCATAGATTAAAAGAGACCAATTCTTTTAGATGAAAGAATACAGTTAGGTGAAAAATCAAATAGAAAGTGGAAAGAAATTCATTGGGTCTAATTAGCTCCCTATACAATTTGAATTTTTTTTTGAAATTTTTATACATATATCAAGCTCCACTTCTTTCTATATGTTAAGATGAAACCCTATAATAATTTGAAAGAAGAAGAAGCAGAAACGAAGAAGATGAAAGAGATTTCATCTTGTACAGAAATGAAGAAGAAGACGGGGTTCCGACATAGTAAAAGGACTTCGGAGTCTTCTAGATAAATGTCTTTTTCTATCCATTTTATTTTGCTCATTTGAGTTTACACGTGTACAGATCTCAGCCCTTGAAGCTATTTAATAAGAGCCATTGATATGGCAAATCTAGCTGTACAGATAAGGGTGTGAGAGCACATGTTAGAAAATAATTTAGTTTTTCTATTATAGCACTAGACAATAGAAATTGAACAAGTGTACAATATTAATTTCATTTTACATTTTCTTTTAGCTAGATTACATGTATAAAGAGAAACAAGCTACTGTGAATACAAGATCAGAGAAATTTCTACAATTTTATTCTCCATTTTTACATGGTATCAGAGCTTTACTAGCTCGATCCTTCAACTTTTCAAATTCAATCATCTTCTTCTTCTTCTAATCTTCATCCATGACTGGAGCAGAAGCTACCCCAACCATCACTGCTACTGGTTCAACCAGTCAAATGAATAACCTTGACTCCAATCATCCCTATTTCCTTCACTCTTCAGATTCTCCTGGGATGAGTCTTGTCAATGTGCCCTATGATGGGAGAGGCTTCCCAGGTTGGAGGAGATCCATTCTCATTGCTCTTTCAGCCAAGAACAAACTTGGCTTCATCGATGGGATTTGTGAAGAACCTAAGCCTGACTCAGCAGATCATCCTCTGTGGAGCAGAGCTAATGATATGGTGACTTCATAGTTGCTCAATTCTCTGTCAAAAGATATAGGAGACAGTGTCATCTATTCTAAAACAGCAAGAAATTTATGGAACAGTCTAGAACATAGATTTGGCCAATCAAATGGGGCCAAACTATACCAATTACAAAAAGAAATTTCAACATCAGTTCAAGGAAATAACAGCATTTCAAGCTACTTTACTACACTCAAAAAGCTATGGGATGAAATGGACTCTCTAAGCTCTTATCTAAATTGCTCCTGTGATTGTGCATGTGGTGGAAAGGCTAAAGTGGCTAAGTTTCTAGAGGACCAAAGGATCCTGCAATTTCTCATAGGGCTCAATGATGTATATGCTCAGGCTAGAGGAAACATTCTCATGATGAGTCCACTCCCTAGCATGGATTTTGCCTATTCATTGCTCTTACAAGATGAAAACCAGAGAGAGGCTTTTGTGAATATGGTCAGTCCTCAACTCAACTCAGATGCATCTTCATTTATGGTTGCTGGACAAGGAAAGGGTGGCCCAAGGTACAACAATCAAGGACAAAGGGGATGGAATCCTTCTTCAAAATCTGGAAGCAATCAGCAGCAAAAGAGCAAAGCTAAGAAGGCAAAATATAATCCAAATGTCAGCTGCACTCATTGCATGAGAACATGACATGTTAGGGCAGATTGCTACAGGCTAATTGGATTCCTAGATGATTTTCAGTTTACCAAAAACAACAATTATCAGCCCACAGCAAAAGGGAATGAAGCAATAGGAGGACAAGAGAATGAAACCAACTCAAATCCTAACAATGAAGGAATAGTAGGAAGCCAGAATCAATCCTTTAGCAGAGAACAGATTTCAGAACTAGTTAATATAATCAGACAGGTTCAAGTTGGTAATGCAGGAAATACAGGATCTGAAATCAATGCAAATGCAGTTGCTGGTACTATTCTTAAGTATTCAGGAACATGTTTGGCAGTGTTTAACATTAAAACTTAGATCATTGATTCAGGGGCATCTGAACATATGTGTTTTGACTCAAGCTCTTTTTTAGAATTGTCTCTTCTTCCTATACCTGTTCATATTAGTTTGCCTAACTCTTTCCAGTTATATGTCACACACATAGGAAGAGTTTCCATTCAAAAATGACATGATTTTTGAGAGGGTTCTTTATGTTCCATCTTTTAAGTATAACTTACTATCTGTTCATAAGTTGTGCATCCAGTTCAAATGTTCTCTTAATTTGACATCTAGTGGGTGTGTATTGCAGGTCCCTTTAGTGAGGAGGGGGCAAACTTTTGGTAAAATAAGAGGAGGATTGTACCTGCTGAATCCTATTTCCATTAGTGCAGAACCTACTGTTTCTAGTCAAAATGCATTTTCAATTCCAAAAGGAAATCATTCCGGTTCTATTCCTAGTACTGTTTCTAGTCTAAGGCCTGCGTCTATGAATGTAATTTCTGATGTAATCCAATGGCATGCTAGATTGGGCCATTTACCTTTTGAAGTAATGAAATCTTTCAAGTTCATTTCTTTTCCTTCCTCTTTTGATCATGTGTGTGATGTTTGTCATCAAGCTAAACAGACTAGACTACCTTTTCCCATAAGCCAAATCAAGACAAACGGGATATTTGATCTTATACACATTAATACATGGGGTCCTTTCAAGTCTAACACTTATAATGGTTATAAATATTTTCTAACAGTTGTAGATGATTTTAGTAAAGGAACATGGACCTTTCTACTAAGTTCAAAAGCAAATGCATTCACAGTCCTAAAATCATTCTTTGCCATGACAGAAAGACAGTTCAATGTGAAAGTGAAGAAGGTGAGATCTGATAATGCCTTAGAATTGGGAAGAGGAACACAACAATCTGATTTTCTGCTTTCACAAGGGATCCTACATGAAACTTCTTGTGTGGGAACACCCCAACAGAATGGAATAGTTGAGAGGAAGTGTAGGCATTTACTAGAGGTGGCAAGGGGATTGTTCTTTCAATCTAGAGTTCCCATACAATACTGGGGAGAGTGCATCCTAACTGCAACCTACCTAATTAACAGGTTCCCCTCCAAAGTTCTTAAGGATAAGACTCCCTATCACATTTTGTTTGGTAGACCACCAATGTATGACAATCTAAAGGTCTTTGGATGCTTGTTCTATGCTTCTACTCTAGCCCACACAGAAGCAAATTTGATCCTAGAGCACAGGCATGTGTTTTCCTGGGATATTCACCACATTAAAAAGGTTAAAAACTTCTAGGATTACAGACAAAAACTGTTTTTGTGTCTAGAGATGTGAAGTTCTATGAAAATCATTTTCCTTTTGTCACCACACCTACAACACAACCTCATCAGGTGTTCCCTCAAATTTCACCTATCTCAGACAACACTTCACCTGATTCCATGCCCTCATCTCCTTCATCTACCTTACCATCTACTTCATCCTCCTCTAGTCCTAGCAACACTGGTTCTCCAGTACCAGCCATATCACGCCTCTTTCTTCTAGTTCTGTTGATTTTTCTTTTCCTTCTCCCACTCATAACCTTCCTGGTTCCCCTTCACCTAAGGATCTCAGTTCTAGACAAACCTCACATATGTCTCCAAATCTTTCTTCTCCACACCTGNAGTTGAGTCCTATTTGCTATGTGATAATTGTTGAGTACGATGTATAGGCATGGTGACGAATATCTATACGTTGGTGTCAAGTATGACCGTGAGTCTTATATTGTGATTTTCATGATTTCGTTGTGTTCTTCATGCTTTGGTGATGATTTCTAGTTGTTGTGAAAAGTTTGTGGAAGGAATTGAGACCTTTGAATGTTTTGGAGCATTGGCTCGAGTTATATTATTAATTGTGAAAGTATATGAGATGATTGAACCCTTTGGAGCATTGGCTCAAGTGGTATAGTGAGTTATGGAGTACAAGTGAAAGATAGAGAAAGAGTTATTGAAATATTCCCTTTCCAGGATTTAATTATTTAATTGTTGTTCCCTTGCCGGGATTTAATTATTTACTTGTTGCTCCCTTGCCGGGATTTAATTGTTAAATAGTTGTTCCCTTGCCGGGATTCCTATATGTTCTTGTTTATTCCCTTGCCCTTGTTTGTGATTGTTGTTTGGGTGAGGAAGAGTGTTAAAGCACGATGGGGGATGCCGTGCATTGTTTGCTATTGTGAGGAAAGAGTGTAAAGCACGAAGGGTGATGTCGTGCCGCACGATGTACCATTCCGTGCCAATTCTATTGATTATATGTGTGGAAAGAGAGTAAAAGCACGAAGGGTGATGTCGTGCACATTTTATTATTCTAATTTCTTTGGTGAGGAAAGAGAGTAAAAGCACAAAGGGTGATGCCGTGCACGTTTTCATTATATTATTGCTTGGTGAGGACGAGAGTAAAAGCACGAAGGGTGATGCCGTGCACTTGTCTTTGATTTTCCCGATTCTTGCTGATAATTGAGTTATGTTGTCCTTTACTTTTATTTACGGATTTTCTTGTTGTTATCGGTTCAAGTGCATTAATTGTCTTATTCCACTATTACTGTGATTCTTTATGTTGGCATTTTCCCTTATTGTGTTACTTGTTATTATTGGCTCGAGGTATCCTTGCGCAACATTATGCCTTGAATTTATGCTATAATTGCTACATGTTTATGTGACTTAATTGCTACTTGACATTTAGCATACTAAATATTAAATTGCCTATTTGCTCCTTAAAGTCCATAATTAATTGTTACTTGTCATTACTTGTTTTCCTCAGTGAGTCATAATTATTGTGTACTTGTTGTCTTATGAATTCGTATTAATTATTGCGTTTGTTGGAGTAAATTTCGTTTGGAAGAACTGTTGATTTAATGAAATGGGAGCGGGTGGTACGTCTACCACGAGATTTAATGAAATAGGAGCGGGTGGTACGCCTACCACGAGATTTAATGGAATGGGAGCGGGTGGTACGCCTACCACGGGATTTAATGAAATGGGAGCAGGTGGTACGCCTACCACGAGATTTAATGAAATGGGAGCGGGTGATACGCCTACCACGAGATTTAATGAAATGGGAGCGGGTGGTACGCCTACCACGAGATTTAATGAAATGGGATCGGGTTGCACGCCTGCAACTAGTTGTGAACCGAGAGTGAAACCTGCCTTTGTTTTCCTTATCCTTGTTAGAAGTTGAATTTTGGTTTCCTGATAATTCTCTTAAGATTCTGTTTCAACTGTTATCTCCCCGCAACATGTTTACCCCTCCCATCCTTACTTGTTTATTCCTGCTTTACTTTCTGCTGTATATTATATAACTGCACAGGTTTATTTGGTGGTCCGGTCCTAGCCTCGTCACTACTTCGCCGAGGTTAGGCTAGGCACTTACCAGCATATAGGGTCGGTTATGCTGATACTACACTCTGTGCTCTTTTGCACAGATCCAGGTCCTGGACAGCACCAGTAGTTCGGGAGCCAGCCTTTAGTCCACCGAGACTCCGAGGTAGCCTTGCACGCGTCTGCAGGCCCGACGTCTCCTCTATCTTATTTTTCATTCTGTTATCTCATGTTTTCGAGACAAAAAGTGTTATATTTCTTTCAAACGATTGTATTTAGTACTCTTAGTAGTCCGTGGATGATGTGACACCAGTTCTTGGGTAGAGGCACATGTTGAATTCCGCATTAGTGTTCCACTTATTTAATTTAAGTCTTCCGCTTTAATTTCATATCCCGCTGTCATTTAAATATTTAACGCTTGTTGTTATGATTGATAAAAGGATTTAAAATAAAGTAGGTAGGAGTTTTTGATTTGTGGCTTGCCTAGCTTCTATGAGTAGGCGCCATCACGACCCCCGAGGGTGGGGAAATCCGGGTCGTGACATTAATTGTTGAAGTGGTGCTATTATTTTGAAGATTTATTGTTTGATTCGATGTGGTGCTATAAAATATTGCTTATAGTATCTTCGAGTAAGCTTCCCATATCTAAATTTTTATGTGTATTTGAATATCCACCATTGTTGGGCTTGAAGCTCAATTTTATTTTTGAAGATTTCTTGTTTGATTCAAAGTGGGTGCTGTTAAATATTGTTTATAGTACCTTATAGAAGTTCATACTGAAATTTGATAGCGTTTGGAGCTGATTTGTGGTGATTGAGATCAAAATTTTCAGTTGAAAATCGAAGAAGAACACAGCTACAATATACCGCTATGGTATACAATATGCTGTAGGAGTATATAGCTATACTGCAACACTATACTATTATAGTTTACAAAACAGTATACTGCTACAGTATACTAATATACTATAGGAGTATATAGTTATACTGCAACAGTATACTATTATAGTATACAATATATTGCTATGGTATACTGTAATAATATGCAAGATACTGTACCAATATGCTGTAATAGTATACAATATACTATAATAGTATACTTATTACCCGTAAATTCACTTGTCTTTTCCCTTTTAATTTGTTTTAAGCTTTTACCCAAGCGTGAGGGCAAACTGAAAATGCAAAAATAAAAATAAAATTATAGTATGCTATATGATGTAACGGTATACTCTTACAATTAGATCCTTTTAGAATTTTTAAATTTTTTTTTGACAACTGATATTATTTCAGTTTAATAATTGAATTAAAATTTTTCTAACTCTTTGCGTACAATTGTATACCCTGTTGGTATAGCTATATACTATACTGGTATCATATGTTAGTTAATATTTTTTTTGGTTGTATTAACTACATTTAATTGGTACACAATTTGATTTTTCTTTAGTAATAATATAAAAAAAAAGAACAATAAAAAATAGTGAAAACAATAAATGAAATTAGATTATAAAGACCCCCAAAATATAATCCAAGGATAAATAATTTTGTTTTTGTGGGTAACTGTGTCAAAACCCCCAAAATATAATCCAAATGTCAGTTGCACTCATTGCATGAGAACATGACATGTTAGGGCAGATTGCTACAGGCTAATTGGATTCCCAGATGATTTTCAGTTTACCAAAAACAACAATTATCAGCCCACAGCAAAAGGGAATGCAGCAATAGGAGGACAGGAGAATGAAACCAACTCAAATCCTAACAATGAAGGAGTAGTAGGAAGCCAGAATCAATCCTTTAGCAGAGAACAGATTTCAGAACTAGTTAATATAATCAGACAGGTTCAAGTTGGTAATGCAGGAAATACAGGATCTGACATCAATGCAAATGCAGTTGCTGGTACTATTCTTAAGTATTCAGGAACATGTTTGGCAGTGTTTAACACTAAAACTTGGATCATTGATTCAGGGGCATCTGAACATATGTGTTTTGACTCAAGCTCTTTTTTAGAATTGTCTCCTCTTCCTATACCTGTTCATATTAGCTTGCCTAACTCTTTCCAGTTATATGTCACACGCATAGGAAGAGTTTCCATTCAAAATGACATGATTCTTGAGAGGGTTCTTTATGTTCCATCTTTTAAGTATAACTTACTATCTGTTCATAAGTTGTGCATCCAGTTCAAATGTTCTCTTAATTTGACATCTAGTGGGTGTGTATTGCAGGTCCCTTTAGTGAGGAGGGGGCAAGCTTTTGGTGAAATAAGAGGAGGATTGTACCTGCTGAACAGAACCTACTGTTTCTAGTCAAAATGCATTTTCAATTCTAAAAGAAAATCATTCTAGTTCTATTCCTAGTACTGTTTCTAGTCTAAGGCATGTGTCTATGAATGTAATTTCTGATGTAATCCAATGGCATGCTAGATTGGGCCATTTACCTTTTGAAGTAATGAAATCTTTCAAGTTCATTTCTTTTCCTTCCTCTTTTGATCATGTGTGTGATGTTTGTCATCAAGCTAAACAGACTAGACTACCTTTTCCCATAAGCCAAATCAAGACAAATGGGATATTTGATCTTATACACATTGATACATGGGGTCCTTTCAAGTCTAACACTTATATTGGTTATAAATATTTTCTAACTGTTGTAGATGATTTTAGTAAAGGGACATGGACCTTTCTGCTAAGTTCAAAAGCAAATGCATTCATAGTCCTAAAATCATTCTTTGCCATGACAGAAAGACAGTTCAATGTGAAAGTGAAGAAGGTGAGATCAGATAATGCCTTAGAATTGGGAAGAGGAACACAACAATCTGATTTTCTGCTTTCACAAAGGATCCTACATGAAACTTCTTGTGTGGGAACACCCTAACAGAATGGAATAGTTGAGAGGAAGCATAGGCATTTACTAGAGGTGGCAAGGGGATTGTTCTTTCAATCTAGAGTTCCCATACAATACTGGGGAGAGTGCATCCTAACTGCAACCTACCTAATTAACAGGTTCCCCTCCAAAGTTCTTAAGGGTAAGACTCCCTATCACATTTTGTTTGGTAGACCACCAGTGTATGACAATCTAAAGGTCTTTGGATGCTTGTGCTATGCTTCTACTCTAGCTCATAACAGAAGCAAATTTGATCCTAGAGCACAGGCATGTGTTTTCCTGGGATATTCACCACATCAAAAAGGTTACAAACTTCTAGGATTACAGACAAAAACTGTTTTTGTGTCTAGAGATGTGAAGTTCTATGAAAATCATTTTCCTTTTGTCACCACACCTACAACACAACCTCATCAGGTGTTCCCTCAAACTTCACCTATCTCAGACAACACTTCACCTGATTCCATGCCCTTATCCCCTTCTTCTACCTTACCATCTACTTCATCCTCCTCTAGTCCTAGCAACACTGGTTCTCCTAGTACCAGCCATATCACACCTCTTCCTTCCAGTTCTTTTGATTTTTCTTTTCCTTCTCCCACTCATAACCTTCCCGGTTCCCCTTCACCTAATGATCTCAGTTCTAGACAAACCTCACATATGTCTCCAAATCTTTCTTCTCCCACACCTGCTCCTACTAATAGCCTTATTGTCCCTATACCTCCTCCACCTATCAGAAAATCTGAAAGGATTTCTCAGCAGCCTAGATATCTGAAAGACTATGTATGCAATGGGATTTTTTTGTCTGACATTACTTTCTCTTGTTTCAACCATGCATCTTCCCCCACTACTCTACCCTTTGCAGCTTTGTCAATCCACAATCAAAATGTCATAAAATCAGTATATTCTATTTCAGAACCTCAGAATTATTTCCAAGCTTCTCAAGATGCAGGTTGGAGAAAGGCTATGGAAGCAGAGCTAAGAGCTCTTGATCTCAACAAAACCTGGGAGATTGTGAATTTGCCACAAGGCAAGAAAGCTTTACCTTGTAAGTGGGTATACAAGGTAAAGCACAAATCAGATGGTTCCATTGAAAGGTTAAAGGCACGATTGGTGGTAAGGGGGGATATCCAAAGAGAAGGTATTGACTATTCTAAGACATTCTCACCTATAGTCAAGATGACCACAATCAGATGTCTTTTGACTGTGGCAGTGAAGAAAGGTTGGAAGGTGTCGCAACTTGATGTCAATAATACGTTTTTACATGGGGATTTACAAGAGGAAGTCTACATGAGATTCCTCCTGGGCTATCTCCACCTACTCCTAATCAAGTTTGTTTTTTGAAGAAGTCCCTATATGGCTTGAAGCAAGCCTCTAGACAGTGGTATGCCAGATTGGCAGGTGCACTTAGTTTCAAAGGATATTCAGCTTCTCTAAATGACTATTCTTTGTTCTTTAGACACAATGAAGGTCGCATCTCGATTTTAGCAGTTTACGTGGATGATATCTTACTTACAGGGAATGATTTTGCAGAAATCAGTCATATTACCCACTTTCTTGATTCAGAATTCAAAGTCAAAAACTTGGGTGATATTCACTATTTTTTGGGGATGGAAATCATTAGAGAGCCACAAGGTTTTATCATCAATCAGAGGAAGTTTACCTTAGAATTGTTGGAGGAATTAGGTTGTTCAGGAGCTGCTGTATCTTCACCCTTGGATCCTTCTTCCAAATTACATCTTGGCTTGTCACCTCCCTTAGTTGACCCTGCTATCTATCGCCGCCTTGTTGGTAAGCTTAATTACCTCACAAACACCCGCCCGGACATCTGTTTTGCTGTGCTCACTCTAAGACAATACATGCAAAAGCCCCAAATGTTGCATCTTTCTGCTGGGATGCGTGTTCTGAAGTATTTGAATACTGATCCAGCACAAGGCATCCTCCTATCTGCAAATCCTTCTCTTGATCTGCTTGCCTTTTGCGATGCTGACTGGGCTGCTTGCAAGACTTTTCGTCGCTCTGTCAGCGGTTTCTTCATCACCCTAGGGGGAGCTCCAATCTCATAGAAATCGAAAAGCAAGTATCGATTTCACTATCCTCCGCCGAGGCAGAATATCGATCTATGTGGCGTGTCACTGCAGAGATAACTTGGCTAGTTCGTCTCCTCGACGATCTATCTGCTTCTCCTACTTTGCCGGTCACCGTCCACTGAGACAGTCAAGCGGCCATTTACATTGCTCGAAATCCAGTTTTCCACGAAAGAACGAAGCATGTGGAGCTGGATTGCCATTTCATCCGGCAACAGTACAGGTTTAATCACTCTCTCTTTTCTTCCCTCAAAGCTTCAGCTCGCGGATCTTTTTACCAAGCCCCTCACTGGGGTTTCTCACCATCAGATTTTGCCCAAGTTGGGGGTTTTCTCTTCACCCTCCAACTTGAGGGGGGGTGTTAAGATGAAACCCCATAATAATTTGAAAGAAGAAGAAGTAGAAACGAAGAAGATGAAAGACATTTCATCTTGTACAGAAATGAAGAAGAAGACGGGGTTCCAACATAGCAAAAGGACTTCGAAGTCTTCTAGATAAATGTCTTTTTCTATCCATTTTATTTTGCTCATTTGAGTTTACATGTGTACAGATCTCAACCCTTGAAGCTATTTAATAAGAGCCATTGATATGGCAAATCTAGCTGTACAGATAAGGGTGTGAGAGCACATGTTAGGGAATAATTTAGTTTTTTTGTTATAGCACTAGACAATAGGAATTGAACAAGTGTACAATATTAATTTCATTTTATATTTTCTTTTAGCTAGATTACTTGTATAAAGAGAAACAAGCTACTGTGAATACAAGATCAGAGAAATTTCTACAATTTTATTCTCCATTTATAATAAATTCATTATCATATCCTTCATATGCTGGAATTGTTTGAAAAAATAGAAAAAGAATAAACTAAATAAAAGAAGAAGAAAAATAGAAGAGAAGCAGACGGCAGAAGAACTTAACAGAATTTTAGAGGATGGGGAAGCGGGCGGTGTTAGAAAAAAGATAAAGGGAGCTGAAAATAAATTAAAAGGGGTCCACCTTCTTTTGGTTATATAGTTATAGTTTTAACTAAATTTTCGGGACAAGTTTAGAGTGCAATTTATGTATTTTTCCTATTTATTAAACTTGAAGTTTTGCTAATGGAGTAAGCAGGGACAAAAATTCAAGATCATCCACATTGAGGATTATTTGTGCATTTTTCCAATTTAAACAATATGTTTATTTTTGTGTCATTGTTTAAATTTTGATTTGGTTTAAATAAGTATGACGACCCGACCAGTCGTATTGAGCTTTAGCGTTCTATTCAATGGTTTGAGACTTCGAGTAGCTTCATATGGTGTATTATAACTTGCGTGTATAGTTAGTTTTGATTTTTGAGTGGTTCAGGATTGATTTGAAAAAACGATTCTCATTTTAGAAGATTTAAGTTGGAAGAGTTGACCAAGTTTGACTTTTACGTATATGATATTGGATTGGAGTTTTGACGGCTCTGTTAGGTTCGGAGGGTGATTTTAGACTTAGGCGTATGCGCGGAATTGAATTTGGAGATTCCTACGTTGATTTGGTTTGTTTTACCGAAGTTGGCAATTTGAAGGTTTAGAAATATCCTAAGTTTCAACATGGTTTGACTTTTGGGTAAACACACTCGGAATTGGGTTTTGATTATTCCGATAGGTTCATATGATAATTTTTGACTTGTACATATGTTCGGATTTGGTTTCGGAGGTTCCTACAAGAATTCAACACTATTTGTCGAAAGTTGGCTTTGAAGAGCTTAGGAGTTCATAAGTTTGACCAAGAGTTGACCTTGATGTTATTGGACTACAATTGGTATTCCGAGATTTTGGATTGGTCTATATAGTTTAATTGAACTTATGTGCAAAGTTTGGAAGCAATCCGAAGTGTTTAAGTGTGATTCGGACACTCTTTTGATAAAATAAAGATTTAATAACTTAAGAGAAATTTTTATTCGGTTTGAACCTCAAATTTTTTTTTGATGTTCCCTAGGTGTTTCGAGGCTTGGGATAAGTTTGGATAATGTATTTATACTTTTTGGTATAATTGGATGGGGTCCCGAGGGGCTCGGGTGTATTTTGGATCATTGGTTGTGAAACTAGTTAAGAATTTGGAGTTTGACGATGGTTAATATCATATCGAAATGACCTCTTTTTGGTGTTTTCAGCTTGCGAGTAGGTTTGTAACGTGTTTTATGATTAAATGCATATATGATTTGTATCCGGGAGGTTCTGAATGAGTTTTGGGTGCCAAAACGAAGATTTTATTATTGGTGGTTTTTTTCTTTTTTCTTGTGTAAATAATCACGTAAATATCATTTATGTCCCTGAAATTTTTAGACTTGCTTTAAAACTTCAAAGAATCGTATCTCCCTCATTTTAAGGCCACATTGGGTGATTCAAGAGCCTATCTTAGGTGTAATCTCGCAAGTATCATGTTGGGATTATCAAACGTGAATTTCGAGATCATCTAAGATCTGATTCGGGCTTGGACAATTGCTGCATTTTTTCTTGTTTTACAATTTAGTTATTTTTCTCACAAGGTTTTGGAGCTTGATTTTAGGCGATTTTGGAGGTGTATTTTTACTATTTGGATTGGGATAAGTACTTTTAATTCGGATTTAATTTTATTCATGATTCCAACCTCGATTTTAGTATGTGATTAATGATTTGAATTGAAGAGAACGGGGGATTTTAGTAAAAAAATTCTAAAACACAAATTGATGATTTGAAGGCCGGAATTGGATTATTTTGGTATGGTTGGACTCGTATTGGAATAAGTATTTGGAATTAATGAGTTTTGTCAGGTTCCGGTGTGCGGGCTCAGGATTGACTTTTTGATTTTAGTTAAAAATCTTAACTTTATTAATTGAAATCGGTTTCTCTTGCATTGTTTGTTAATATTATATCATTTTTTGCTAGATTTGAGCCGAGCGGAGGTGAATTTGAAAGGAAAGGCTATTTTGAGTATTGATTTGGCCTAATTTAGGTAAGTATCTTGCCTTACCTTGTGTGGGAAAAACTACCCCTTAGATTTTGGGTTGATGGTACTATTTGAATTATTAGGAATACGTGTACGCGAGGTGACAAGTGTTTGCACGGGCCTACATGTGGTATTTGACCGGTTTAGGCTATTATGCTTCTTTCTTGCATTTAATTGAAGTTGTCATTTCATGTTATATCTTCTATTGTTAGGCTTTCTCTTACGTGCTTTACTTGAAGTTGTTAGTACATGTTCTATCTTTTACTACCAAGTATACTCTTATATGCTTTAATTGTTATTTGCAATTACTTGTTGAATTCATGCCTTATATGTTACATGCCTTAGTTTTTAATTGCCTCTTGGTAACCGTGCCTTTATTTATGAATTTCCATTACTTGCTATTTGATTTTGTGAGTTATCATGTAACTCATATTGTTTGGGAATCGGATTGCACGCTGCAACAGTATTGAAATGATATAAAAAGATATGATATGGAGCGATAAGGACGGATGGTATGACACAGGTGGAATCGGGTTACACACCGAAACGGATATTGTTATTATTTTGTAGGATCGGGTTGCATGCCACAACGGGTTAATATGTTGTAATTGTTTGTGACAGTAAAGTTAACCTCGGTTGTTATTCTAGTATTGGAAGGATAGCAACTTCTTGTGTGAGTCATGTATCCTACGTAAATTGTTGTGTTACTTCAATGTGACAACTTGTGCCTCCGTGGTTAGTTGGTGAATTGATTTTCAAGATGAATTTACTTGTGTGGAGTCATTATCTCATAATTTGTTGAGTTATTAGTAACATAACGATTTTAAATAAATGAATTATGAACATGCTTAATTTATGTGACTCTTAAGTTAAAACACGCCATTTCACTCGGTACATTACTATTCTTAATGGTTATCATATTTCACTTTAATTGATTTCTCAAATTAAACTTCTCACCCTATCTAATGTTTTACTTTACTTAAAAATTGTTATTATGTTTTACTTTAACTAATTCTATATTTAATTCAGTTAATTTCTAAACTAAACTCATTTATACTTTATTTCACCATATTTGTTTTCTAAAATAAGCTCATTTTATCTTTTGACTCCTTACTTTATTCAAGATTGTTATTATGCCTTATTGTATATGAGTAAATCTCTCGAGCATTTTATTTAGCATTTGACACGGATAGAATGTACATGGTAGCACGTTGTAATGTTGACCGGTCGTTTTAAGCTCTAGCACGTCGTTCGGCACTTTGAGGCCTTGAGTAGCTTCACTTCATGCTTTATGACTTTACGTGAGGTCAAAATCAAATTTTGGGAAGTTCAGAGTTGATTCGGAAGGAATATTCTCAATTTGGAAACTTTAACTTGGAAGAGTTGACTAATGTTTGACTTTTGAGTAAACGACATCGGAATCAGGATTTGAAGGTTCCAATAGGTTCGTACGATGATTTCGGACATGAGTGTATGTATAGGTTTGTAACGACCCGATAGGTCATTTTGTGTTCTAGCGCGTCGTTCGGCGGTTTGAGGCCTCGAGTAGCTTCACTTCATGTATTATGGCTTGTACGCATAGTCGGAATCGAATTTCAGGAAGTTCGGACTTGATTTGGGTGGAAATTCTCAATTCCGAAGCTTTAAGTTGGAAGAGTTGACCAAGGTATGACTTTTGCATAAACGACCTCAGAATCGAGATTTGAAAGTTCCAATAGGTTTGTATAATGATTTCAGACTTAGGCGCATGTCCGGGTTGAGTATCGGGTGTTCCGGGATCATTTTGTCGCTCATTATGAAAAGTTAGCATTTTGAAGATTTTTGAATTTCCTAAGTTTGGTTTGAAGTGGACTTTTGTGTTATCGATATTTGTTTGGGGTTCCAATCCTTGCAATAGGTTCGTATCGTGATTTATGACTTGTACGTAAAGTTTGGCGTTATTCCGGAATGTTTAAGTATGAATCAGACGCATTCATCGAAATTGGATTGTTTGAAAGTTAAAAGAAGGGATTTGGATCGTTGATTCGTAGTTTTGATGTTGTTTTATGTGATTTGAGTCTTCAAGTAAGTTTGTACTATGTTTTAGGACGTGTGGTTATGTTTGGATGGGGCTTGGGGGCATCATGTTTGATTCAGATTGAAATTTGGACTTAGAGGG
This sequence comes from Nicotiana attenuata, assembly GCF_001879085.1. Taxonomy (NCBI): domain Eukaryota; kingdom Viridiplantae; phylum Streptophyta; class Magnoliopsida; order Solanales; family Solanaceae; genus Nicotiana; species Nicotiana attenuata. The sequence continues at coordinate 40,768,747 of NC_031993.1, forward strand.
ATGTTGTTGCTGAAGTCTAGTGTCATCACACCTGTAGAGGGAGTGGTCGCAGGTGCAGTCATGCTGGTGTGATGGGTCGTCACAGGTGCGAGATTTGTAGAGGAGACCTGGGAGCGCAGGTGCAAGGAATATTCCGCAGAAGAGGTCACAGAAGCAGAATCGGCCAAGAAGACCTAGGGTCGCGGAAGCGGACTTGGTGATGTAGGTGCGTGAGCGCAGAAGCGCAAATGCACTATTTGGAACGCAGAAGCGGATGCTGCTGATTGAGTTGGAGACGCACCTGCGATGGATTTTCGGCAGCTGCGGAGCCGCAGAAGCGACTATTTTACGCATATGCAAACGTCGCCTGGGTAGTGAGTTTTTATTTCAGGACTTAGCCCATTTTCCTCACATTTTTCATTTGATTGGCGATTCTTGGAGCTCTTGGAGGGAAGATTTTTATCATCTATTGCAAGGTATGTAATTCCCACATATTGTAAGTTAATTACATGGATTCTATAAGGACTTAACATGGAAATTTGTGGAACATTGTGGGATTTCAAACAAAAACCTAGAAATTATATTTTTAGATTTTGATCACGTAATTGGACATGGAATTTGGAATAAATCATATATTTGAGTTCGTAGTGTTATGGGTAAAGTTTATCTTTGAAAATTTTTGGTATCCGGGCACATGGGCCCGATGGCTGACTTTGTTGACTTTTCGAGCGGAGTTGAGAATTATATAAATTGTTAAATTACACGCATTGGAGTATATTTTGATTGATTTGCACAATGATTGACTAATTTCAGATCGATGGGCATTGGTTTGAGGTGTTAGAGAGGCGTTGGAGCCTGTTATGGAATTTCAGAGCGAGGTAAGTCTCCTGTCTAACTTTAAGGGGAGACCACCCTGTAGGTATTAAGAATTGTTATGTGCTACTAGTTGTTGGTGCTATGTACGCACAAGGTGACGAGGGTCCGTACGTAGCTAAAAGCATGTTTAAGTACGGGACCTCATCATGTAATATTTGAATCATTTGAACTCTTTTTTTTTTGATTGCTTAATTAAGTAAATTTATAATTAAAATTGACTTGAGAATATATTGGGCCGAGTTTTATCAGCTTGAGTGGTTTGGCGAGATATTTGATAAACGGTAAGAGTCATATTTACTTTATGCTCCTGCACCTGTGTTGTAAGCACGCAACTCGTAATTCGATAAGTTTATTCCTTTCCTATGGATCGGGCCGAACGCCTCAACAATATATTGAGATGCATCTCTAGTTCGCGCCGATCACCCTTCAGAAGTGTACACACCACTCTGGATCGGGCCGTAAGATCTTGACATAATCTTGCGTTATGTCGCTAGCAGTCCGTATATTCATGAGATTCCCATTTTATTGAGGCATGGTGTTTATATGGTACTCCTTATTCGTTTGAGATTGCATTTGATGTTGTGGGCTGTTGAGATAGTATAGGAGATCTGAGAGATTTATATCGTCAAAAGAAATGTTGGATGATTATGTTAGTTACCATTTTACCTCATTATTATTGTTTTGCTTCATATCTATCTATGATTTATGCTAGTTACCGTTTTATCTCATTATTACTGTAGTGCTTCATATCTGTCTATGATTTATCATACTGATTTATTAGACCACTAGTGAGTGTCGATGTCGACCCCTCGTCACTACTTCTACGGGGTTAGGCTAGATACTTACTGGGTACGTGTTGATTTACGTACTCATGCTACACTTCTGCACTAAATGTGCAGGATCTGACAAGTTCATTTGGCGGTCATCTTGGCGCGTAGGCGCAACTGCTGAGGAGAATTTATGGTGATATGCATTCCAGGCTACGTATCGCAACCCATAGAGTCTCCATCGTATTATTTACTTTATCCTGTCTAATTTACATTCCAAACAGATGTTGTATTACTAATGTACTTCTTAGTAAATGCTCATGCACTTGTGACACCGAGTTTTGGGATATTCTAGTTGATGTTTACGGGTTTGCACATTATTATTACCCTTTATTCTTATGCCTTGCTAATTACATATGTGCCCATGCTTTTAAATGAGTAAATTTCTTTACCTAATAAACTCTGTCATTTCGTAAGTAATAAAATGAACAATTAACGTAATAGTTCACCGTTAGCTTGCCTAACGGCGACGTTGGGCGCCATCATGGCCTATAGTGGGTTTTGGGTCGTGACAACTTGGTATGAGAGTACTAGGTTCACTTAGGTCTCACGATTCATCAGCAAGTCTAGTAGAGTCTTGCAGACCGGTATGGAGACGTCTGTACTTATCTTCGAGAGGCTGCATGGCTGTTAGGAGATGTTCCCTTCCTTGATTCCTCATCGTGCGATATGATTTTGTTGAAGCTTATGCCTTCGGATCCTTCCGACTCATTCGTACGCAACGTCAGGCACTTTTTATCAGTTGGGCACCAACAAGTTGTGAAAATGCTGGAGATGTTGTGCAGGATGTTTTTCCCTGAGTATGAAGGCGGACTATTATCGTCGCCATGTGGAGGAGTGTTCTGCCATTTCAACCAAGTATTGATGTTGCCTACGGTTTCGAGGCTATGCACAATGTATTGTGATGTTCATGCGCTGTTATCGCGTAGTGATTGTGTGAATTGTAGGATGCTTACTTATGTGTCGCGGCAATGAATGATTCGGAAGGAGGAATAATCGGTTCAAGATCTGGAGATTCAATATTTGATTCTAGCGGTGGAGAGGCAATCAAACTATAGATGTTCAGGCGTTGGTTGATGGAGTCGCGATATTGGATATTTCCTAATTTAGTGGAGCTCTTATTAACATTGTGATGTCATCGTCCTTGTTTGAATGTACTGAGGCTCGTTGGTGTAATGGACTTCTTTGGTTTGCTTTCGGGGAAGGATGTTTTGGAATGATAGCTAAGAGGCGGTTATCTGAGATGATGATGTGTGGCGACTTCGGGGTCGGATCGGTGCTTCCGGTGTTGAATATTTTGAGAGGGATGATCTTTATGAAGGCTCAAAGTTGGTGGAAGTTTATCAGTTCGGGTGCTACAGGGATGGATTATGATTTGAGGCAGTATTTGGGCAGCGAAAGATGAGGAAGGACATGGTGAGAGGTGTCTCGCGGAGGTTGAATTTCTAGAGGTCGAGTAGCTCGCTTTGAAAGATGGTTAACTCAGAGTGAGAATGTTAGTATATCGTATGGATTTCATGGTAGGATGGCCACATGCTTCTAGAAAGCTTGGAGCTATTATGGCCATGTTAAACAAGGAATTAAATCTGTATTTTTATTTGAGATGACAACTTTGTGCTTTCGGAAGTTTGAATATGATGGAAAGAGTTTGCTTGGGATGTAATATGACTCTGAGTTTATGATGTGTCACTGGACCTTCATTTGATGTTGATAGGAAAGATCGGGCGCTTTCGACTGGTGGGTGAGCGTGGGCTCAGGGGAATTAACTGATTTTGTGATGGTTGCAATCACGACAATGTCCTTGGAGGATGTCGATATAGGATCACACAGGTGAGCTATCTCCTGTGAGGTGTTAGGAGTTGCATGATTCCTAGTAAAGGCCCTCTAAAGAACTTTATTTTCTGTCCAACATGAAGTATGTACTACGAGGTGAGCTGGAATCGCTTGAATAAGATGGTGTAACGGTTCAGAGATTGAGTGTGTGTTTGTAGATGGTAATTCGAGTTATGTCATGCAAGTTTAACAAGAGATTGTGAGGAATTTGGCGGAGCGATGGTGCAAAATCATGGTAATTGAGAAGGTAAAATCATTGTGGGTTCTGGATTTATGTGATTGTAGCTTAAAGCTAAGTGGGGATCCCACCGTCTATGATTGGGTCACGTGGTTGTGTGCCTGTGCGGTTTCTGGTTATCGGGGTATTGGTGGATTAATTATGACTAAGAAAGGGAAACATCATGGGTAATTCGGATAAAGGACTTGAGGAATGTGTGCTACATTTCGCCATGTCGATTCATGTGCATGTTTTGGGATCACTAAGAGTTTATGCTTGTGGTGGATGTGATGTACAAGGAAAAGAATTCATCCGGTTGCTTCTTTGGAAGTGTTCATGTGCTAGCTAGTGTTTAGTTATATATTGGGGACTAGGTTAGAGTGGGTGACTCTCGATAATGGTTCTAGTGGGTTCAGGAACTAAAGTTTGGTGTCTAAGGGAATTTTGGTTCGTTATGCGGATGAAGACTGATATTTAGCAGCAGAGTGTGAAGAAAACCAGGGGAATTTTTATGTTATCATCGGGTCTGCGGTGTTGTGTTGGAGAAATAGGAGAAACAACTTCAAATTCGCGAGAGGTCTTCCATAATGAGTGTATCAGTTGGAAACACTATTGAGTGCAAGAAGAGTGTATTAGATGGTTCATGGATATTAAGACGACGTGGTCTCGTGATTTGGGTCACTCGGGATGAGTGTTATTTGAGGTCCGTTATGTGTTTGAGCAGAACTATTATTTCGAAGGAAAGTTAGGAGTAAATTGGAAGAAGTTGAGTCAGTTAGCAATGGTTTGAATCAACATGATTGTGGAAATGATCGGTTCCTTAGGTTTTTAAACTATATAGGTGATTCATGGATGTACGTACGGGCTTGACAACCACCGTAATTTGGTTGATTTAGAGGTATTTGATTCTGATGACCTTGCATGTGTAAATGGATCCCAGAAGAGTATGGCAGTTTATACCACGACTTGAGTTTCGTATTTTCTGCGATTATGGGAATTCAATTGTGTGTTACAATTATTCTTCTAAAATAAGTGGAGTGAAAGGGGGTGCTAATGAAGTGCTTATTCTACTGGTGGTTCAAGGGTTATGATGAAATTTTGTACTCCCGCATAGCGGCATGGTAGAGTGTGGCGAGCGGTATGGAGATTGGAAGTTGAGGATCAAAGTTACAGCTCGGTTTCGTTAGGGATGTTACGAGCTCGGAGGAGCAGGGGATGATTTCTAGATGTTTAGAGTATGCTGGCACTATTTTCGGGCAGCCTGAGGATGGTCTGTTTGGTGGTAGGGGTGTTGGGTATTGAAATGCGGATGTTTGGCTAGTATTATAGAAATAGCATGATCGATGGCCATTAATATTCAGATTTTACTACCTGATGGGGAAGGTTGTGGGAGTATATCCCACCAGAAGATCGTATAAGTTTGACGTGTTAGTCATTCGATTGTTGGAGATTGAAATCAGGTATGGAGATTTTGGTACTGTCGCAAATGGGAGAGGTTATGACTAGGAGGCGCTCTATTCCTTAGGTTGTGGAATGTGGCAGTTTGTTCCGGATTTGATGACTCTTCGTATGTGTCATGAATAGGGTCATCGTGGATCCTTGAAAGGTTATTGGTCCAGTATGGGATGATCGGAATTGGCTTGAGGTCCGTTAGTAGATCTAATATGAATGTATGCTTTACATCAGGTCGGATGTGTTCATTCAGCATAGCATTGCTTATGGAAGAGTCTTCGGGTGTTGGATGTTATTCCTGTCGTCAGCTATTCTATGTAATAATCTATTATTCCACGTGGGTTATGTGACGACTTGATTATTCGCACATGTATTGTGATCCTGTGTAGCTTTTGGTGTTATATGAGCAAGATGGCTCTTTAGATACAGGTCGTTTATTGCACCTTAGTCGTGCTTGAGTTTTTGTAGCGCATGCCGCTATTCGTCTCCCCAAGGTTGTACTTATGCCTTGGCGTGCTTGTGGTCAAATTTGGGTATTTTGTAGGTATGAGCATTTTGGCTTGATGGGTATTTCCTTGTTTATTCTTATGTGTGGATCGGGTGGCACGCCCCCGTGGGTATGTTGTATGGATCGGGTTCCATGCCGCAATAATGTCATATTTGGATCGGGTTGCACGCCGCAACAATGTCATATTTGGATCGGATTGCATGCCACAACGGTGTTATGTGTGGATCGGGTTGCACGCTGCAATAGTGAGATGTTATGTATGGTTCCTTATACTATTTTGTGTGCCTTGTTTCTCATCTCTAAGATAGGTTTCTAGCATCTGTTTGGCCATTTTAGTCGTTACGCGGGCTGGATGGTTCTTTGCCCGAGTTTGTTCTTCCTTATGGGTCATATTCGAGTTTGTATCTTGTTGGCGCATTGATGGCGTCATATGAGATTTTTGGCGGTGTTTGAGGTGGCTTAATGCCCGAGCATCTTGTACTAGGTGAGACGAGGTTATTGGACCTGAGATCAGTGCGATCAGATTTATGTAAGGTATATTAAAGAGAAAATGTCACCATTCAGTTCGGAATGAGGCAGCGGTTCTTTCAAGTGGAGAGACTTCCTGAATGGTCGATGTGGCAGATGATTATGAGTTTCTACACATCTCTTTCATCGTGGCAGTATTGCGAGAGTTGGAACACAAATTATATGTGTTATGAGTTGTACTACAAGCATCGGATTAGTGAATTTGCAGCTTCTGCATTGGGGGATGTTATAATGGGTATATGAATTGTGCGGTGCATTGCGTGGTTTTAGCATGGGTGCATGATCATATTTTGATACAACGGGTTGATATTGATACGGTGTTCGTATGTTAGAAGCAGGTCTCGTAGAAAATTCCAGATGTTGGAATTTAGTTCTAAGGCTTGTGGGCTAAGGTAGTAGAAAGGATCTTCAGTCTGGCTTGAGAAAATGTGCTCACATGGGTTGTGGTGGCACAAGCAGGTGCGCGGGGTGTTAAACAGCGATTTTGGGAAACTCTAGAGCAGTTCTTGGCACGTTCGAGGATGAAGGTATGTTTAAGTGGGGGAGAATGTAACGACCCGACCAGTCGTTTTGAGCTCTAGCGCGTCGTTCGGCGGTTTGAGGTCTCGAATAGCTTCACTTCATGTATTATGATATGTATGCATAGTCGAAATTGAATTTCAGGAAGTTCAGACTTGATTTGGGTGGAAAATTCTCAATTCGGAAGCTTTAAGTTAGAAGAATTTACTAAGGTTTGACTTTTGAGTAAATGACCTCGGAATCAAGATTTGAAGGTTACAATAGGTTCGTATGATGATTTCGGACTTGGGCGAATGTTCGAGTTGAGTATCGGGTGGTCCGGGATCATTTCAGCGCTTATTATGGAAAGTTAGCATTTTGAAGAGTTTTGAATTTCCTAAGTTTGGTTTGTATCGTGATTTATGACTTGTATGTAAAGTTTGGCGTCATTCCGGAATGTTTAAGTATGAATCGGAAGCATTCATCGAAGTTGGAATGTTTGAAAGTTAAAAGAAGGGATTTGGATCGTTGATTCGTAGTTTTGATGTTGTTTGATGTGATTTGTATCTTCGAGTAAGTCTGTATTATGTTTCAGGACGTGTGGGTATGTTTGGATGTGGTCCCAGGGGCCTCGGGTTTGATTTAGATTGAAAATGGATTGAAATTTGGACTTAAAAGGATGTTGTTGTTGCTGAAGTTTGGTGTCATCGCACCTGCGGAGTGAGTAGCCACAGGTGCGAGATTTGTAGAGGAGACCGTGGAGCGCAGGTGCGAGGAATATTCCGCACCTACTAGGTCGCAGATGCGGAGCAGAGGTCGCAGAAGCGGAATTGGCCAAGAAGACCTGGGCCACAGAAGCGGACTTGGTCACGCAGGTGCGTGAGCGCAGAAGCACTTGTTGTCCGCAGAAGCGGAAGCGTAGATGCGCTATTTGGACCGCAGAAGCGGAGGCTGCTGGCTTGAGTTGGAGCTGCACAAGCGGCTATTTGTCCGCAGATGCGAAAGTCGCCTGGGCAGTGAGTTTTTATTTCTGGATTTAGCCAATTTCTCTCACATTTTTCATTTGGTTGGGGGATTCTTGGAGCTCTTGGAGGGAATATTTTCATCATCTATTGCAAGGTAAGTAATTTCCACATATTGTAAGTTAATTACACGGATTCTATAAGGATTTAACATGGAAATTTGTGGAAAATTGTGGGATTTTGAAGAACAACCTTGAAATTATGTTTTTGGATTTTGAATATGAAATTGAACATGGAATTTTGGATAAATCATATATTTGAGTTCGTAGCGTTATGGTTAAAGTTTATCTTCAAAAAATTTTGGAATCCAGGCACGTGAGCCCGAGGGTTGACTTTGTTGACTTTTTGAGCGAAGTTGAGAGTTATTATAAATTGTTAAATTTTACGCATTTGAGCATATTTTGATTGATTTGCACATTGATTGACTAGTTTCGGATCGATGGGCATTGGTTTGTGATGTTAGAGAGGCGTTGGAGCAGGTTGTGGAATTTGGAGCAGGGTAAGTCTCCTGTCTAACTTTGTGAGGGGGAAACCACCCCGTAGGTATTAAAATTAGTTATGTGCTACTAGTTGTGAGTGCTACGTATGCATGAGGTGACGAGAGTTCGTATGTAGCTAAAAGCATGTTTATGTCCGGGTAGGCTTAGGACCTCATCATGTAATATTTGAATCATTTGATCTCTTTTTATTGCTTGCTTAATTAAGTTAATATAATTGAAATTGATTTGGGAATATATTAGGCCGAGTTTTATCACCTTGAGTTGTTTGGCGAGATATTTGATTAACGGTAAAAGTCATGTTTGCTTTATTCTCCCGCACTTGTGTTGTAAGAATGCGACTCTTAATTCGATAAGTTTCTTCCTTTCCTTTGGATCGGGTCGAACGCATCGTCAATATAATTAGGTTCATCTCTGGTTCGCGCCGGTCATCCCTCTGCAGTGTACACACCACTTTAGATTGGGCCATACGATCTTGGCATAATCGTGTGTAATATCGCTAGCAGTCCGTATATTCATGGGATTCCCCTTTTATTGAGTTCTAGCATTTATATGGTACTTTTTATTCGTTTGAGATTGAATTTGATGCTCTGGGATGTTGAGATAGTATAGGAGACTTGAGAGATTTATATTGTCAAAAAAAATGTTGGATGATTATTTTAGTTACCATTTTACCTCATTATTACTGTTGTGCTTCATATCTGTCTATCATTATGTTAGTTAAGGTGTTACCTCATTATTACTGTGGTGATTCATATCTGTCTATGATTTATCATACTAATTATTGGACCACTAGTAAGTGCCGATGTCGACCCTTCGTCACTACTTTTCTGGGGTTAGGCTAGATACTTACTGGGTACTCATTGATTTACGTACTCATGCTACACTTCTGCACTAAATGTGTGGGATCTGACAGGTTCATTAGGCGGTCATCTTGGCTCGTAGGCACAACTGCTGAAGAGACTTTATGGTCAGCTGCATTCCAGGCTATGTATCGCAGCCCACAGATTCTTAATCGTATTATTTACTTTATCCTATCTAATTTACATTCCAGACAAATGTTGTATTATTTTTATACTCCTTAGTAAATGCTCATGCACTTGTGGCATCAGATTTGGGTTATTCTAGTTGATGTTTACGGGTTTGAACATTATTATCACCCTTTTATTCTTATGCCTTGCTAATTACGTATGTACCTATGATTTATATGAGTAAATTTCTTTACCTAATAAAACTTACCATTTCGTAAGTAATAAAATGAACATTTAACGTGATAGTTCCCTGTTGGCTTGCCTAATGGTGATGTTGGGCGCCATCACAATCAATAGTGGGTTTTGGGTCGTGACAAGGTTGAGTATCGGGTGGTCCAGGAGCATTTCGATGCTTATTATGGAAAGTTGGCATTTTGAAAGTTTAAGAATTTTCTAAGTTTGATTTGAAGTAGACTTTGGTGTTATCGATGACCGCTTGGGGTTCCGATACTGGGAATAGGTTCGTATCATGATTTGTGACTTGTGCGTAAAGTTTGGCGTCTTTCCGAGATGTTTAGACATGATTGGGACGCGTTCATTGAAGTTTGAATGTTTGAATGATGAAAGAAGGATTTTGATTGTCGATTCATGATTTCTATGTTATTCGTTGCATTTCGACCCTTTGGATAACTTTGGATAAGGTATTAGGACTTTATGGTGTGATTGGACGGGTTCCCTGGGGCCTCGAATGTGATTTGGAGTGGTTTTGTACCATTTTTCCTTGTTTAGCAACTGTTGGTGCTAGTGTCTTGTTTTGGTCTTTGTGAACCCGAAGGGTGTCACGCGTTCGCGAAGTAAGAGTTTTGGCTGCTGGGGTTTTGTTCATCGCGAACGCAGCATAGTGGTTGTGAACACGGAGAAGAAGCAAAGGTTCCCTTCACGAATGCGACAGGAGTCGCGAGCGCATAGAAGGATGGTGAGCTTGGGGCCTGGAGGTGTTAAGCCTTTGGGAACGCGGATATGTGACTGGGAATGCGAAGCATCAGGACCTGGAGACATCGCGAACGTGACGTGGGGGACGTGAACGCAAAGAAGGATTTTTGGTCAGCGTATTTTTGGCCATCGCGATCACGACGGTATTTCCACGATCACGAAAAGGAATGGCCTGAGCAAACTTCAATTTATTTCGGGTTTTGGCTCATTTCTTCCACTTCTCACATGGTTTGGGTGATTTTTGGAGCGCTTCAAAGGGAGATTTTCATTATCTATTACAAGGTATGTAATTCCCATATATTGTAAGTTAATTACACGGATTCTATAAGGATTTAACATGGAAATTTGTGAAAAATTGTGGGATTTTGAAGAAAAACCTAGAAATTATATTTATAGATTTTGACCACGAAATTGGACATGGAATTTGGATTAAATCGTATATTTGAGTTTTTAGCATTATGGGTAAAGTTTATCTTTGAAAATTTTCGGAATTCGGGCACGTGGGCCTGAGGGTTGACTTTGTTGACTTTTCGAGCGGACTTGAAAATTATTATAAATTGTTAAATTATATGCACTGGTGAATATTTTGATTGATTTGCACATTGATTGACTATTTTCGGATCAATGTGCATTGGTTTGAGGTGTTAGAGAAGCGTTGGAGCCGGTTATGGAACTTCGGAGCGAGGTAAGTCTCCTGTCTAACCTTGTGAGGGGGAAGCTACCCCCTAGGTGATGTATTTGATATGTGCTACTTGTTGTGGGGGCTACGTACACACGAGGTTACAAGAGTCCGTACTTAGCTAATATCATGTTTATGTCCGAGTAGACTTAGGAATGCAACATTTGTATTATCTGAATTCAACTTGTTAGTTTAATTACCTAAGACTTATAAATGAAATGTGATTAGAGATCATGTTAGATTGAATATCATTACCTTGAGTTGTTGGCAAGATATTCGAAAATTGGAAAAAAACTCATGATTACTTTACGTTTCCATTTATATATTGCAAACACGTAGCCCGTAATTCGGTAAGTTTCTTCTCTTCCTGGGGATCGGGCCGAATGCCTCGACAATATATGTATATATGATGTGCATACATGGATTGGACTGTACGACCTTGGTAGTATATGTACGCGACTATATGGATCGGGCCGAACGACCTCGGCATAATTCGTGCGTAAAATTGCTAGGATTCTGAATACCCACGAGATTACCCTCTTGATTGGGGACTTAGAAACTACATGACATTCCCTTGTGACCGGAGATCGAATATTTATTTGACGATTCTTATTTGTTGAGATGGCATGTGCTATATGGGAATTTCAAATTGATATTTCATTAGAGGCTCATGTTTATTACTGTTTCTTATTCTATTGATCCTTTTGGATTTCATGCCTGCTTATAGTTCCTGCATCTTATTTATTGGATCACTAGTAAGTGTCGATGTCGACCCCTCATCACTACTTCTCCGGTGTTAGGCTAGATACTTACTAGGTATGCATTTATTTACGTACTTATGTTGCACTTCTGCACTATATGTGCAGGATCTGACAGGTTCCTTTGATGGTCATCTTGATGTGTAGGCGCTGCTGTTGAGGGGACTTTATGGTGAGCTGTATTCTATTCTACTCACCGCAGCCCTCAAAGTCTCCATCTTATTTATTTACTCTATCCTGTCTGTTTTATATTTCGGACAGATATTGTCTTACTATTGCACTCCTTAGTAAATGTTCATGCACTTCTGACACCGGGTTTCGGGATACTCTAGTGTTTGTTTATGGTTCGTCTTGATATTGTCATCTTTTATTTTATATCTTACTAATATTTTAAGTATTCATAATTTTTTAAATGCATTGAATTCTTTACTTAATAAGACTTATGATTTCAAAAATAATAAAATGAATAATTAAATTAATAGTTCACCATTGGCTTGCCTAACAGCGACGTTGGGCGCCATCACGACCTATAGTCTGAATTGAGTCGTCAAAACTTGGTATCAGAGCACTTGGTTCATTGGGTCTCACGAGTCATGAGTGAGTATAGAGTCTTGCATATTGGTGCGGAGACGTCTGTACTTATCTTCGAGAGGCTACAGAGATGTTAGGAGCACTTCCCTTCTTGATTCCTCGTTGTGCGATTTGGTCCCATTGAAGCTTGTACCTTCATTTCCTTTCTACTCATTCTTATGCGATGTTGAGCGCTTGTCATCAATTGGGCGCCGAGGAGTTGTAGTGGTATAGGACATTTCTCCCTGCGTATTCGAGCGGGCTATTATCGCCGTCTCTTGGAAGGGTGCTCTATCATTTCAGCCCAGTGCTAGTGTTGCCTATTGGTTTGAGGCTATGCATAGTGTATTAGGATGTTCTTGCGTTGTTATCGTGCAATATTGGTGTAAATGGTAGAGTGCCTATTTATGTGTCGCAACAATAATGACTCAAAAGGAGGATTACTCGGTTCATGATTTAGAGGTTTGGTATTTAATTCCAGCGGGGGAAAGGCAATCGAACAATGGGTGTTCAGGCCTTGCTTGACGGAGTAGCGAGACTTGATATTCTCAGACATGGTGGAATTCTCATTTGTGATGTAATGTCGTCGTCCTTGTTTGATCGCATTAAGGCTCATCGGTTTTATGATCTCCTTTGATTTGTCTTCGGGATAGGATGTTATGGAATGATGCCTAAGCAACGGTTATCAGAGGTGGCACTGTATGGCGGCTTCGAAGTCGAATCGGTGTTTCTAATGTTGATGTCTCGAAGGAGATGATCTTTATGGAGGCTTAGAATTGGTAGCAATTTACTAGTTTGGGTGCTACAAAGATAGATTATGATTGGAGGCAGTATTTGGGTAGTGAAGCATGAGGAAGGACATGGTGGGAGGTGTCTCGTGTCGGTTGAATTGCTAGAGGTCGAGAAGTTCGCTTCTAAAGATGGTTAACCCATAGTGGGTATGTTAACGTATCGTATGAATTTCGTGGTAGGATGGCCACATGCTTCTAGAAAGCTTGGCATGATTATGGTCATGGTGGACAAGGGACTAAGTCTGTGTATTTCGTTTGAGATGGTGGCTTTATGCTTCAGAAGTTTGAATATGACGGAAATAGTTTGCTCGGGATGTAATAAGACTTCGAGATTTGAATGCATCCCTGGACCTTCATTTGATGTTGATAGGAATGAGCGGACGCTTTCAACTGGTGGGCGAGTGTGGGCTCAGAAGGATTAACTGATTTCGTGATGGCTGTAATCAGGGAAATGTTGTTGGAAGATGCCGATATGGGGTTACACAGGTGGGATATCTCTTGTAAGGTGTTAGGAGTTGCATGATTCCTAGTAAAGGTCCTCTGAAGAACTTTATTTTCTGTCGAGCATGAAGTATGTACTACGATGTGAGCTGGAATTGCTTGAATATGATGGTGTAGCGGTTAGGAGGTCGTGTGTGTGTTTGGAGATGATAATTCCAGTTATGTTATCCAAGTTTAACAAGATATTTGGAGGAATTTGGTGGAGCGACGGTTCGAAATCATGGTAACCGAGGATGAGGAGTCATTGTGAATTATTGATTTATGTAATTATGGCTTGAAGCTAAGTAGGGGAGCCCACCGTCTACGATTGGGTCACGTGGTTGTGTGCGTTGGCAGTATCGGGTTTATCGATACATTGGTATATTAGTTATGACTAAGGAAGAAAACATCAAGGGTAATTCGGGCAAAGGACTTGATGAATGTGTTCTACATTTCGCCTTATCGATTCATGTGCAAATTTTTGGATGACTCAGAGTTTATGCTTCTTGTGGTTGCGATGTACAAGGAAAAAAAGTCATTCGATTGCTTCTTCAGAATGTTCAGGTGCTAGCAAAGCACTAGAGTTTCGTTATATTCAGGACCATATTAGAGTGGGTGAGTCTCAACAACGGTACTAGTGGGTTAAAAAAAATTAAAGTGCAGTGTCTAAGGATTTGGGGTTCGTTATGCGGCTGAGGATTGGGTATTGTAGCAGAGTGTGAAGAATACTTGGGGAGTTTCTATGTTATCACTGGGTCTACGATGCAGTGTTAGAGAAATGGGAGAAACAACTTTGAATTCGTAGAGGGTCTTCCACAATGGGTGTATCAGTTGGAGATATTATTGAGTGCACGAGGAGGGTATGAGATGGCGTATGGGTATCGAGACGATGTGGTCTCGTGATTTGGATCACTCAGGATGAGTGTCGTTTGAGGTCCGGTAAGTATTTGAATAGGACTATTGTTCCAAAGACATGTCAAGAGTAAACTGGAAAAAGTTTAGTCAGTTAATAATGGTTTGAATCAATATGGTTGTAGGAATGACCGGTTCCTTTGGTGTGTTAATATATACAGGTGATTCGTGGTTGTACATGCGGTCTTGAAAACCTCCATAATTTGATTGATTTGGAGGTATTAGATTCTGATGTCCTTGTTATGTGTAAATGGACCCCAGAAGAGTTATGGAGTTTAGTACGACTTGAGGTTTACATTTTCTGCGATTTCGGGAATTCAGTTGTAGGCTGCGATTATTCTTCTGAAATGAGTTGGGTGAAAGGGGTTTTAGCCGGTGAAGTGTTTATTGTACTGGTGGTTCAGGGGTTGTGATGAAATTCTTGTACTCTCGCATAGAGGCATGATAGGTGCTATGAGAGGTATGGAAATGTGGAAGTTGAGGATCAAGGTCGCAGTTCGATTTTGTTAAGAATGTCACGAGCTCGGAGGAGCATTGGTTTTTGGATTCTTAATTGGCATTACAGAAATAGCATGGTCGATGACCATTGATGTTCAGATTTTGCTACCTAGCGCAGAAGGTTGTGGGAGTATATCCTACGGGAAGATCGTATAAGTGTGACGTGTTAGTCATTTGATTGTTAGGGACTGAAATCATGTATGAAGATGTTGGTACTGTCACTGATTGGAGACTTTATGTCTGAGAGACGCTCTATTCCTTTGGTTGTGGATTGTGGAAGTTTGTTCCCGATTGGACGGCTGCTTGTATGTTTCATGAATGGGGTCATTGTGGATCTTTGAAATGTTATTGGCCAAGTATGGGATGATCGGATTCGGCTTGAGGTCCATTAGTAGATCTAATGTGAATGTATGCTTGTTTTGGTATGAATCGACATTAGTTTTGGAATTTGGAAGTTCATAGTTTCATAGGCTTGAGTTGGGTTGCGATTCGTAGAATCGATGTTGTTTTATTTGTTTTTGGCCTCAAGTAGGTCCGTTATGTTTTTGGGACTTGTTGGTATACGCGGACGGGGTCCCGGGGGCCCCGAATGTGATTCGGATTGGATTCGGATCAATTTTGGACTTAGCCTAATTGCTGAAGTCCCAGGCCTGCTGGTGTCATAGCACATGCGGAGGGATTGACCGCAGGTGTGGAATCGCGGCTGCGGAAGGTGAAGCGATGAAGCAAAAAGGAGAGCCCAGGGCTGGGCTCGCAGGTGCGGACACCTGGGCATAGGTGCGCCTCTGCAGGCGCGGTCATTTCTTCCACAGGCGCGGACACCGATCCCCAAGCAATAGGTATTACACAAACAACTACAACCAACCGTGGCGTATCACAAAACCAAATGCAACAATGAAGCTACACAAGAAGTCACAAACGGGTGATAAAGTTACACGATAACTCCCAAAATCAAATAGCAAGTAATGGCAATTTATAAATAAATACACGGTTACCAAGAATTAATTAACAATTAAGGCATGTAACATATAAGGCATGAATTCAACAAGTAATTACAATTAACAAATAATACATATAAGAGTGAACTTGATAATAAAAGATAGAACATGTACTAATAACTTCAAGCAAGGCACGTACAAGAAAAT
This sequence comes from Nicotiana attenuata, assembly GCF_001879085.1. Taxonomy (NCBI): domain Eukaryota; kingdom Viridiplantae; phylum Streptophyta; class Magnoliopsida; order Solanales; family Solanaceae; genus Nicotiana; species Nicotiana attenuata. The sequence continues at coordinate 40,784,781 of NC_031993.1, forward strand.
TCCATAATGAAAGATATAACATATTGTGACAAATACAATTAAATGCATGAAAGAAGTCTACAACGGCCAAATACCACATATAAGCTCGTGTACACACGTCACCCCGTGTACATGTCCTCTACATAATTCAAATAGTACCATCACCCAAAACCTAGGAGTAATTTTCCCCACACAAAGTTAGGCAAGATACTTACCTCAATTAGGCCTATTCATCACTCAAAACAGCTTTCCTTTTAAAATTAACTTCCGCTCGGCTCAAATGTAACCAAAAACAATTTAATATTAACAAATAATGCAAGAGAAATCAATTACAATAAATAAAGCTATGATCTTTACATTGTCCCCAAAAAGTCAACAAAAGTCAACGCTGGGCCCGCCTTGGATTCCGAATCCAAGCTTACCCGAGCGAATCCCGAACCAATATGACATCACACGAATGAAAACCGACTCAATCGGATTCTGATAGCTCAACCAATTAGCCAAAAATTGCTCTTGGGTGTTCATAACCCAAGAGTCCAACCCACACTAGTTGGATCCCATATCTCCCGAAATACTCCTCCAAAACTCGGCAAATTCGAGTTTGTTGTTCTCCTAATATAGGAAAAGAAGACCCCAAAATGAATCGGAAAATAAATGAATCTAACTCATTTTTAATTTTTAAAATTTAGGACATAACCCTAGATCTCGATTCAAAGAAGTAAATGGGTTTTTAATTGTAATTATGGATTAAAGCTTAACCCAAGGGAATGTATCAAAGGAAAATAATAAGGTTATGGTTTAGACCTTACCCCACGGAAGAAACTTGAAGAACATCCTTAAATTCTCTCAATCCCAAACTTTCAAGATGAGAAAAACTCCAATAACATTAATAGCCAAAAATGCCCAGATGTTCTGCCTTGTTTCTTGTGCCAAACGATCTTGAAACTCACTTTTGATGCCTCCAGTGGAGTCCTCATGAAATTTCAGTCAAGTTAGGCTTTTGAATCACTCCATTTGATCTTATAATGAAGGAGATATGTTGGTTTCAATATTTATAAAATAGTGCAGATTTTGAAATACATTTACAGTGACAATTTCATAATTAATCTGGAAAAATCTGGCAACCCAATTCTTAGTAAAAAGATCAAAAATTCTCATAGGATGTCGAAACTTGATGATTTTAGTTGCTATGGTTCCAAAATTATGATGCGGATATAATAGTTTAGTCAAAACACGAATCAAAGGCCGTTTGCTCAATATGGTAACCTTTATGCTCAAATCGACGTCGAAACTGAAAAAATCACCATACAACCCAAACTTATCCAAAACTCATCGGAATTTAACCAAGCTTTGTGGATATGTCCAAAATAATCATACAAACTTATTGGAATATTTAAAAACCCGATTCCGAGTCCGTTTACCCAAAAGTTAAACCTTGGCCAACTCTTCTAACTTAAAACTTCTAAAACGAGAACTATTCTTCCAAATCAATCCTGAACCGCTTGAAAACTGAAACCAACCACACATGCAAGTCATAATAAATAATATAAAGCTACTCAAAGTCTCAAACCACCGAATAGAATGCTAAAGCTCAAAGAGACCGGTTGGGTTGTTACATTCTCAACACCAATAACGCAACCATGAGAAAGATAAAAATAACTCATATTGGAAAAGATAGCATAAACTGATGACTTCAAATAAGAATAATAGCAATGAAAGGGATACCATGTAACATGACCTCAAATAATGATAATAAAAAATAAAAGAGGTAACATGTAGAATGACTTCAAATAATGATAATCAACAAGTTCATGTAACAATAAAAGAGGCAACAAGTTCAACTAAAGCATAAGAGCAATTTATCAACTGGGATGTAGAACAAGTGTTAACAAAATTATTTAGGGCATGTAAGGATAGACTAACACAAGTAATAATAGATTGACTATGAGAATTTAGAACATGATATGACAATTCAATTAAAGCATGGAAAGAGTCTAAGCAGCCTAAACCGGTCAAATACCACATACAACTCGTGTACCCACTCGTCACCTTGCGTACACGGCTTTCACATAGCACAAATGACACAATCAATCCCAAATCCTAAGGGTTAGTTCCCCCACACAAAGTTAGGCAAGATACTTACCTCAACTAGGCCAACTCAACCATCGAAAATAGCTTTTCCCCTAAAATTTGCCTCAACACGGCTCAAATCTAACCAAAATCAGCTTAATATCATAAAACAATGCAAGGGAAATCAATTACAATAGATAAATCTATGATCTTTTCTCTTTTCCCAAAAGGTCAACAAAAGTCAACCCGGGGCCCGCTCGGTCAAAATTTGGGTCCAATGGTAGATCCTGACTACCCGTTACCCCACGAGTTTATATATGTGATTAGTTTCAAAATCTGAGTCCAAATCGACTCTCAAAACTGAAATTCTAATTTTTCAAAAACTTGACAAAGTTTCACAAATTTTCACTTTGATTCACATGGTTTTGATGTTAAAATCTAATATATATTAATGGAATATGATAAGAAATAAATTAGAATCACTTACCTAAAGTTTGTAGATGAAAATTCCCTCTCCATATCGCCTCCTACCGAGCCTAGGGCTCTAAAATGAGAGAATATGTTGAAAAATCCCATCTCCCAGCCCTTTTGTCTAGCTGAAGGTGTCGCATTTGCGACATAGAGTTCGCATTTGTAAACCCTCGCAATTGCGGACCAGGGATCGCATTGCGAATCCTGACAGCCTCATTCACCGGCAGCAACAGCAGTTCATATTTAGTTCAAAACCTTCCGAAACATGTCTGGAACTCATCCGAGCCCTCGGGGCTCCAAACATTACATTCACACAAGTCTAAAAACATTATACGAGCTCGCTCGCGCGATCAAAATATAAAAATAACATCTAAAACTATGAATCGAACACTAAAATGCATTAGTTTCAAAGTAAATTTCAAGAACTTCTAGAATTGCAACATGACGTCTGAATCCTATTATTTCAACTCCAAATGATACCAAATTTTGGAGACAAGTTCTAAATAGCATAACAGACCTATTCCAAGTCCCAAAATCAAATTCCAAACTCGATTGCTAAAAGTTAACATACGATCAAACATTTCAACCTCAAATTGCCAAATTTCGGTAAAACAACACAAATCAACCTACGACTTCCGAAATCAATTTCGGACATACGCCAAAGTCGAAAATCACGATACGAAGCTATCAGAGTCATCAAAATACCGTTCAGAGGTTGTTTTCACTAAAGTCAAAGTTTGGTCAATATTTCTAATTTAAGCTTCTAAGTCAAGATTCAAAGGGTCCAAAACTACCCAAAAGCTTTCCGGAACGAAACTAACCAAACTCGCAAGTCATAAAACCATAAACATACATGTATGAAGCATCAAAAGGGGAAATAGAGCACTATTACACAAAATGACTGATCGGGTCGTTACATTCTCCCCCTCTTAAAACAAATGTTCATCCTCGAACGTGCATAAGGACATACTTGAAGTGATGAATATATGAGGATAACAACTCTGCATGTCGTGCTCGGTCTCCCAGGTCTCCTCCTCGACCGGATGACCCCTCCATTGAACTTTCACTGAAGCACTGTTCTTTGATCACAACTGCCGGACCTGTCTGTCCAAGATAGCCATCGGCTCCTCAATATAAGTCAAATTCTCATCCAATTGGACTTGCTAAGGTCTAAAACATGAGACAGATCATCCTAATACTTCCGGAGCATATCGACATGGAACACCGGATGAACCGTAGATAAACTAGGTGGCAATGCAAGCTTCTAGGCCACCTCACCAATCCTCTCAAGGATCTCAAAGGGTCCGATATACCTAGGGCTCAACTTGCCCTTCTTCCCGAACCTCATCACACCCTTCATGGGTGAAACCTAGAGCAAAACTCGCTCTCTAACCATGAATGCAACATCACGAACCTTCCTATCCACCTAACTCTTCTATCTAGATTGGGATGTACGAAGTTGATCCTAGATCAACTTGATCTGAAGCAAATGGCCCGGCCTCTGATGCTCATACTTCACCTGCTGACAATTTAGGCACCGAGCTACATACTCTACTATGTCTTTTTTAATTCTCCTCCACCAATAGTGCTGCCTAAAATCCTGATACATCTTAGCGGTAACCGAATGAATGAAGTACCGCGAACTGTGGGCCTCCTGAAGGATCATCTCACGCGACCCATCCATATTGGGAACACATAATCGGTCCTGCATCCGCAACACACCGTCATCTACGATAGAAACCTTCTTGCATCACCGTTCTGTAACGTGTCCTTAAGGACAAGCAAATGGGGGTCATCATACTGACGCTCTATGATATGATCATATAGAGAAGACCATGAAACCACGCAAGCAAGAACTCGACTGGGCTCCAAAACATCTAATCTAACAAACTGGTTGGCTAAGGCCTGAACATCTATGGCTAGTGGCCTTTCTACTGCCGGTAGATATGTTATACTGCCCAAGCTCTCCGCCTTTCGACTCAAGGCATCGGCCACCACATTGGCCTTCCCGGAATGATATAGAATGGTGATATCATAGCCCTTAAGCAACTCTAACCATCTCCGCTGCTGCAAGTTAAGATCTTTTTGTTTGAGCGGATGCTTTAGACTCCGGTGGTTGGTAAATACATCATAAGGGACATCATACAAATAGTGCCGACAAATCAATAGCTGCCAATTTCAAGTCGTGGATTGGATAATTATTTCCATGGGTCTTCAACTAATGAGGCGCATAGGCAATCACCCTACCGTCTTGCATCAACATCGTGCCAAGACCAACATGCGACGCATCGCAATATACATTATAAGACCCCGAATTGTAGGCAACACCAACACTTGGACTATAGTCAAAGCAGTCTCGAGCTTTTGAAAGCTCTCCTCACATTTCTCGGTCCACCTGAATGGAGCACCCTTCTGGGTTAATATGGTCATAGGTGCAGCAATGAATGTGAAGCCCTTTACGAATCAATGGTAATACCCTACCAAACTAATAAAACTCCAGATCTCAATAGTTGAAGACGGTCTGGGCCAACTCTGAACTGCCTCAATCTTCTTCTCTCTCAAGGTCTGGAGCACGATCCTCAGGTGCTGCTCATGATCTTCCCAGCTACAGGAGTACACCATGATGTCATCAATAAACACAATGACGAATGAATAAAGATATGGCTGGAATACACTATTCATCTGGTGCATAAATGTTGCTAGGGCATTGGTTAGCCCAAATGACATCACAAGGAACTCGTATTGAATACCGAGTCCTAAAAGCTTTTTTCGGAATATCTAGATCCCAAATCTTTAGCTGATGATAACCTCACTGTAAATTAATCTTTGGGAACACTCTGGAACCCTGTAGCTGATCAAATAACTCATCAATGCGCGGCAATGGATACCTGTTCTTTACTGTAACCTTGTTCAACTGCCGATAATCAATACACATATGTATAGAACCATTCTTCTTCTTCACAAATAAGACTGGAGCACCCCATGATGACACACTAGGCCGAATAAAACCCTTATAAAGTAACTCTTGCTACTGCTCATTTAACTCCTTCAAACTCCACTGGAGCCATACGATATGGTGGAATAGAAATAGGCTGATTGTCCAGCAACAAGTCAATACCCAAATCGATATTCCTAACGGGCGCCATACTCGGAGGATCCACTGGAAATAGATTTAGGAAGTTTCTCACAACCGGAACTAACTCAATGGTAGGAGTATCAGCACTGACATCTCTCACAAAGGCTTGATAAGAATCACACCATTCTCAACTATTCGTTGAGCCTTTAGAAATGACACAACCTTGCTAGGAACATAATCCAATGCACCCCTCCACTCTATCTGTGGCAAACCTAGCATAGCCAATGTCACAGTCTTGGCTTGATAATTCAAAATAGCATGATAGGGCAACCACCGGTCCATACCCAAGATAACATCAAAGTCTACCATACTAAGTAACAATAGATCAACTCTGGTCTCAAAACCACTAATAACAACCAAACACGACCGATACACACGGTCTACAATAATAGATCTCCCACAGCCATGGACACATAAATAGGTGAACTCAAAGAACCACGAGATATATCCAAATACAGAGCAAAGTAAGATGACAGATATGAATAAGTTGATCCCAGATCAAATAAGAGTGATGTATCTCTATGGCAAAACTGATATTGTTTCTGTCCTACCCGAAAAAGCATAGAATCTAGCCTGGCCTCCCCTCTAAGGCGACCTCTATCGACATGTCCCCACCCCTAGCTAGCTGTACGGGTGGTGCGGTAACTAGGGCAGCAACCATGGCCTGAGAAATCTCTGGACCTGACTGAATCTGTGGTGCCTAAGTAGTTTGAGGAGGTGCACCCCTTTTGAGTCTAGGGTAGTCTCTAACAATATGACGGGTATCACCATACTCAAAGCAAGCTCTCGGTGGGCGTGGCTGCTAGGACTGGCTCGAGCCTGCTTGGCTGGATTAACCGCTGAAGGCACCTCATGCATGAGGTGCACTAGAAAGTGGCTGAGTAAAGGGTGCAACATGAGACCTCAGAGTAATTGGAGCACCACTAGAAGATGAAGTGCTGAGTGAACTGGACAACTCATATAGCCTCTGCCATGATGGGTTGTAGCAGCAGCATGGCGACCACTAAATCCTCCAGTACCTCGAGGCCTCTTGGCCTTCCTGTCCTCTCTCTCACGGCCCCGCATACCCTCTGACCTTCGTGCAACCTCTACCACCTACTGATATGGGGTATCACTCTCTAATATTGAATCTAATACCATAGTTGAGCCCCTCGATAAATCGGCGTACTCACTCTCTGACTATAGAAACCAAGGCAGGTGCATGTCTGGATATATCACTGAATCGGACAACATACTCTGACACTATCATAGTACCCTGGCGCAGCTGCTCAAACTTCACGCGCCATGCATCTCTAAGTGAAGCTGCATCGGCTGGGCTACCCGCCTTGTAAACCCGCCACCAGTGAACCCCGCTCCCAACAACTGGAATGTAGTAAAGGCAACCCCACTCGTCTTCATAATAACCATGGTGCGGAGAATATGGTGGCACTCCTCTAGAAAATAATGTCTATCCTTTGAAGCCATACCACTGAAAGTAGGAGGGTGATACTTTTTGAACCTCTCAAGTCTAAGTTGCTCCTCCTCAGATGTTGCTGCCCTAACCCCAGGCTGAACCGGAACAACATGATATACTGGTATAACCTGTAGGACCTGATCAACATGGATCTGCTGCTTTACGGTACGTGCCGCGGGAGTCTGAGCTCCTCCCCCAGCCTGAGATATGGCTGGTGCAAGTTGAGTCAACCCCGCTTGAGCTAGAGAACCAAACATACTCAAGAACTGTGCGAAGGTCTCCTGAAGTGCATGGGTGGCAACAGGCGCCTCGAGTGCCTGCCCCTTAACTGGAGCTACTGGTGGCTCCTCGGTCACAGCTTAGACAGGTGCTCTAGTTGCACCACGCGCCCCTCGTCGGCCTCTACCCTGGCCTCTCACGGCTCTAGCAGGGGCACGGGTGTCTGATTATCAGATTCAACAACGCATGTCTTCACCATCTGTGAAAGAATAGAAAGTCAACCAATTCGCACGATAAGGAATCAAAGAAGTGAAGTTTCCTAACAGTTCTATAGCCTCTCGAAGATAAGTACAGACGTCTCCGTACCGATCCACAAGACTCTACTAAACTTGCTTAGACTCGTAACACCTATGAACATAGAGCTCTGATACCAACTTGTCACGACCCCATCATTTTCCCTCTGTAGGATATCATGATGGAACCTAGTCTCTATGACGAGATAAGCCTAACATGCATAGAGAAATCGCAGAATTACTACTAAAACTTCAAATAAAAACCTTCATACTATAATAATAAATTGAACAGTACAATAGCAACACTCTCCCCAAAACCTGGTGGAACGAAGTCATAAGCTCTACAAGATGGTAATACAAGTCTTGAACTACAATACTGTTTGAAACAACAAAGAAACAATGGGATGTCAAAAACAGAAGGAGACTCCGAGGCCTATGGAAGTGGAGCAGGTATACCTTGAAGTCTCCAAAATCAGCAACTCAAATCAACTCTAGCATACGGCAAGGGCATACATACATGGATCTGCACAATAGATATGCAGAAGTGTAGTATGAGTACACCACAATGGTACCCAGTAAGTATCAAGCCTAACCTCAGTAGAGTAGTGACGAGGCCAGGTGAAGACACCAATTAGGATATAATAAACAGAATGAAAATAAAATAACAAGAAATAACGAAAAGCTGAGCAATAAGTAATATGAAACAAGTTAATTACAGAGACTAACGAAAGGATTGTAAGCATAGAGATAACATAGCGGAAACAACTGAAAAGAACCACAATGTTCATACACGGTCAATAATTGATAGAACAATGAAGAACAAACAACAAGAAGTGTTCCCACCAAATAACTCTTAACAACACGAGAGAAACAACTAGAATCACAATGAGGTACCGCCTCGTGTACAATAAGAATCACCACCGTGGTACCGCCTCGTATATATCAAGAATCACAACCGAGGTACCACCTTGTATACATAAATCACAATCTCAATCACTAGCTTTCCTTATATCTCCATGTGAGCCTTACATTTAAATAGGTTTTGAAAACATTTTCCCAAAATAGCTACACACACTTTTCCCCACCTTATGTCGCCGCTTGGCTTCACGTAATTCCCTTACAAGCAACACGCACATAAGTCCCACCTTATGCTGCCGCATGCACATTAAACCATATCCTTATACCGCCGCATGTGCGCCAATCTCACATCACAATAACAACTCGCACCACAAGTGCCCATATGTCACAGCTTGCCAACAATCAACAAGATCAATATTTCTACAATAATAGCCCATGGCTCCACCACAACGTGTACAAGAATATCAACAATAACAATGAATGTAAATTTCTCTACAAGAAAGATATCTAAAAATTTTAAAACTTCATCTCAATGTGATAACGACTTTCACAACTTCAACACCCATAACTTAACCATGAGAAAGATAATGTGTAACCACGATACTAAATAAGAATAACTCACAATGGAAAAGATAGCATAAACCAATGACTTCAAATAAGAATAATAGTAATGGAAGGGATACCATGTCACAATGACTTCAAATAATGATACTAAAAAATAAAAGATATAACATGTACAATGACTTCAAATAATGATAATCAACAATGAAAGAGACAACATGTAACAATAAAAGAGGCTACAAGTTCAACTAAAGCATAAGAGCAATTTATTAAGTAGGATGTAGAAAAAGTATTAAAAAAATCATTTGCATGTAAGCATAGACTAACACAAGTAAGAATAGATTGACTATGAGAATTTAGAACATGATATGACAATTCAATTAAAGCATGGAAAGAGTCTAAGTATCCTAAACCGGTCAAATACCACATACAACCCGTGTACCCACTCGTCACCTTGCGTACACGGCTTTCACAATGCACAAATGACACAATCAATCCGAAATTCTAAGGAATAGTTTCCCCACACAAAGTTAGGCAAGATACGTACCTCAACTAGGCCAATTCAATCCTCAAAAATAGCTTTTCCCCTAAAATTTGCCTCCGCACGACTCTAATCTAACCAAAATCGACTTAATATCATCAAACAATGCAAGGAAAATCAATTACAATAGATAAAGCTATGGTCTTTACACTTTTCCCAAAAGGTCAACAAAATTCAACCCGAGGCTCACCCGGTCAAAATCTGGGTCCAATGGTAGATTCTGACTAACCATGACCCCACGAGTTTCTATATGTGATTAGTTTCAAAATTTGAGTCCAAATCGACTCTCAAAACTCAAATTCTTATTTTTCAAAAACTTGACAAAGTTTCAAAAAATTTCACTTTGATTCACATGGTTTTGATGTTAAAATCTAAGATATATTGATGGAATATGATTAGAAATGGATTAGAATCACTTACCCATAGTTTGTAGATGAAAATCCCCTCTCCAAATCTCCTCCTACCGAGCCTAGGGTTCTAAAATGAGAGAATATGCTGAAAACCCCCGTCTCCCAGCCCTTTTGTCAGATGCAAGTGTCGCATTTGCGATATAGAGTTCGCATTTGCGAACCCTTGCAATTGCGGACCAGGGATCTCATTACAAATCCTAACAACCTCATTCATCATCGCAATTGCGATAAAAAGCTTTGCAATTGCGAAGCTGGAAACCTCGCATAAGCGAACAAATGTTTCCAAATGTAAACTAAGACAAAAGCCAATAAAGTTCGAGAAATCGAAGGGGAAGTCGCAATTGCGACATCTAATCCCCCACTGTCACCTTCGCAATTGCAAGGCTGGTGCTCGCAATTGCGATAACTAAGCACCAACAATTCTTCTTCAGTTCAAAACCTTTCGAAACACGTTGGAAACTCATCCGAGCCCTTAGGGATCCAAACCAAACATCCACACAAGTCTAAAAGTATCATACAAACTCACTCGCACAATCAAAACGCAAAAATAACATTAAAACTACGAATGAAATAATAAAATGCATAAGTTTCAAAGTAAATTTCAATAACTTCTAGAATTGCAACAAGACATTCGAAGCCTACCAATTCAACTCCAAATGATACCAAATTTTGCAGACAAGTTCTAAACAGCATAACAGACATATTCCAAGTCCCAAAATCAAATTCTGAACTCAATATCTAAAAGTCAACCTAGGTCAAACTTTTCAACTTCATATTGCCAAATTTTGGCAAAACAACACAAATCAACCTACAGACTTCTGAATTCAGTTTTGGGCATATGCCCTAGTCTGGAATTACGATACAAAGCTATCGGAGCCATAAAAATACCATTCCGGGGTCGTTTTCACAAAAGTCAAAGTTTGGTCAACATTTCTAAGTTAAGCTACTAAGTCAAGAATCAAAGGGTCCAAAACAACCCGAAAGCTTCCCGGAACTAAACTAACCGACCCCGCAAGTCATAAAACCATAAACACACCTATATAAAGCATAAAATTTGAAAACGGGGCGCTATTTCATAAAACAAATGGTCGGGTCGTTACACAATAATTCTTAAAAGAAAATGCAGCTTCTGGTTCGAATACTTTCCATTCCCAAACTCCTTGATTTAGCACTTTACATGACTTTTAATTCGAAAGAAGCAGCTCACACTCTCAAACTCAAATTTTAAGCACTCGATAAACCCTGTTGTCACGACCCGAAGTCCCAACCATGGGGGCGTGATGGCGTTTAACATCTACTTGCTAGGCAAGCCGATGTTAGCTAATTAATTAACCATTTCTAACAATTCAAAACAGAATAATAATAATAATTCAAAGATGATATAATCTGAAATACATGTGATTAATACAAACGTAATGTAGTTTAAACACATCCCAAAAATTCGGTGTCACGAGTACATGAACAATTAGAATACTAACAATAAGGTTTGAATGAAATACATCTATTGAAGCAAAATAAACAGCGGAAATAAGGGAGATCGCAGGGCAAGTAAGATCCGAGCAAACTCCTCTACGCACCGCTAGGACCAACACCGGGATCTGCGTAAGAAGTGCATACGGTAGTATGAGTACAATCGACCCCATATACTCTTTAAGTGTCGAGCCTAAACTCGATGAAGTAGTGACGAGGCTATGATAGGACACTCACTTTAAACCTATACGAATAATAATATTAACAGAATATAGAAATATAGATAAACTGTAACTCATAAAAACAAACCCTAAGGTCCACTAATAGAGGGCCCCCGAATATCATCATCTCATGACCTGATATCATGGTACCGAGATAAAACACTACAGCCACAGACAACTACAACACATCATACTCTGTTGCGGTGTGTAATCCGATCTTAATATTTATGACAATATCAGTTGCGACATACAACCCGATCCCAATATTATTTAATAATATCTGTAGCGGCGTGCAACCTGTTCCCACTATCAATATTTCAATACTATTTTGGCGTGCAACACGTTCCCAATGTCCATTCATAAACATAAACAAATCAACACAACCAATAACGGAATCTCAATACAAAAGGAAAATAAAGCGTACGGAACATCAAGGAACTACCAGTAAAAACGGAGAATAATCGATACCTCGTAATCACAAACCTCGACAATTCATTAATACAAGAACAACTAAATGACTGACACAATTGGATATAACATGATAAAGTGCAACGAGTGAAATGAGCTAAGTCCCGATTTTCCCTCTTTAACTCAGTTGCAAGCATCGAATTTGCAAACATTTATTTGCAAAGGAGACACACTGATCACAAATGTGATTAGTGCATTAGGCCTAGTGAAGTCACAAATGCGATATTTTGTTCGTAAATGCGATATGACCCCCAATGCAAATGCGCACCAACATTTTGCAAATGTGAAGCACTTCCGGGACACTGCGTCGCAAATGCGACTCTAAGATCGCAAATGCGGTCTCTGTTTGGTCCGCAAATGCGAACTATTCTTCACAACTTGCTAAGCTTTTTTGCAAATGCGATTTTTTTACCACGAATGAGATCCTGGCATCGAAATTGCGATATCTGCAGGCTTGCACCAGCACTTCAAAATTTATCCAAACTCATCCAATACACACCTGAAACTCACCCGAGCCCCTAGGGGCTCCAAACCAAACGTGTCGAAATACGCTTGGGTCACCCCCGACCCCAAATGTGCGTACAAGTCCAAAACATCATACAAACCTACCTGAATCGTCAAAATACCGAACTGAGGTTGTTTACCAAGATTATGATTTTAAATCTCATATTTAAAATCAAAGAGTGGACAATGAAGACGAAGAAGTGGAGTGGAGAAGTTGGCAGTTGCAGTCGAAGATCAAGCTTGAGGGAATAATTGATTTTCATTTATTTGTTTAGTTTTAAGTTGCCCTAGAAGATTTTAGAAAAACAAAAAGGCTCCGGCCACACTGAAACCAGGTTTGACTCTTGAGCCAAAATAAAAAGGAAAAAAGTTCGGGTCCAATAAATGAAAAAACTTTGGGGTTGGACCAATTACTAATTTTTCCAAACACTCTTATGTAAGTATGATGTGTGGGACCCATCTAACAAAAAAAATTAAAAAAAAAAAAGAAAATGATGACAACAAGTTGCAATGAAGTGGGCTGCTGAAACCAAAAAAAGTTTGGCAACTTGCAAAGCAAATTGCATTTTGATTGGCTGAAAATTTAGCAACTTTTGCTATAAATAGCAGGCTTCATTCCTCATTTTAATCACACCAAAAAAAAAGAGAAGTATTAGAGCTGTGAGAGTAATCCACAGACTTTTTGATACCCTGTGAGAAAATAGAGTGGGAGTAATATTGTGGTGACATATTTAAAATAAAGAATGTTATTTCTTTTGAATCGTAGTAGTCTTTTGACAAATGTTATTTCTTTTGAATCGTAGTAGTCTTTTGACACTACAAAGTTATAATATTATAGTGGTATTATACTCCTCTCGAGTATTGTATTTTGCCCTGTTGAAAGATTTGGTGTCATTGTTACTCTCTTGTATTATTGTTATTTGGATATTATTCCTGGACAGTATATTATTTTTTCCCAACAACGTTGTATCAGAGCCATGGGGAATAATGGTCCGATGTCTTTTTGGAACTTCCGTCTCACAAAAAATAATTATGAGAAACGGTGTCCACGTATGAAAGCCATTCTTGGCTCCCAGGATGTGTTGGAAATCGTAGACAGAGGGTATGCAAAATCCGATAATGAGGAAGCTCTACCTCAAATTGAAAAAGATATCTTGGAAAAAGACAAGGAAGAATGATCAACAAACCTTCACGCTCATCCACCAATGTTTGGATGATGCCATTGTTGATACCCAATTTTTTCTCACATATTTTTAATACATACATACATACATACATACATACATACATACATATATATATATATATATATATATATATATATATATATATATATATATATATACTTTCAGAATAATGCATATGCAGGTATGAGCATGCATAAGTATTTTTATAATTTTTCTATAGTTTAAAAGCTCCAAATCAATTTATTTTTTTCTTTTATTATATAAATATCGAATAATTATCCTTCCTACTACTTTTATGATGATTTAGCCATCTAAATTCATATTTTATGCCAACATAGTGTTTAAATATTTTTTAGTGCATTTTTGTAATTACATTTGTATTTTTAAGTTAAATTGTACATCTTTGCAATAATAGCCCATACTAATGTATAATTACATTATTTATGCATAAAATGATCTTTTATATTTTTAAAATGTTAAATAAATATTTTAAATTATTTTAGTGCACAAAGATATTTTTGGTACTCATTTATTATTTTTTATAAATTATTTAGTTGTTAAAATTAGCTATTTAAAATCTGGCCCTATTTTCTATTTCAATTCTGATCCAAATTTGACCCAATACCCAGCCCAATTTTAACCTAAACCTACCCAGCCCAAACCTTAATGCCCGACCCGGCCCCAATCTCATTCAATCTTGGCCGTTGATCATAGAGATCAACGACCAGAATTGACCCCTTCCTTTTTTAGTTCCAAACGACCCCCCAAAGCCTCTCATTTCTCACCAACCGCCGCCCTGAAATTCCTTTCCTCCCCAAAAGCTCTCAATCCCTAACCCTAATTTACCCACATCGCCGGTCATCTGCTGCCTTTCATGGTGTTTCCCCACCACCACCAGGCCTCTAATGGCCTCTCGTACATTGGTATTGCCATCTCTAAGGTCCTCAAGGGACCAGGGTCAGTCCGCTTGCATCTATGGCCCTTTCTCGTCTGTTTCAGGCTGTTCCGGTTTGATTCCGAGTAAGATCTTCCTATATCGTCTTAGATCTATGGGTTTCTAAGTGTGCTTCTTCACTTTTGTGTTGTTCTTCTCGAAACCCTAATTTCTTCCTTCTGAACTTCTTAGATCTGTATAGATCTGAGATGGTTTCGGCCTATTTCATATGAGTTTTACAAGAACCTTTTGATTTTTTACAAGAACCGTCTGATTTTCGAATGATTTTTCATTTTTTCTAAACTAGGGTTTCCGAAAATTTCTTTTTCCAAAACATTTGATAATTTTGAGTGTTTAATCTTCTGCTTCCTATATGTTTTAACCGGTTTCGTCAGGTTTGCTCTAACCTTAACTTGTTTATACTAAAATCCCTAATTTTTCGACACTCTTTGTTTGGTTTCTGAGTACTTGTGTACTGACTTTGTTCTTGCCTTGGTTCTTGTGATTTTTCTTTAGCCATTTAGATGTCTCGTAATTTTCTTATCCTAATATGCCTCTACTAAGTTTCTTGGTTCAACTTTTCTACTAATTCTACATGTCTATGATTCATTCTGACTATTCATGGTAAGACTATATTTTTCTCCTTAAATCAGTGTTGTTCGGAATTTTTGATGTACCAATTGCTTCGTTAAAATCTATGTGTTGAATCTGGATTATTTCTTTCTTGCCTATTTGAATTGTATATGATATTTCCTGGCCCTTTACGTGATTTTCTCTTTGAATTAAACCCTTGATTATTCTGAAGTTCTTATTTTAGTTTGATTTGAACTCTTTTCCTTAACAAAGCCTTTGATTCTTACTGCCCTACTCGGTTTGATTGAACTTCTTGCCTTAATTAGTTTCTCTTGCCTTATTTGTTATCTGCTGATTCTTGCGAATTGTTTCCTTAACTGAACTCCTGTTCATTCACCCCTAATTACCTACTCTATACCCAAGTCTTACTTGATTCCCTTCCTTAAATACCTGTCCTGCTTTTACCGCTGATTGATTATCACTTGATTAAGGGGAAGACATACTGATTTTATGTGTGTGATTGATTCCATAAATTTCCTTAATTGCTACATGATTGATTCTTTACCCTATTTTGTTTAACTCTTGATTACTATATATACCTTTACCTATTCTCACTTCTGGACACGAACATTAGTTCCTCCACACTCTCACACTCTCAAAAGCTCTCTATTCTCTTCTGTTACTTGCAATTCTCACTAACCCAGCCGGCTGTAAGCCAAGGCTGGCTATTTGCACCATCTCTGCTCTGTACCTTGTATTCTCTCCTTAACTAGTATGTCCCGATTCAATTCAAATCCCAAAACTATGTGTTTCTTTGTTGTTTCAGTTCATTAGTTGTGGCTTTCAGTCCTGTGTATTATTTTACTATCATGTTGCTCAATGTATAACAGCATGCTTAGATTACACTGCCTGATTACTGTATCACTCATCATGCTTAAGTTTGTTTTGTTAAAAGCTGTAATTAGTATATTGCTTAGCATGCCCCGATCCTGCTTTAGATAATTGCATGAACCCTGTTTGTTCACTAGTATATTCAAGTTGCATTGTTTGATTACTGTCTCACTTATGTGTATTGGTCATGGTTAAAGACCTATGTGTTCTTAGCATGCCTTTGTAACTAACTTGTCAATTTCATGACTTCTTGAAGAGTTTGTGTATTTGTCTACTGTCAATAAGGTGCATTCTATGTGTCCCTACCCCTCTCTCCTTGTGTGAAGTCTGCTTGCAAAAAATGTCTTCTGAGGCTGTTCTGAGACTGGTATGCTGATTTCAAAATATTCCTTTTTTATGTTTTTCCAACTACTGTTTTACTTAAACCAGTACAGGTTTTCAGAAAACTCTTTCATTCCTAAGACCTTCCTTGTACTGTTTACTAAACTCTTTCAAATCATGATGCACTCTCACACTACTCTTAGATTACTAAGTCCTGCCCCTCAGGTATGTGTACTGCCTTGAGACCCTTGAGATCTCTCCGAACTCTGCCATTTCATGGCTGGCCCTTCCACATTGCACATAAATCAGTTCATTTGGAAAGGTCTGGGTGTGAGCACTGCCCGGGATCCTTCAGGTCCTTAGGGAACTCTGATACACCTAGACATGAAATTGGCTATGGAACTTTGGGCATTTGAGACTACTGGAGGCTTGGAAATCACATTGGGCCTACTTCAGGCTCCCTATAGTTTAATCTCTGTTCTATTTATGTAATTCATTCAATCCCTGGTCTGTAATAATTAATTGTAAACAAACATTGGGGTGACTAGTGAAAAAGGGAGGGTAGTTGTATATTGTGTTCAAAACTGGGTAGATAACATGCCTATAGGGGCTCGTTTGGTTCAAATGTGTTTTGTTAGATAACATGCCTATAGTATCTACTTTGATAAGTTCTGCTTGCTTTACTTCCACACAATTAGAAGCCATGCCTATAGGATCTAAATCAGCTTTAATGATAGAGATCATGCCTATAGGATCTAAATCAGCTCTAATAGAAGTCATGCCCATAGGATCTGCTTTGGTTTAAATAAATTCTGTTTATTTTGCCTTATGTTTAATTAGAAACCATGCTTATTAGATCTAAAACCAATTTGGTTTAAGCTTTAAACTCATTTTTGTAGACTCTGAATCGGTTTAATCAACTAATCTATTCGTTTCTTTAATATGTTTTCAACGCTGCCTTAAATGACATTGCTAGAAAGCATGCCTAAGGATTCAAATGGCCCGTTTATACTTGCTTACTATTTTTCTGCATTCCTAATCAATAATAGATACCATTCTCATTGGACATCACTATTATGCACCTAGGCAAGCCTGTAGGGGGATTAAAAAATTTCTGCAACTGTAAAACTATGTTCTGTTATCTGTGACTGCTCACATTCAACAAGTCTAAAATCAGTAGGCAAGCTGAATAGGTCTTTAACACTTTGGTCCTAGTTCAATACTGAATACTCTCTGCTCACCTAGATATCATGTTCTAAGGGTTTCTCTTAAATACCTGAAGCTATTGTTTGAGGCGTGCACTTATTTGTTCTGTTTGTGGAGGTAAATGTGAGCCTGTAATTGTTCCCTATTTAATGCAGTCCTAATTATTTTTGATTGACGCCTAGATTTTTCTCCTTTAAGTACCTTAGGATGGTATATAACTACCTAAATTGGAGGTCCTAAATACATCCAGGGCCACAAGGAAGGGACGGGTAGTGCACGCATAGGATATCTTTCGAGGTTGCTAGAACGCTTTAGGCTATGACCAAGGGGAGGGAATTGGGTAGTAAGGATATGATGACTACGCGCTAATGTCACGTGTAGCCCCTCATTGAGGAGTGATTATCGGGCATTATGTGGGTATGATCCTGTAGGCTAACCAACCTAGGACCCCTCTCTCCCAACTCCCGTTGTTTAAATGAATTTACTTTTCTTTGTATGTGTGCAACTCGTTCAAACCTTTTCCCTTGTTTCATTACTTGAATCATGCATGTGCTTAGGATGTCAAAACATGCCTTTACTTGCAAGTACGTGTCAAAACTATTTATTTGACAAATTCACATAGTTTAAGTTCGGCCGGGAGCTACCGTTGTGGACCGCGAGGGTGCCTAACACATTCCCCTCAAGGTTATTTCGAGCCCTTACCCTAAATCTTTGGTGATGCAAACTAGTCCATGAGTTAATTGCTCAAGGTGCCCTAACGCACCATAATCCGTTAGGTGGCGACTCTTCAAGTACCCAATTCCCAAAAGGAAAAGAGTTGTTCCCCCATGAAATGTCGAAACCCGGACGTTCTCCGCGAGGAGGAAAAAAGGGGGCGCGACAGCATGGCGACTCTGCTAGGGACGCTTTTAGGCTCTTACCATAACGAACTTATTTTTTGTGAATTAGTTTAAGCATGCTCTATCCCGCGTACCCTTTTCCTTTACTTGAATTTAACTGTTTATTTTTTAGCATTTATGACTTCTTTATTTCCCTGAAGCTGACTTGTCTCTTTGTTTTCTTCTTCTGTAACTGTCTTTCAATTACTTAAAAACTGCATTTATTATTTTCTTACGTGCAAATACTTGACAACATGCTGTTATTGTTGCATATACTCCACATCATATTCCACTCGATCAAAATCCTATAGCAACGCTTGATGAGTGGTTGCGCTCTTCCAATTTATCACCCTTAAATTTGGAAGGGCTTATTTGCGGTAAAACTAGTCGATCAGCGGTGCAGTCGATGGTTCCGTGCCTTTCCCCCTCAAGTTGACCGCTTGAGGGTACCAGTCTAGACCCCCATAGTAACCTTACTCTGATCGTAATTGTGCATGCATCATGGTCAAATCTAGTCGGATTAATATGTTGTTCACATAGTAATCCTTTAAGACAAGCCTTATCCAAAAGTCCACCGGGGTTTCCATAATCCCAACGGACACAACCACGTTCTGTGCATTAATTTGGAGAACTAAATGCTAATATTCTAATCATGAATGTAGAAATAGTCGATTCTGGTGGGGGAGAAGGGACTAACCTTTTGTTTTGCAAAAAATGAGGCACGAGGTCCCCAGATTCGATATGGTTAGCAACATTCCACCATTGCTACTAGATTGGTGGGAGGACCTTTCCTCAAGTGACAAGAAACACGTAAGAAAGCACTTGGGCAATTTACCTTCTCTACTAGACATTGAGCCAAACAATAGGTTGATTGAGGCTGCCACTTTGTTCTGGGATAGTGAAAGGGCCGTGTTCCGTTTTGGCGACATAGAAATGACACCACTCCTAGAAGAAATTGGGGGACTTGCGGGATTGACTTGGGATAGCCCTGGGTTATTGGTGCCGGAGAACCGTACTAGTAAAGGGTTTTAAAAATGATGGGGCTGAAGAAAAATGCTGACTTGGGATGCCTAAAGGAATCTTACATACCCTTCGAATATTTGTATGAGAGATATGGCCATAGCAAGTCATACCGTACCTTCCATGACGAGATTTCTATCACTTCTCTGGGCCACATCCACCGCAGGGTGTTCGTGTTCATTGTGTACTTCTTGGGCCTGATAGTATTCCCAATGAAAGGGGAAAGAATCCACACTAGGTTGGCCATGGTCGCAAAGACTTTGATGGAAGGGATCAATGGGCAGACATACACCATAGTCCCCATGATCATAGCCGACATCTACAGGGCTCTGGAGCGCTGTCAAAGAGGGGTCAAGCATTTCGAGGGTTGTAACCTGTTGGTAGTTGTGGTTATTAGAGCATCTTCAAAGGGGCCAGTATCGCCAAGAATTTCCGCAAAGGGCTTGGAATGACCATATTGCCTTCCATCACCCCAAGCGGATGACCTACATTCCGGACAGGTTTGCTCAGCCGAAAAGTGCCAAAGAGTGGGTAGAGTTCTTCGACAATCTGACCGAGGAACAAGTGCAATGGATGTTTGAATGGTTCCCAACAGACGAATTTATCATCAGATCCAGGGACGCTCCACACTTGGTGCTGATTGGGTTGAGAGGAATATACCCTTATGTCCCTATCCAAGTTATGAGGCAAGCAGGCAGGAGACAGGTTGTACCAAGGGTAGGCAAGATGAGTCATTTCAGAGCAGACTTTCAAGACGACGACGTCCCTTACAAGTGCCAAGCCCAGCACATGTGGCACTACAAAATCATTGTGGAGAAGAACACCATTAAGCCTGATAGGTATCATGCAGGATGCGAACCTCTCTACCCGGCATGGTTAGAAGACAATCTAAAGGGAATGGTGAGGCTAGGAGCCGGTCGAGGGAATAGAATCATAGACGAAGAAGCTGAAGCTCAAGTCAAATACAACAGGCTGCGCAAGAGGGTCCACGACTCTGAGAATGAGCATCGGGAAATACATGAGAGGAATGTGAGGTTGATCGAAGAATGGAAAGAAATGGCGGTCACTTCCAACAGGAAGCTGGAATATTTGGAGCGAGGAATAGTGGAGCTGGAGAGTAAAGTCATAAAGAGGATTGAGGATTATCAGAACGCTGAAGGAACTGAAGGAGGACACCTGGCCAGAGCCTACTTGCTACTGAGTCTGCGCGAGCTGGGGGACCTGTACGATGGAGTCAGGAAGATCGAATCTGGGGAAGGTCCTTCTGGGACCAAATAGACTAGGTTTATTTGCTTTATTAAAATGTAATAAGGCCAAGTGCCAATAGTGACTTATTTTTCTATTATCTTAGTGTCGTTTTGGGATTCGTCTATTTTTTTTATATTATGAAATGAGGCATTTGTTGGCATCTAAAGTTCTCCAACTCTATTTGTCGTTACGCCTACCTCGGGCACAACGAGGCTCCCAAATTAGGACGTAAATTTACATTTCTGCAATATGTGTTTAAATACTGCAACATTTCAAAACCCTTAATAACTTGTTACCTTTTTGTTTTCCCTTTATTTTTGATTATTCCCATCCACTAAGGTTGGTTCGCTCATATTGGCATCATCAACGTACCATACCAGATCTAGAGGCCCTCCACCTCCACCTCCTCCAAGCAATACAAAAGGCAAAGGAAAAACAAAAATGGACGACTTAAGTGGTATTTGAAAGGTGAATGTTGAGAACGCAGAAACTTCAAACGGCTGGAGTACTCCGGCACCAAATGATCTAGTCTTGAGATTGGAACAAAAGATATTGGAACTACAAGGAGAGCTTGAGCAGGTTCGCAACTTGGCGAACTTATCACTCACCCTGAATGTCCCTGACATCAACCAACAAAACACAAAAAACCCAGCACCTCCCCAAAACACATCAAACCAACACCCACAAAACCCTCCTACACCGCATCAATACACAACCCCACCTCAAAATCTCAATCCCTTACCAATACCAACTCCGCCACAACACCACCACCAATCAATCCAGTACCACCAACTACCACTTACCACACTCCCCAAAACACACCACAACCCATTCCCGATCCTCAAAACTCAACCAATGACCATCACTATACCCAAGTCCCTAGCACTCACCAAAACAACCCTATATATGTGGAAACCATACCTCACTCTACTCAACCAATTTCCTATGCACCAGAATCCTCCGAAAAGGACCTGCTCATTAAAAACATGGCTGGAGAACTCAAGAAATTGACAAGTTGGGTCCAGGGTGTCGAAGGCGGGAAAGGGATAGAAGGTTTGAATTATGAAGACCTATGCATACAGCCGGATGTAGAACTGCCAGAGGGGTACAAACCTCCCAAGTTCGAGATGTTTGATGGTACAGGTGATCCCAGGGTTCATCTAAGGACTAATTGTGACAAGCTTGTTGGAGTCGGAAAAGATGAAAAGATCCGGATGAAACTCTTCATGAGGAGTCTTACTGGTGATACTTTGTCCTGGTACATCAGCCAGGATCCCAAGAAGTGGTCCAATTGGGTAGGTATGGCATCAAATTTCATGGACCAATTCAGGTTCAACACAGAAAACGCACCCGATGTTTTCTACATCCAGAATCTTAAGAAGAAACCCACGGAGACTTTCCGCGAGTATGCTACTCGTTGGAGGTCGGAAGCAGCCAAGGTCAGGCCATCTTTGGACGAGGAACAGATGAACAAGTTCTTCGTCAGAGCACAGGACCCGCAGTATTACGAAAGGTTGATGGTTATTGAAAACCACAAATTCTCCGATATCATCAAACTTGGGGAAAGAATTGAGGAAGGTATCAAAAGCGGGATGGTAACGAATTTTGAGGCATTACAGGCCACAAATAAGGCATTGCAATCAGGCGGCATATCAAAGAAGAATGACGTTGGGGCAGTAATGGTGGCTCAGGGCCCGAAATCTCCACTTACCTATCGAACACCTCCGCCCACATATCAAACACCTCTATCCACATACAAAGCACCACCACCTACATATCAACCATCATCTCCTAGATATTCCTAACCAGCCATTGTCTATCATACCTATAACTCCCAACCATCTCATTTCCAGTCATCTATTATCCAAGACCAAGACCCAATTTTGATCGCAAGCCACCTAGGCAATACACCGCTATTGCTGAACCCATCGACCAGTTGTATGAAAAGTTGAAAGCCGCAGGTTATGTCACTCCTGTTCCCGCTGTGGTATTAGAGAATCCATCTCAATGGGTCAATCCTAACAAAACTTGTGCGTGCTATTCCGGTATGAAGGGCACACCACTGACGAGTGTCGAGCATTGAAAGATAAAATCCAAACGCTGATTAACAACAAGGCCATACAGGCAAAGGAAGCCACACCCAATGTTCACAGCAGCCCTCTCCCTGATCATAGAAGTGGTGGAATACATGTGATAGAGACGAACAAAGAGTGGGATCCTGAGGGGTCGATTGGGCTTATCCGGGAAGGTGATGGCTTTAAACCCTCAGTCACCCTCACTCCTATTATAGTACAGACTCAGTCGCCAATCGAGGTTGAGGCAGCCACATCAGTTCCATTTGAAGTAGAGGTGGCTCCGGGCCACCCTTAGCCACCCCTGTCCCGTTTGAAGTAGAAGTAGTTGCACCTTTTACAGTGACAGTATCAACCGCACCTCCTTTCAATTCAAAATCAATACCTTGGGATTATGTTGCCGAAGATAGGCGAAAGGAAAGGCAAAGATGGAGGAATCCGATGCTACACAAGGAATGACTAGGATTGGAAGAATCTATACACCTAAACACCTGGGAGGACCAAGAAAGGATGGCACTGCCAAGCAGTCTGTTATTGAAACAGGGCCAGATGACCTCTGGAGGAAAGTACAAGCAAGGGAGTATTCCGTCATTGATCATTTGAACAAAACCCCAGCTCAGATATCCATCCTGTCACTGTTACAAAATTCAGAAGCACACAAGAACGCTTTGATGAAAGTGTTGAGCGAAGCTTATGTGCCCAATAATATCACCAAAGGAGAAATGTCTAATATGGTAGGGCAGGTGTTGGAAAGTCACAAAATCACTTTCCACGAGGATGAGTTGCTTCCTGAGGGTTTGAATCATAACAGGGCACTGCACATCACAGTGCGATGCGAAGACTACTTCATTACCAGGGTCCTGATTGATGGAGGATCCAGCCTCAATATTTGCCCATTGACAACACTAAAGAGGTTGGGCAAGGGCCTATACGAGATACGAGAAGGGATCATGAACGTGAAGGCTTTTGATGGGTCTCAAAGAGATACTATCGGAGAAATCAATCTCTGTCTACAAATGGGGCCTACGTGGTTCTATGTCGAGTTTCAGATGCTGGACATATCTGCATCCTACAATTTACTGTTAGGACGACCATGGATAAACGCCGCTGGGGCTGTGGCATCAACCTTGCATCAGGCAGTAAAGTTTGAATGGAACCATCAGGAGGTGATCATTCACGGGGACGGGAGTAACCCCATTTACACCAGCCAAACCATCCCGGTTATCGAAAACAGAAGGAGGCTAGGAGGGGAAACCTATCATCACATCGAACGTGTCAACGCCGTTGATAAAGACAAATGGTGGAATAGCAAAATAGAAAGCATTCTGGCATGGTCCGGGTATGAACCCGGGAAAGGGCTCGGGAAGAATCTCCAGGGTATTACTAAACCGATACAGCTGAAGGGTCATGGTACTACTTTCAGGCTCAGATACCAGTACAGATGGCAAGAGTATAAAGATTGGTCGCCTCCATGGCATGGACCGTACTACCCTCTCGAGCAACCAGTGCCGCATCTGGATAAAGCTTTTCACCAAGCCGACATAATATAGGGAACTGCGGAAGAAGAAGCATTAGCTGGGCTGAGGAATCTGTTCTTGGAAGACGAAGCATGGATTACAGTGCAATAATTGAGGAGGAGGAAGAAGGCCTCACTATTCAGGCTGTGGAGAAGGGAGCTGTTCTCAGGAACTGGACCGCCACACCATCCCGGGCCCGCCGAATCCCTGGGTAGCTTGGCAGATTTTATTAGTCATTCTAGGCATTTAAGATTTTTAGTAACTTTGTTTTTCAAGACTCATTTGTTTCAAAATAAATGCTCGATCCATCGATCCATACTTGTCTGGATGTTTTTCAGTTTTAATGAAATGCATTGCTCTTTATTATTCATTATCATTTTCAACATTTTTTCTTTCTACAGCGTTATTATTACTTTTCCTTATGAACCGGTGACTGTGACATGTAATGAGGCAACGCAACATGAGGATAATGATTCTGATAAAGAAGACGAGACACCCAAGGAAGTTGTCAGGGAGGTGGAAAACTTTGAGAATAAGCCTAAGTCCAATCTGGACGAAACCGAAGCAGTAAACTTGGGGGACCCCGAGACCATTAAGGAGACTCGCATCAGCATTCACTTATCGCCAACAGAGAAGGAAGAGTACATACGCTTCTTAAAAGAGTATGAGGACATTTTCGCATGGTCATATGATGGCATGACCGGTTTGAGCACGTCCATAGTGGCTCACAAGTTACCTACTGATCCAATGTGTCCGCCAGTGAAGCAGAAACTCAGAAAATTCAAACCAGATATGAGCCTGAAAATCAAGGATGAAGTTACTAAGCAGATCAAAGCCAAAGTTCTCAGAGTGGTTGAGTACCCAACCTGGTTAGCCAACATTGTGTCAGTTCCAAAGAAAGATGGGAAAGTCAGAGTATGTGTTGACTATCGAGATTTAAACAGAGCAAGTCCCAAGGATAACTTTCCACTGCCAAATACACACATCCTGATCGACAACTGCGCCAAGCATGAACTCCAATCCTTTGTAGATTGCTTCGCGGGTTATCACCAGATCTGGATGGATGAAAAAGATGCAGAGAAAACAACTTTCATTATACCATGGGGGGTATACTGCTACAAGATGATGTCGTTCGATCTGAAGAATGCTGTGGCTACTTACATGAGAGCCATGACAACCATCTTCCATGATATGATAAACAAAGAAATAGAGGTGTATGTGGACGATGTCATTATCAAATCCAAGAGGGCCGCAGATCACATAGCAGACTTGAAAAAGTTATTTGACAGGCTGAGGAGGTACAACTTGAAACTGAACCCCGCAAAGTGTGCATTCGGGGTTCCCGCAGGAAAGTTACTAGGATTCTTTGTCAGTCGTCGAGGGATCGAGCTAGATCCATCTAAAGTCAAGGCTATTCAGGAATTACCGCCGCCTAGGAGCAAAAAGGACGTGATGAGCTTCCTAGGGCGTCTCAACATATATCAGTCGCTTCATAGCACAGTCCACAGTCATATGTGAGCGCATCTTCAAGATGTTGAGAAAAGATGCCGAGACAAGCTGGACCGAAGATTGTCAGAAAGCTTTTGACAAAATCAAGGAATACCTGTCCACACCACCGGTCTCGGTCCCGCCAGAGCCGGGACGACATTTTTTACTCTATCTATCTGTATTGGATGGAGCCTTCGGATGCGTTCTGGGACAACATGATGAGACAGGGAGAAAGGAGCAAGCCATATACTACTTGAGTAAGAAGTTCACACCTTACGAAACACGGTACTCTCTGTCGGAATGCACTTGCTGTGCTTTAACATGGACAGCCCAAAAGTTGAGGCACTACTTCTGTGCCTATATCACGTACCTCATATCCAGGATGGGCCCTTTGAAGTATATATTTCAGAAACCCATGCCGACTGGAAAGTTAGCCAAGTGGCAGATACTGTTGAGTGAGTTCGATATCGTCTACGTAACTCAAAAGGTGGTCAAAGGACAAACATTGGTAGATCATCTTGCTGAGAATCCGGTGGGAGGAGAATACAAACCCTTGAAAACGTATTTTCCTGATGAAGAGGTGTCATTCGTAGGAGAAGACATTACTAAAGCATATGACGGTTGGAGGATGTTCTTTGATGGAGCTGCAAATTTCAAAGGGGTAGGCATTGGAGCGGTTTTGGTATCAGAAACAGGTCAACATTATCTGGTATCTGCTAAACTTAGATTTCCCTGCACAAATAACATGGCAGAGTATGAGGCCTGCATACTAGGACTCAACATGGCAGTCGACATGAATATTCATGAGCTGCTGGTAATTGGTAATTCAGATTTGCTTGTGCACCAGGTACAAGGAGACTGGGCCACCAAGAATTCCAAGATATTGCCATATATGCACCATGTGCAGGAATTGAGAAAAAGGTTCACCAAGATAGAGTTTCGGCATGTACCCAGAATCCAGAACGAGTTTGCTGATGCATTGGCCACCTTGTCATCTATGATACAACATCCGAACAAGAATTTCATTGATCCCATCCCAGTAAAAGTCCATAATCAACCGGCTTATTGGGCCTATGTTGAGGAAGAAACGGACGGGAAGCCTTGGTTCCATGACATCATGGAGTATTTGGCGAAAGGAGAATATCTGGAGCATGCGAACCACACTCAGAAATGCACACTTTGGAGATTGTCCAATCACTTCTTCCACAGCGGAGGAAACTTGAACAGAAGAACTCCTGATTTGGAGTTGCTAAGATGTGTCGACGCAAAAGAAGCTTCTAAACTGCTTGAGGATATACATGCTGGGACTTGCGGTCCGCACATGAATGATTTTGTCTTAGCCAAGAAGATACTCAGGGCCGGTTACTTTTGGATGACCATGGAAACAGACTATGTCCAGTATGTCCGCAAATGCTATCAATGTCAAGTGCATGCCGATATGATAAAAGTGCCGCCGAATGAGCTCAATGCAACAAGCTCACCGTGTCCATTCGCCGCCTGGGGAATGGATGTCATCAGTCCGATTGAGCCCACTGCTTCAAACGGACACAGGTTTATTCTGGTAACCATTGATTACTTCACAAAATGGGTAGAGGCTGCATCTTACAAAGCTGTAACCAAGAAAGTCATCGCAGATTTTGTCAAAGATCGTATTGTTTGCCGATTCGGAGTTCCCGAATGTTACTTATAATGCCGCTAACCTCAACAGTGATCTGATGAAAGCCATGTGTGAAACTTTCAAAATCAAGCACAAGAATTACACAGCCTATAGACCTCAGATGAATGGAGCCGTAGAGGCAAACAAAAACATCAAGAAGATACTAAGGAAGATGGTAGAAAACCACAAACGATGGCACGAGAAGCTACCCTTTTCTTTGTTGGGATACCGCACCACAGTTCACACATCAACCGGGGAAACTCCCTACATGCTGGTCTATGATACCGAAGTTGTCATCCCAGCTGAGGTAGAGATTCCTTCTTTAAGAATCATACAGGAAGCTGAACTCAGTGATGCAGAATGGATTAGGAGTCGCTACGAGCAATTGGCCCATATAGATAGAAAAAGGATGAACGCCGTATGTCACGACCAACTTTATCAGAATATAATGTCCAGAGCTTTCAACAAAAGGGTCAAACCAAGACAGTTCGCACCAGGGCAGCTGGTGCTGAAGAAGATCTTCCCACATCAAGATGAAGCCAAAGGGAAATTCTCTCCCAACTGGCAAGGTCCTTACATGGTCCATAGGGTGCTGATAGGAGGAGCACTCACACTTGCAAAAATGGACGGAGCAATCTGGCCAAAACCAATCAATTCAGACGCAGTCAAACGATACTATGCTTAGACTATTTACATTTCCTCATCTGATGTAACTGAACAACGCTTGACCTAATTCCCATTTAAGAGGGGATACGTAGGCAGCCTTATGGGTTCGGTCATATCATAATAAAATTTCCATTTCCCCCCAAGATCAGAAATTGGGGCAGAATTTTGAGGACTCAAAATTCTGGAGCAAGTCCAGCCAATGCTAACATATGCCAGACAGTCAAAAATTGGTTAAGAAACTAGGGCAGAATTTTGAGAAGGATTCTCAAAATTCGGAAGAAGGTTCAACAAGGCTCATTACCCGCAAACAGCCAAAGGATCATCTACTGTAACGACCCGGCCGGTCATTTTGAGAATTTAAGCTCCATTCAGTGGTGTAAGGTCTAGAACAACTTCATAATATGAGTATCAACTTGCGTGCATGGTTGAATTCAGTTAACGGATGATTTAGAGTAAAATTAAAAGAAGGAATCTAGTTTGGGAGTTTAAGCGGTGAGAATTTGACCGAATTGGACTTTTGAGTAAACGGCCCCAAAATGAATTTTTGATGATTCCAACAGCTTCGTATGGTTATTTTGGACTTAGGCGCGCATTCGGATTGTGTTTTGGAAGTCTGTAGCTAATTTAGGCTTGAAATGTCGAAAGTTGAATTTTTGAAGTTTCCAGTTCGATAGTGAAATTTTGATCCGAGGATCGGAATGGAATTCCGGAAGTTGGAGTAGCTCTGTAGTGTTGAATTTGGCGTGCGTGCAAAATTTCAGGCCATTCGGACGAGGTTTGATAGACTTTTTGATCGAAAGCGTAAATTGAGAGTTTTTGGAGTTCTTAGGCTTGAATCCGATGTTAAATTGGTGTTTTGATGTTGTTTTGAGAGTTCCGAGGGTTGGAACAAGTTTGAATGATGTTATGGGATATGTTGGCATGTTTGGTTGAGGCTCCGAGGGCCTCGGGTGTTTTCTGGATGGGCTACGGGTCATTTTCCCTTGTTTTTGAACTGCTGCTTCTGGTATCTGATATCCTCCTTCACGTTCGCGAAGCCCCTCCCGCATTCGTGAAGTATCTCTACTGGTCGCCTCATTTTCCTTCTTCGCTTCGCGTAAAAAGCCTCACGTTCGCATACCTCTGTCTCTTCATTCATCGCGTTCGCGTCAGTACATCGCGTTCGCGTACTTATGCCATCCCACCCTTCGCGTTCGCGTACTAGTTCACGCATTCGCGAAGAGCAATCTTTGGGCCATAATATTTTCCTTCTTCGTGTTTGCGTGCGTGCTGTCGCATTCGCGAAGCACATCTGGGCAGCCTTCGTTTTTTCTTCTTCGCGAACGCGATACTTCCTCCGCGTTCGCGATGCTTTACTATCTGGGCAGAATATAAGTTATCCAAATCGAGGCTTAGGCCATTTTTTACATTTTGGAGTTCTAGAGCTCGGATTTGGGCGATTCCTTGTGGGTTTTTCAAGCAAAACGTTTGGGTAAGTGTTCTTAACTTAGAATTGATTATATTCCATGAATTTGTCTTCATTTTTATCATTTAGCTTGGGATTTTAGTTGAGGAAAATGTTGGTTTTGAAGGAAATTCCTAAAACGAAAAATCGTGATTTGAGGGGCCAAATGGCATCGGAATTTAATAAATTTTGTATGGTTGAACTCATATTGGAATGGGTATTCAAATTTTGTAAAATTTGTCGGGTTCCGAGGTGCGGGCCCGGGGGTCGAGTTTTGGACCAATTTTTAGATTTTGTTAAAGATTGAAACTTTATGATCTGGAATAGTTTCTTATGTGTTTTATTTGTGCTTTGAAGTTAATTTGGTTAGATTTGAGCCGTACGGAGGTCTTTTCACCCAAGAAGTGCATTTTTGAGCATTGGTTTGTCGTCTTTGAGGTAAGTATCTTGCCTAACCTTGTGTGGGGGACTTCCCCTTAGGACTTGAGTCTTCCATGCTAATTGTAGTTCGTGCACGCGAGGTGACGAGTGTGTGCTCGGGCTTATTTGTGGGAAAATTGCCTTTAGGGTTCTTAGGTCCTTATGTTCATCCTATGGGAAGTATTCTGTTATGATTGAGTTGTCTAATTGCATAATTTACCTCTATATGCTCTATACGATGTTGTTAGCTTCCTCTAACTCTTACCCGTTACTTGACCTTAATTGCCTTAACTGAATTAGCTGTTCTGTTGTTATTTTGTTAAGGTTATTGTTTTTTTCTTAGTTTCTCCGTGATTCTCTTGTTGCTATGTAATCATACTCTTGGTGGTGGAACTTCCTTGTGATTGGATTGTTGGATTGTTGTTGATTCCCTTGCCGGGATGTTATTGTTTATTCTGTTGATTCCCTTGCCGGGATGTATTGTTTATATTATTGATTCCCTTGCCGGGATGTATTGTTTATATTGTTGATTCCCTTGCCGGGGTGTTATTTGTTCATACTGTTGATTCCCTTGCCGGTATGCTATTGTTCATATTTGTTGGCTCGGGATACCAAGAGATCCCCAGCATATATATTGAGGATACCAAGAGATCCTCGGGATACCAAGAGATCCCCAGCACATATATTGAGGATACCAAGAGATCCTCGGGATACCAAGAGATCCCCAGCACATATATTAAGGATACCAAGAGATCCCCAACACATATATTGAGGATACCAAGAGATCCTCGGGATACCAAGAGATCCCCCAAGTATTTATGTTTGGGACTACGGGACAGAATCCCGAGAGATCCCCTGTCGATATTCTGTGAGTGTAAAAGAAGGAAGGGTGATGTCGTGCACTTTCTACTTGCTATGTGTAATCGTGTTATCAATTCAAGTGTGTTAACGGGTTAGATTCCCTTGCTGTTGTGATTCTTTGTGTTGGAACCCATAGTGTTGTCAATACCTCGCCGTATATATACTTATATATATTTCAATTCTTCAACCTCAATAATCTCTACATTTTTGACTCAACTAATTTCTCAACTAAATTTTTCTTAAATCGTCGGAGGTTGTATTCTACTTAAAAGGAATTTCTACTAAGATGTAAATTATTAAATCCCATGGTAAAGGTAATAATCATTCGATGTTGTATTCTAATTAAAAATGGTACTCTCTTTATTCAAATGACTTCTAAAAAAAATAACTTCATCTTTTCTCGCTGGCTTTCCTAATTAGTTTAGAATTTGTAATTTACTTATGTTAGGTAAATGAGACTTCTTGAACATCTTGAGTGCATTTGTACGGACATTATGTACTGTATAGCATGTGGATTTCTCTTGTTAAGAGTGAGATGGAAAAATATGGGAGCACAAAGTGCCATGTGTGTTGAAGTTTCGGAAGTTGAGATTTATGATATGAGAATCCAAGGATTTGAGATGGTCGGTATTGTGTATTAGGCATGATGTGAGTGATCGAGTTGGCATTGCCTTCGTTATTTGGATAGATTCTTACTTGTCTCTGTTCCTGTTATGTCAGTGTTGATTTACTTGGTTATCTGATTTACTTGGTGTCATTCGTTACTACCCGTGTTCTCCCTTTATTGTTCCTACTGGTTGTGCTTTGATTTTCTCTCCGCTGTTGATATTACCCCGTTATCTTTATCTCGATATTTTATTATCATATCCTGTTCATTTCATTTGACCAGTAGGTGTCTTAACTGTTCCTCGTCACTACTCCACCGAAGTTAGTCTTGATACTTACTGGGCACCGCTGTGGTGTGCTCATACTACACTTCTGCACATTTTTTTTGTGCAGATCCAGGTATTGTTCGCTAGTAGCTGTGCGGATCCTTGCCGAGGAGAATCAAGGTAGCCCTGCTGCTGCATTCGCAGGCTTCGGAGTCACCTTCCTATTTTATATTCTCACTATTGTACTTTTTTCCATACGGTTGTGTTTAGAAATGGTAGCGAAACTCTGTAGAGCTTATGACTTGTACCACCGGGTTTTTGGGAAGATGTTCATTGAATAAAGGATTTATTAGAAGAATTTTAGATGTTATTATTTATTGTTGTTTTTCCGCAAATTATTAGGCTTACCTAGTCCTTAAGACTAGGTGCCATCACGAAACCCAACGGAGGGGAAATTGGGTCGTGACAGGGTTTGGTAGTCAGTAGCCCCTAGGTTCATAGGTGCTATGAGTCATAAGCGAGTTTAGTAGAGTCTTGCGGATCGGTACGGAGACG
>NC_031993.1:40820447-40829498 GCF_001879085.1 Nicotiana attenuata
CCAAATGGCATCGGAATTTAATAAATTTTGTATGGTTGAACTCATATTGGAATGGGTATTCAGATTTTGTAAAATTTGTCGGGTTCCGAGGTGCGGGCCCGGGGGTCGACTTTTGGACCAATTTTTAGATTTTGTTAAAGATTGAAACTTTAGGATCCGGAATAGTTTCTTATGTGTTTTATTTGTGCTTTGAAGTTAATTTGGTTAGATTTGAGCCGTACGAAGTTCTTTTCACCCGAGAAGTGCATTTTTGAGCATTGGTTTGTCGTCTTTGAGGTAAGTATCTTGCCTAACATTGTGTGGGGGACTTCCCCTTAGGACTTGAGTCTTCCATGCTAATTGTAGTCCGTGCACGCGAGGTGACGAGTGTGTGCTCGGGCTTATTTGTGGGAAAATTGCCATTAAGGTTCTTAGGTCCTTATGTTCATCGTATGGGAAGTATTATGTTATGATTGAGTTGTCTAATTGCATAATTTACCTCTATATGCTCTATACGATGTTGTTAGCTTCCTCTAACTTTTACCTGTTACTTGACCTTAATTGCCTTAATTGAATTAGCTGTTCTGTTGTTATTTTGTTAAGGTTATGGTGTTTTTCTTAGTTTCTCCGTGATTCTCTTGTTGCTATGTAATCATACTCTTGGTGGTGGAACTTCCTTGCGATTGGATTATTGGATTGTTGTTGATTCCCTTGCCGAGATGATATTATTTATACTGTTGATTCCCTTGCCGGAATGTATTGTTTATATTGTTGATTCCCTTGCCGGGATGTATTATTTATATTGTTGATTCCCTTGCCGGGGTGTTATTTGTTCATATTGTTGATTCTCTTGCCGGGATGATATTGTTCATATTTGGTTGCTCGGGATACCAAGAGATCCCCAGCACATATATTGAGGATACCAAGAGATCCCCAGCACATATATTGAGGATACCAAGAGATCCTCGGGATACCAAGAGATCCCCAGCACATATATTGAGGATACCAAGAGATCCTCAGGATACCAAGAGATCCCCCAAGTATTTACGTTTGGGACTACGGGACGGAATCCCGGGAGATCCCCTGTCGATATTCTATGAGTGTAAAAGCACGAAGGGTGATAACGTGCACTTTCTGCTTGCTGTGTGTAATCGTGTTATCAATTCAAGTATTTTAACGGGTTAGATTCCCTTGCTGCTGTGATTCTTTGTGTTGGAACCCATAGTGTTGTCAATACCTCGCCGTATTTATACTTATATATATTTCAATACTTCAACCTCAATAATCTCTACATTTTTTACTCAATTAATTTCTCAACTAAATTTTCCTTAAATCGTCGGAGGTTGTATTCTACTTAAAAGGAATTTCTACTAAGATGTAAATTATTAAATCCCATGGTAAAGGTAATAATTCATTCGATGTTGTATTCTAATTAAAAATGGTACTCTCTTTATTCAAATGACTTCTTAAAAAAATAACTTCATCTTTTCTCGCTGGCTTTCCTAATTAGTTTAGAATTTGTAATTTACTTATATTAGGTAAATGAGACTTCTTGAACATCTTGAGTGCATTTGTACGGACATTATGTATTGTATAGCATGTGGATTTCTCTTGTTAAGAGTGAAATGGAAAAATATGGGAGCACAAGGTGCCATGTGTGTTGAAGGTTCGGAAGTTGAGATTTATGATATGAGAAACCGAGGATTTGAGATGGTCGGTATTGTGTATTAGGCATGATGTGAGTGATCGAGTTGGCATTGCCTTTGTTATTTGGATACATTCTTACTTGTCTCTGTTCCTGTTATATCATTGTTGATTTACTTGGTTATCTGATTTACTTGGTGTCGTTCGTTACTACCCGTGTTCTCCCTTTATTGTTCCTACTGTTTGTAATTTGATTTTCTCTCCGCTGTTGATTTTACCCCGTTATCTTTATCTCGATATTTTATTATGATATACTGTTCATTTCATTTGACCAGTATGTGTCTTGACTGTTCCTCGTCACTACTCCACCGAGGTTAGTCTTGATACTTACTGGGCACCGCTGTGGTGTGCTCATACTACACTTCTGCACATTTTTTTGTGCAGATCCAGGTATCGTTCACTAGTAGCTGTGTGGATCCTTACCGAGGAGACTCAAGGTAGCCCTGCTGCTGCGTTCGCAGGCTTCGGAGTCACCTTCCTATTTTATGTTCTCACTTCTGTACTTATTTCCATACGGTTGTGTTTAGAAATAGTAGCGAAACTTTGTAGAGCTTATGACTTGTACCACCGGGTTTTGGGAAGATGTTCATTGAATAAAGGATTTATTTCAGAAGAATTTTAGATGTTATTATTTATTGTTGTTTTTCCGCAAATTATTAGGCTTACCTAGTTCTTAAGACTAGGTGCCATCACGAAACCCAACGGAGGGGAAATTGGGTCGTGACATCTACCAAACTGGGGCAGAATTTTGAGGAGGACCCTCAAAATTCTAACATAAGAAAGTTGCAGTGTCTCTGAAATGTGTTACGGTCACTAGTTCATCTAAATTACTTGATATTTCAATATATTTCTAAATAACTCTATTTTTATCAATAATTGCATATTTTCGAAAACTCTATTTTCCGTAACAGTCAGGTGTTACCCAGGGAAACTCGAAAGGCCTCCAGAACAAAGCAAAGCAAGGCCAGCAGACAGAAGTACGAGCCAACCTCCCCCTACAAAACTTACAATTTTTCTTTGAACGCAGGTACATCTGATGTAGAAATAGCGTCCGCAAATATATACACATAACAAGATCAGTGTCAATCAGGCCATCAGACACCGAATATATCTCCAGCTAAGACATAGGCTACTCTTATTTGCTACTCGCTCTTTGCATGGGACTAAGCCCTGTCTCACATACTTGCATGAGGCTAATCCTTGCCTCCCTACCTGCATGAGGCTAATCCTTGCCTCCCTACTTGCATGAGGCTAATCCTTGCCACCATATATTGCATGAGGCTAATCCTTGCCTCCCTACTTGCATGAGACTAATCCCTGCCTCCCTACTTGCATGAGGCTAATCCCTGCCTCCATATCCTGCATGAGGCTAATCCTTGCCTCCATCCTGCACGAGGCTAATCCTTGCCTCCATACTTGCATGAGGCTAATCCTTCCCTCCATATCTTGCATGAGGTTAATCCTTGCCTCCATATCTTGCACGAGGCTGATCCCTGCCTCCATATTTGTATGAGGCTAATCCCTGCCTCTATCCTACATGAGGTTAATCCCTGCCTCCATATTTGCATGAGGCTAATCCCTGCCTCCATCCTGCATGAGGCTAATCCCTGCTTCCATATTTGTATGAGGCTAATCCCTGCCTTCATCCTGCATGAGGCCAATCCATGCCTCCGCATTTGCGTGGGACCAAGCACTGTCCCTCCTTACATAAATATTGCTCTATTTCGGCACTATCTATTTGCTTTTCAATTGGGCTAAGCTCTGCCCTTCATTTCACAAGACTAAGCCTTGTCTTGTTAACATCATATTATTGCACCTCATGGGCTGAAATATCGCCAATCTATCCAAATGAGTCATAGTCTAAAAGGCATCATCCTCATAGCCGGAAGACACCATGCCATGGCCGGAGGCACCATCTGCATGGCCCGAGAACACCATTTCATGGCCTGCGAATCCCTTACCGAACAATTTATGGCCCAGGACATCATGGTCTGAGGACGTCATCCTTAAACCGTCCGAAGACAACTTCATGGTCCAAAGGGAATCTGCATCATGTTTAAATTTCCGCACAAATATATGTCTGTAGTATCTCTTTATTTGCAGGTAACCAGTAAGCAACCGCTATCTTAGCAAGAGCAGCCTTGCTCCAGTTCATTCGACTGTCTCAAACTTAACCGTTTACCATAACCACTCTCGCATGTCGTGTCTGTTCTTGCAATAACTTCATCGGTATATTCCACCGATGAATCCAGAACTACACATGGCCTGATTCCTGTAAAACCAGGGATATGTAGGCAACTCAAAGACCGGAGCCCGACCTCTATCTTTCAAAACATCCCATTCGGTCAAAATTGGCCATCATTTCTTTACCCGAAAACTCTTTCATCCTTCCCGGGTAAAGAGGGGCAGCTGTTGATACCCAACTTTTCCTCACATATTTTTAATACATATATATATATATATACTTTCAAAATAGTACATATGCAGGTATGAGCATGCATAAGTATTTTTATAATTTTTCTATAGTTTAAAAGCTCCAAATTAATTTATTTCTTCTCCTTTTATTATATAAATATCCAATAATTATCCTTCCTACTACTTTTATGATGATTTAGCCATCTAAATTCATATTTTATGCCAACATAGTGATTAAATATTTATTAGTGAATTTTTGTAATTACATTTGCATTTTTTAAGTTAAATTGCATATCTTCGCAATAATAGCCCATACTAATGTATAATTATATTATTTATGCATCAAAAAATCTTTTATATTTTTAAAATGTTAAATAAATATTTTAAATCATTTTAGTGCACAAAGATATTTTTGGTACTCAATTATTATTTTTTATAAATTATTTAGTTGTTAAAATTAGCTATTTAAAATCTGGCCCTATTTTCTATTTCAATTCTAATCCAAATTTGACCTAATACCCAGCCCAATTTTAACCTAAAACTACCCAACCCAAACCTTAATGCCCGACCCGGCCCCAATCTCATTCAATCTCGGCCGTTGATCATAGAGATCAACGGCCACAATTAACCCCTTCCTTTTTTAGTTCCAAACGACCCCCCAAACCCTCTCATTTCTCACCGACCGCCGCCCTAAAATCCCTTTCCTCTCCAAAAGCTCTCAAGCCCTAACCCTAATTTACCCACATCGTCGATCATCTGCTGTCTTTCATGGTGTTTCCCCACCACCACCAGGCCTCTAATGGCCTCTCGTACGTTGGTATCGCCATCTCTAAGGTCCTCAAGGGACCAGGATCAGTCCTCTTGCATCTATGGCCCTTTCTCGCCTTTCAGGCTGTTCCGATTTGATTCCGAGTAAGATCTTCCTATATCGTCCTAGGTCTATGGGTTTCTAAG
The DNA here is from genome assembly GCF_001879085.1 of Nicotiana attenuata. NCBI lineage: Eukaryota > Viridiplantae > Streptophyta > Magnoliopsida > Solanales > Solanaceae > Nicotiana > Nicotiana attenuata. Next base: position 40,825,500 of record NC_031993.1, read on the forward strand.
CGTGCTTCTTCATTTCTGTGTTGTTCTTCTCGAAACCCTAATTTCTTCCTTCTGAACCTCTTAGATCTGTACAGATCTGAGATGGTTTCGACCTATTTCATATGAGTTTTACAAGAACCTTTTGATTTTTTACAAGAACCGTCTGATTTTCGAATGATTTTCATTTTTTCTAAACTAGGGTTTCCGAAAATCTTTTTCCGAAACATTTGATAATTTTGAGTGTTTAATCTTCTGTTTCCTATACGTTTTAACTAATTTCGTGAGGTTGCTCTATTTTTAACTCTTTATACTAAAAGCCCTAATTTTTTTTCGACATCCTTTGTTTGGTTTCTGAGTACTTGTGTACTGACTTTGTTTTGCCTTGGTTCTTGTGATTTTTCTTTAACCATTTAGATGTCTCGTGATTTTCTTATCCTAATATGCCTCTACTAAGTCTCTTGGTTCAACTTTTCTACTGATTTTATATGTATATGTTCATTCTGACTATTCATGGTAAGACTATATTTTTCTCCTTAAATCAGGGTTGTTTTGAATTTTGATTTACCAATTTGCTTAGTTTAAAAACTATGTGCTGAGCCCTGATTATTCCTTCCTTGCTTGTTTGGATTGTCTGCGATATTTGCTGACTCTTTACGTGATCTTCTCTTTCAATTAAACCCTGGACTATTCTGAAGTTCTTATTTTGGTCTGATTGAACTCTTTTCATTAACAATATCTTTGATTCTTACTGCTTTACTCGGTTTGATTGAACTTCTTGCCATAATTAGTTTTCTCTTGCCTTATTTATTATTTGCTGATTCTTGCCAATTATTTCCTTAATTGAACTCCCGTTCATTCACCCCTAATTACCTACTCTATACCCAAGTCTTACTTGATTCCCTGCCTCAAATACCTGTCCTACTTTTATCGTTGATTGATTATCCCTTGATTAAGGGGAAGACATACTGATTTTATGTGTGTGATTGATTCTGCAAATTTCCTTAATTTCTACATGATTGATTCTTTACCTTATTTTGTTTAACTCTCGACTACTATATATGCCTTTACCTATTCTCACTTCTGGACAGGAACACTAGTTCCTCCACACTCTCACACTCTAAAAGCTCGCTATTCTCTTATGTTACTTGTAATTCTCACTAACCCAGCCGGCTGTAAGCCAAGGCTGGCTATTTGTACCATCTCTGCTCTATACTCTGTATTCTCTCCTTAACTGGTATGTCCTGATTCAATTCAAATCCCAAAACTATGTGTTTCTTTGTTGCTACAGTTCATTAGTTGTGATTCCCAGTCCTGTTTACTATTCTACTATCATGTGCAATATGTAATCATCATGCTTAGATTATACTGCCTAATTACTGTGTCATTCAGCATGTCTAAGTTAGGTTCTGTTAAAGATTACAATTAGTATACTGTTTAGCATGCCCAATACTGCTTTTGATAATTACATGAATCCTATTTGTTCACTAGTATGTTCAAGTTGCATTGTTTGTGTGTTGGCCATGGTTAATGTCCTATGTGTTCTCAGCATGTCTTTGTAACTAACTTGTCAATTCCATGACTTCTTGAAGAATCTGTGTATTTGTCTGCTCCATTAAGGTGTACTCTCTATGTTCCCAACCCCTCTTCCCTTGTGTGAAAGTTGTTTGCCAAAGTACTTCCTAAAGTCTGTTTGTTCTATGACTTGTGTTCTGATTGTAAATTGTTTCTTTACACTTTCCTCAAACTGTTTTATCACTAAAATCAGCACTGGTTTTTTTTTTCAGAAATTTTTTTCAGTCCTAAGACCTTTCTTTATACTGTTTACTAAACTCTTTCAAACCATTATGCACTTCCACTTACTCTTAGAATACTAGGTCCTGCCCCTCTGATATGTTTACTGCCTTGAGACCCTTGAGATCTCTCTGAACTCTGGCATGTCAGGGCCACATTTACACACTGCACCTAAATCAGTTATTATATGAGAAAGGTCTAGGTGTGAGCACTGCCCGGGATCCTTGAGGTCCTTAGGGAACTCTGACACACCTAGACATGAAATTGGCTATGGAACTTTGGGCATTTGAGACTACTGGAGGCTTGGAAATCACTTTGGGCCTACTTCAGGCTCCCTATAGTTTAATCTCTGTTCTATTTATGTAATTCATTCAATTCCTGGTCTGTAATAATTAATTGTAAACAAACAGTGGGGTGACTAGTAAAAAAGGGAGGGTAGTTATATACTGTGGGTAAAGTTGGGTAGATACCATGCCTATAGGGTCCATGTTGATTCAAATGTGTTTGTTAGATACATGCCTATAGGATCTGCTTTGGTTTAGATGAGTTATGTTTGCTTTACTTCCACAAATTAGAAGCCATGCCTATAGGATCTAAACCGGCTTTAATAATAGAGATCATGCCTATAGGGTTAAAATCNTAAGATAACATGCCTATAGGGGCTCGTTTGGTTCAAATGTGTTTTGTTAGATAACATGCCTATAATATCTACTTTGATAAGTTCTGCTTGCTTTACTTCCACACAATTAGAAGCCATGCCTATAGGATCTAAATCAGCTTTAATGATAGAGATCATGCCTATAGGATCTAAATCAGCTTCAATAGAAGTCATGCCCATAGGATCTGCTTTGGTTTAAATAAATTCTGTTTATTTTGCCTTATATTTAATTAGAAACCATGCTTATAAGATCTAAAACCAGTTTGGTTTAAGCTTTAAACTCATGTTTGTAGACTCTGAATCGGTTTAATCAACTAATCTATTCGTTTCTTTAATACGTTTTCAACGCTGCCTTAAATGACATTGCTAGAAAGCATGCCTATAGGATTCAAATGGCCCGTTTAAACTTGCTTACTATTTTTCTGCATTCCTAATTAATAATAGATACCATGCTCCTAGGACATCACTATTATGCACCTAGGCAAGCCTGTAGGGGGATTAAAAAATTCTGCAACTGTAAAACTATGTTCTGTTATCTATGACTGCTCACATTCAACAGGTCTAAAATCAGTAGGCAAGCTGAATAGCTCTTTGACACTTTGGTCCTAGTTCAATACGGATTACTCTCTGCTCACCTAGATATCATGTTCTAAGGGTTTCTCTTAAATACTTGAAGCTATTGTTTGAGGTGTGCACTTATTTGTTCTGTTTGTGGAGGTAAATGTGAGCCTGTAATTGTTCCCTATTTAATGCAGTCTTAATTGTTTTTGATTGACGCCTAGATTTTTCTCCTTTAAGTACCTTAGGATGGTCTAGAACTACCTAAATTAGAGGTCCTAAATACCTCCAAGGCCACAAGGAAGGGAAGGGTAATGCACGCATAGGATATCTTTCGAGGTTGCTAGAACGCTTTAGGCTATGACCAAGGGGAGGGAATTGGGTAGTAAGTCTTTGCCCGGAAACACGAAGAGTTTTCGCGCAAAGACAAGTGAGCAGAAATGAACGATTTTTGCCTGTTTGCGTATTCCGTGTGAAGCAATTTTGCAAAAGCTTGACCGCACCCTGCTTCAGAGGTTGCCTACATATCCTGGGCTAAACAGGAATCAGGTCAGTGTAGTTCGGGAAGGTTTGGTAGCTGGGACTACCAGGAGCTGTGATCTCACTGCTGTTGTTGCTGCTACTGCTCGCTGACCTCCTTATTACACCGTGTCAAAATAAAAAGAAGCTAGTCTAATCTATGAGTTACAAAAGGTCCTATCTATGCCTTCTAACTTGCTCTTTGTGTTGCTTTGAACTTGTATCTTTCTACTGGAATTCTTGCATTGTTGCCTTGCATTATGATTGTAAATGTTTCGCCGTTCCTCTGGGTGATGTTTGACTGCTGCAATTTTGCAATATGTGCCTCTATTCTTCAGGCGGGCTCCTGATTGCGGAACTTGACATGTATTCCCTTGTTCTTCAGGTGGGCGCCTGATTGTTAAAATTTGAAATGTATTCCCTTGTTCTCCAGGTGGTGCCTGATGTAAATTGAAATATACCTGTCTCAGTGGCGCTGATGCTGAACTTGAAAT
>NC_031993.1:40830216-40830985 GCF_001879085.1 Nicotiana attenuata
TTGAAATTTGAAAAGTTATTCCCTTGTTCTCCAGGTGGGCGCCTAGATTTTTAACAAAATAACAACAACAAAGAAAATTTCTGCCCCTGTTTCAATCAAAGAAAACTTGTTAATATAAAATGGTGACTAGCTGCTGGCATTCTTGTTGGTCATGCTCCCGCTTCTGACATCTACCCTGTCTTGCTTCCTGGACTTGCTTTAACTTGCCCCAATTTCCAATTAACTTTCAACCCTTAAATCTCGATGGCCCCCATGTTCACTTCATATTACTGTCTGGTGTTCCTGTTCTTTTCCTGTGAACCTTGCCTTTTCCTTGCCAACGTCTGATTATTCCCCTGACTTTATCGATCCCTCATGTTTTACTCTCTTTTGACATGTCTCCAACTTGTTGTGCCACTCAACTGGGAAGCTGATAGTTAGCTTTGACATCCTTCTTTTATTTTTTGAACAAAACTTAACACTAAAACGTTTTACAGGCAGATTTTTGAGAGAATGAAATGCAATGACTTTGAAAATGAATGAGCGGAAATGGAGAAGGAAAGGACAAGACTTATCTGAGTGGAAAGGCTAGATTCCATTAGATCATGCCGTGTCATTTCGGATCCCTAAACCTAGTCTGTCTAACCAATCAATTGTTACTTAACCACATTCGTACGCCTCATACTTTTACGCCCGACTTTTAACAAAACCCAAACTTTGACTTCTTTCACCATGTTTCAAAACATCTTTCAACCACAGATTTCCTTATTTGCACAATCTGAAGACTCAT
>NC_031993.1:40835723-40835940 GCF_001879085.1 Nicotiana attenuata
GTAAAATTTGAAAAAGTATTCCTTCGTTATCCAGGTGGGCGCCTGAACTTGAAATTGTAAAAAGTATTCCCCTTGTTATCCAGGTGGGCGCCTGATTTTAAAGAAATAACAACAACAAAGAAAATTTCTGCCCCTGTTTCAATCAAAGAAAACTTTTTAATATAAAATGGTGACTAGCTGCTGGCATTCTTGTTGGCCATGTTCCCGCTTCTGACAT
>NC_031993.1:40845267-40858300 GCF_001879085.1 Nicotiana attenuata
GGGATATATTTGGTTTTCTCCCTTTAAGTAACTCATAGGGAGTCTTCTCTACAAGAGGTCTAGTCATGCACCTATTAATGATGTAACATGCAGTGTTTACAGCTTCTGCCCAGAAGCTATGGGGCAGTTTACTAGAAAGAAGCATAGTCCTAGCCATATCTTCAAGTGTCCTATTCTTTCTTTCAACTACTCCATTTTGTTGTAGAGTCCTAGGGGCAGAAAAATTATGATCTATGCCATGCTCATCACAAAATTCAGCAAACTTAGCATTTTCAAATTCAGTTCCATGATCAGACCTAATTGATGCAAGTTGATTACCTAGTTGTTTCTGAGTTTTTCTAACAAAGGCAGTAAATATGTTAAATGCTTCATCCTTAGATGTTAAAAAGAATGTCCAAGTAAACCTAGAGTAGCCATCAACAAGCACCATCACATATTTTTTACCACCTCTGCTTAATATTCTCATTGGACCACAGAGATCCATATGAACCAGTTCTATCGACCTGGTCGTGCTTACCAATTTCTTGCTTTTAAAAGAGGATCTTACCTGCTTCCCCCTTGCACAAGCCTCACAAACTTTGTCTTCCTTGAACTTGATGTTTGGCAACCCTATCACCAAGTCCTTGGAGACTAATTTGTTGAGTTGATTTAGACTTGCATGACCAAGTCTTTTGTGCCAAAGGAGGGGATCATTGTCCAACACACTTAAGCAAGTGAGTTCATTTTCTGAAAGAGTGGACAAATCCACAATGTAAATATTGTTCACTCTTTTTCCCTGCAAAACAATCTTATCAGTGGTAAGATTTATCACAAAACATTTGGTAGAGGTGAATACTACCAAGTTACCTCTGTCACACAATTGTGATACACTGATTAGGCTATATTTCAAGCCATCTATGAAGTAGACATTCTCAATGGAATGTGAGTCTGTCTTACCTACCTTTCCAACCCCAATGATCTCACCTTTCTTACCATTTCCAAAGGAGACATTACCTCCTTTTAGGTTCTCAAGTGAAAGGAACTAGTTCTTACTTCCAGTCATATGCTTTGAGCAGCCACTATCCATGTACCATATTTGGCTACTCCCCTTCACTTGGACCTCTTGTTCATCATCTGATTCTCCAATGGCCATAAGTGCTTGTTCATCTCCAGCTTCATCTTCTGAATCCTCATCTGAGCTTTCTCCCTAAGCAGCAACCATAGCCTTTGTTGATCCTTTGTTCTTCTTGGGATGAACCTGTTCCTTCTTCCTGTTTCTTCGTTCAGCCCTTTCTTTCTTCCATTCAATTTCCCTCTGAGGATAGTTCTTGATCATGTGGTCAGTCTTACCACATTTATAGCATCCCTCGTTGGTCTGTTTTTCAAGGGCCCTTGGTTTGTTGAAGGTTGCACCTCTCGAAGAACCCTTTCCTCTCATTAGGTACTTCTTGAAATCCCTCGTGATCATAGCCATTTCATCATCCTCTAGGTCTGCACCTTCAGCTATTCTGAGGGCCAGGCTTCTTTCCTTCTTGGGTGCATCCATCTTCATGGTTTGCCTTCTAAGTTCATAGGCAATGAGATTTCCAATCAGCTCATCCAACTTGAGAGTGGCAATGTTCTTTGATTCCTTAATAGCAGTGATTTTGCTTTCCCAAGTTACTGGCAGAACCCTTGTCAAGATTTTCTCAACCTTGTCTTCTTCAAGGATAATCCTTCCAAGAGACTTAAGTTTATTTGTTAGTATTTTGAACCTTGTATACATCTCTTGGATGGTTTCTCCTTCCTTCATGGTAAAATTCTCATATTGAGAATACAACAATGTTCCTCTTGATCTCTTTACTTGAGGAGTTCCTTCATGGGCCACTTGTAAAGTGTCCCAAATCTCCTTAGCAGTAGTACAACTTTGAATTCTGTTGTACTCATCTGGACCAAGTCCACACACGAGCCATTTCTTAGCCTTAGCATTCTTTTCCCCCTTCTTCAAGTCTTCAGCAGTGCAATCAGCTCTAGTCTTTGGCACATCCATTCCTTCAGCATTCTTCTTTGTAGTGGCCAGGGGACCATCAGTAACAATGTCCCAGAGTTCATAGTCCTTTCCTATGATGTGATATCTCATCCTGTTTTTCCACCAGGAATAGTACTGGCCATTAAAGAGTGGATGCCTAGCAGTGGATTGTCCTTCCCAGTTTCCAGGTGGTGCACTCATCTTGATATGTACCTAAGGTGTTAGCCTCTTCAAGGATAACCTGCTCTGATACCAATTGATGTTTTATACTTCAATACCACACAAGAGGGGGGGGGGGGTGATTTGTGTGGTACCCAATTTTTTGCTTAACTTGATTATAGAAGGACCTGGTTCTTCTATGTGTTCCAACTACTACTGGTGCGGAATAACAAGTACAAAAATTAAAGAACACAAAGATTTTACGTGGAAAATACCTGGCTCAAAAGGTGAAAAAAATCACGACCTACTTTCCAGTAGGATTTTCCCAAACTCTCCACTAAAATAACTGAGCCAAAACTACATTTACAAAAACTCTTTTGTAAACCTAGGATTAACCCTAATCCCGTTGTAGCACACAGCCTCAACTGTTGCGACAACTTCAAGTTAACTCTAACTTGAAAACTCTGAGTACCTAATACAGTTGCTTCTAGATAAGCTGGAAGGTACAATATTAAAACACCTACTACAATTGAACTAGAATAAAAGATAGACACTTGGAACTAGTTCTTCTATCTGGTTCAAGTAGCTTCAGGTTGGCACGCTTGAATTACACACGAACTGCTTGCAAAATTGCCTTGCTATTTTGCTCTCAATTCACGTTTAACTTCTGCTTATGTGCGTTACCTGTAAAAGAGAACAACACTAATACTTAAGGAGTTATCAATAAGAGATTAACTAGAATTTTGATGCTACTCTTCCATGGTGGAAGAGTTCTAGTTGATCTCATCCTCTAACTCTATCCTTTTCGTAAGCCGTGTTCTCTTTGTGCAAGGATTCTTTCTCCTTATCCAATATGCAACCTTTTCGATCATGATCAGGAGATATCACTTCTGATAAGATAGGTTTATCTCCTTCACGTGCATCTCACACGTTTGAGTTGACCATAACTATGCCTCACAAGGATGGACCTGGTCCATGTCGAAGTTCCTTTGTCAGTCTTCAAAACTTCACCTTTACTTGGTCCAACAAGCACTTCCCTTCTTGATTCCTCATCGTGTGGTTTGATTCCTTTGAGGCTTATGCCTTTACTTCTTTCCTACTCAATCTATGCGACATGAAGCGCTTATTATAAATCGAGAATTGAGAAATTTTAATGGTACTGCAGATGTGGTGTGTGATGTTTCCTCCTGCGAGTTTAATTGGGCAGCGAAGGATGAGGAAGGTCATGTGGGAAGTGTCTTGTGGTGATTAAACTCCTAGAAGGCTAAGTGTGGGAAACAGGAGTGGAGTAGTTGCTTAAAGGAGTGAGTTTGACCAAAGTGGGAGAGTGGCAGAATATCATATGGGTTCAGTGGCAGGGTAACTACACACCTTGAGGAAAAGTCAGAGTGATTTGGGAATTTTAATGGATGGTGATTAGGTCCACGGGCTTAATTTGAAATATTGGCTATTATGCGGCGGGAGATTGGATACAACAGATAGGGGGGTTGCTTGATACGAAGAAGGATGCAATATAACTTTGAATTGGATGATATTGTCGCACATTTGGTTGATGTCCATAAGAAGTGAACGGACTAGTACGGTTGGTAAATGAGCACGGGCTCAGGGTGGGTTATCGAGGTCGTAGTGATTGTACCCCGTGCAGTAACGTTGGAAGATGTCGGCATGTAATTTCCACAGGTGGGTTATCTCCTGTGAGTAGATCAGCGGTCGCGTGGTTGATGAAGCTTCTGCGAAGAATCCTACTGGCTATCCAGCAAGAAGTCGATATGTGAATGTCGCGAGAGATTCAAAGTGTTCATGAAATGCTAACGGAATGATTTCAAGGAATTTGGCGGTTGATTGCGCAAGGTTATGTTAATGAGAGATAAAGAATCTTGGTGGGCCCCAGAGTTGTGTAATAGTAGCTTCAAGCTAAGTGGGAGAGTCCCACCGCCTACGATTGGGTTGCGCGGGTAACTACTTGTGAGGTTTCTGGCTATCGGCATTACTGCGAGTTATTTCAGCTAAGGGAAAAGAAAATAAGTGGTAATTCGAGCAAATGGTTCAAGAGATGTGTGCCATAAATGGCCATATCAATTATGTTCAGGCTTGGGGAAGGTTTAGGATTTACGCTTCGTGTAGATGCGGGTGCTTCATTGAGAGGGTGTTCATATGCTAGAAGAGTCTTGGAGTTGATTATATTCAGGACCAAGTCAGAGTGGGTGACTGTTAATAACAGTCCTAGTGGATTCAGAGGTTAAGGCATGGCGCCTAAGGATTTCGAGTCCATAAGTATTGTTAAGAATTGAGCTTTGCAGTGGATTATGAAAAGAGGCTCAGAAGGTTCTATAATATCTTCGGCTTGTAGTATAGCTTTTAGAGGAATGAAAAGGGATGACTTTGGATTCGCAAAGGATTTTCAGAATGGGTATTTCAGATGAATATGCGAATATACGCACAAGGAGGGAATGCGACGATTTGTGGGATTTCAGACATCATAGTCACGTGATACAAGGCCACTCAGGAAGAGTGCAGATTGAGTTCGTTATATGTTGAATGGAGTTATTATTGTTTCTGAGGCGATTAAGGATAAATTAGTAGAAGTTAGATTGATTAGCCATGGTTGAATTGGCATATTGGTGGAAGTGGCCAGTTCCTCCAGTGTGATTGAGTTATGCCGGTGATTTGTGACGATACGTGCGAGGCTTGACGGCCGCCGCAATTGATTTTATTCGAAAGTATTCTAGTGTTATGGCCCTGTTATGTGTAGGCGGATCCCGGAAGGGCTATGGTGTCTTAGACCACTACTTAGAGATTTGCATATTCTACGGTTATGAGAATTCACTTGTGTGTAGCTATGGTTCTCCTAAAATGAGTTAAGTGAAAAGTTTCTATAGGCTGAAGTATTAATCTATTAGTGGTTCCGGAGTTATGATGAAAATCTTGTGCTATCGCATATTTGTATGTTGGGTGCAGTGAGTGGTATGGAATTTGAAAGTGAGGATCAAGATTGTGGTTCGGTGTTGACAAGGACGTCACGAGCTCGGATGAGCAGGAAAGAGGTTTGAATGTGTAGAGTAAGCTGGCATTGTCTTCGACGTCACCTGAGATCGGTGTTTTGTGAAAAGGGCTTTGCATCCTGGTTAAGGATTCTTGATCGCTTTTCAGTGTTAGTGCGGCTGGTGATATGGATGTGCAGACCTGTTATCTGTTACGGAAGGTCGTGGGAGCGTGCCCCACGGGAAGGTTGTATAAGTGTGGCATGTAGTCACTTGATTGATTGAAGAATTAAACCAAGTATGAAGATTGTGGTGATACCGTTAATTTGAGAATTTATGCCTGGAGGGCACTCGGTTTATTGGGTTGTGGATTGTGGAGGATTACTTCGGTTATGACGGTTGTTCTTGTGTGTTATGGGGAAAAAAGGGGTTATTATGGAACCAGGAAAGATTTTTGGCCTAGTTCGGTACGATCAGAATTGGCTTAAGGTCTGTGAATGGATTTAAATATGAATGTGGGCTCTATATCAGGCCGGATGTGTTCATTTCGGCATAGCTCTCCTTATGGAGGAGCACTCAGACGTTGGATGTTATTTCGTCGTTGGCTATTTCATGTGATGCTATATTGCGTCGTGTGAGTTGTGAGACGGCTTGCTAAATTTCTTATGTGTTGAGGTTCTGCGCAGCGACGGTGTTATGTGAGCAGGATGGCTCTTGAGATTCAGATCATATATCGCACCTCAGTTGTGCTTGAGTTTTGTAGCCTATGGCGCTATATGTCTCCCCAGGGATGGTATTGTGCACTTAGCGTGCTTGTGGCCGATGTGGATACCCAATTTTTCCCTATAATGTTTTGTCAAAATGCATATATACCTCCAAAACTAGGCATTAGCATCAATTAATATTTTTCATAATTTCTGCATTTCAAAGGGTTTTAATTAATTTATCCCAGTATTGTTATTTATATAAACAATGACTAATTGCATCACAAATAGTTTTATGATAATTTTGTGGCTCAATTTTATCATTTGTATTTGTACTAAGTTTTAGTTATTTCACAAGTATCCGTATTTGCAGTTTTGGGGTTATAATTGCAATGACTTTGCAATTATAGCCTATGCGTTCATTATAACATTATTTCACCGAAAAATAGCATTTTGTATTTTTCAAATACTAAGTAATTGTTTTAAAACATTTCTAGGCATGAAAATCATTTTATAATTTGTTAATTATTTTTTAAAATTGTTTTTATCAATTAAATGGGTATTTAACAAATAGCCCTTTTATTTTTCGGACCTAGCCCATTAAATCAGCCTAATTTCAATTCCCCCAATCCCAATTCAATTAAAACCAGCCCAAATCCACCCCAGCCCAAACCAATTAAATTCAACCCGCCCCAACCCAGAACCAATCGTGACCGTTGATCTGTAAGATCAACGGACCATATCACCCCTTTCCTTTTTTATCCCTAAAGACCCCTAAACCCTAGTCATTTGTCACCACCGGCCGCCCTGAAATCCTCTCTTCTCTAATTCTCTCTGCGACCAAAATCTAACCCTAGCCGCCGCCACCTAAAACCAGCCCTAACCCCTCCGATTATCACTCAATCCATGAATTTCCATGGCTGTTTGAGACTTCTACTGGTCTCCTACTTCCCCCGGTTGCTCGATTTTGTGATTTCATGGAAAGATCTCGAAGAGATCTAGTCCAGATCTTGTTCAAAACTCTCTAAGAGTCCGTCTATGGTTTATGAGTGCTACTCCCTCGATGTTTTATGGTTCAAAACCAGATTCTCTGTACCCCTCCCCTTTTCCTCAAAACCCTAATCTTTGAACATGAATCCGTCCAGATCTTTGTAGATCTGAAACGATTCGAGCATTATTTGGTGTTTTCCCTCGAAAATCTTTTGTTTGGTTAACCGCTTCGATTTCATTTACCTTCTTCTAAAAACTAGGGTTCATTCTGAGTTCCTTCAAAAGGTTTTTGACTTTCAAATGTTGAATCTGACTATCTCTTTACATGTTTGATTAATTTTCGTGTATATGCTCAAACCCTAGATATTCTTGTTTGTGACACTGAGTTCTTCAATTTTTCCGTTATTGTGTTTATTTCTGTGAACCAGTAATGTTGACTGATTCTATTTTAAGTTTTGAATAATTCTTTCCTGTTAAAATCAATATTCGTTGGGAGTTTTACTGATTGATTTCAATTAGGGATTCGAATAATTTTCCTGTGAAAATTGATATTTTCTAGGGGTTTTACTTGTTTCCTTATTTTTGACCTTGATTAATTATACTTACCTAATTAATTATCAGTACGGTTTGGGGATTTGACTAATTCCCTATATGGTACGATATTGATCACTTGCCTTATTTGAGCCCTAGTTCTGTACCGTTAATTGATTCTCCTCAATTTAAGGGGTCTCTTCCGGATTTTCCACAAGAATTGATCCCCTAATTGGCTGATTGATTTTATTTGATTTTTTTACAGACTGTGATTTCTTCTTTACCTTATTTGTTTTACCACGCTAAGTGCTATATATACCCTCTCATTCTGATTCTTAAAAGATGAACGACAGTTTACAAAAAACACACTCACACACAAACTTTGCTCTCATCTCTCTACTAGTTGTGTTCATTATTTGTCTAGTCGGCTGAAAGCCTGGACTAGACTGTTGAATCTTGCCTACTTTACTTTCTGCCTCTGCTTCTTTAACTGGTATGCTCTCATTTTACTATCATGCAAACCTCTGTATGATTTGATCTATGTACTTCCTATTCCCAGCATGCCCATTTTATGTTGCTAAATCAGTAGGATCTTTATATCAGCCTGTTTATCTTTAACTAGACCTATGTGATTCATGTTTATTATTCTTAGTCAGTATGTGTACTGCCATTCAATTACACTACATGCTTCCTGCTATTCAACTTAACCTATATGCTTGCTTAAAATAACATGCCTACTTCTGTCTTAATTGAACCTATGTGTCCACTGCAATAACATGTTTACTTCTATGTTGACTGTAATAACATGTCTATTTCTGTCTGATTGAACCACGTGTGTCCTGCTCTCTGTTATCCTTGTTTTAGCTAGATTTCTGTGTTTCTATATGAACCAGACTCATGCTTATTTCTTCCTAACTAGTATCTTAAGTTCACGTCTAACTAATATGACTCCCCAGCCCTACTATCCCTCTATATGTGACTGAATGCTCACCTAGTGGCAGTTAATTAACTAAATGAAAACTCTAAGTTATCCCGTTTCTGTATACTATTTGACTGTTGGGACCTTTGTTTGAGTTACAATGATTGAATGACCTTGTTTGCTCCTTACTTCCTGAGAATCCAAAACTATTTTCTTAAAAAACTATCTCCTGTTTTAAACCCCTATTCTTAGAACACCTAAGGTCTTGCCCCTCTAGTGTAAGCACTGCTTAGGAGTCCATGAGGCTCCTCTGAACTTTGACACACTGGAGTTGGCTTTTCAAACTTTCTCACAAAGGGTCATTTGAAAGTTTTCCTGGTGTGAGCATTGCCCGGGGTCCCTGAGGCCCTTGGGAACTTTGACACACGAGGACACTATTGGGTGCACTATGAGGTTATGGCATTTTTGACGGGTTGAAGGACTGGTTTGCCAGGTTTATCCTTTGGGCCTATATTCAGGCTCTCTATAGTTGTAGCTGTAATTCATTATTAATGTTGGTCTGTAATAATAATCTTTGTAAATAGATATTGGGGAAATTAGTAAAAAGGAGGGATTCTTATATGATTTTTGTGGGGAAACCGGGTAGAAATCATGCCTCTAGGTCTATATTATGCATTAGAAATCATGCTTTGGGTTCATACTATGCTTACATGCATTAGAAATCATGTTTTAGGTTTACACTATGCTTACCTGCATCAAAAACCATGCTTTTAGGATCACTTGGCATACTAGACAACATGTTATAGGCTCACTACCTCATTTGTTACAAATTCTGTTTCTGCATAATCATCACCTAGGAATCCTGTAATTAAGTTAATGCTATAATCCTGCCCAATAAAAACGTCCATTCTTTGTGCATTAGAGATCCTGCCTTAGGACTATATTTGTATTCGCTTTAAACCATGTCTACATCGCCTAAGCCAATAACTATCGCGTCTATAAAAAAGTTTTAAAAACGATCCCAACACTTAGATATCATAGAGATAAGTGTGTATGAACCAATTTTGTAATGTAATATTCAGCACCTATACCAGCATGCCTATAGGACTTAATAAATTAAATTCGTTGTAAACTGATTCCCAGAATTCTGATTGCATTTAAACAACATGTTTATAGGGTATTACAAATCCACGCCTATGCAAGCCTATAGGTAATCAAGGTCAAATAAAAACTGTGAAACTGTGCTTTGCTTATTTGTGACTGCCCAGATTCAACAGGTTCTAAAAAAAATCAGTAGGCAAACTGATTAGGCCTCTATCACTTCGCCTCAACACAATGCTGCATATTCTTTGCTTGTCATGCTCACCTAGATATCCTATTCTAGGACCTTTCTGAAATATCTAAAATCTGTTGTTTGAGATGTGCACTTACCTGCTCTATTTGTGGAGGTAAAACGTGAGCATTTTAACTGTTCTATCCTTGGTCCAGTCCTACGTATTTTGTTTGTCGCCTAGAGTTTTTCTCCTTTTGATTACTGTAGGAGAGTCTATATCCACCTTAACTAGAAGTCCTAAATACCTCCGAGACTATATAAGTAAGGGGACGGGTAGTGCACGCAGAGGATACATCTTAAGGTTGCTAGAACACTTTAGGCTATGACAAAGGGGAGGGTAATTGGGTAGTAAAGGATATGATGACCTGTGCGCTAATGCCACGTGTAACCCCTCTATTTGAGAAAGGCTTATCGGGTATTGTACAGATGTGATCCTATAGGCTAACAAACCTAGGACTTCCCTCATCTTATTTACATATGTGTGCTTAGACTGCTTATCTGTCAAATTTCCTTTATCTTAAATGTATGCTTAGACTTTCTATCTGTTAAATGACTAATTCACATTTTGAGTTCGGCCGGGACCCACCGTTGTGGACCGCGAGGGGTGCCTAACACCTTCCCCTCAAGGTTATTTTGAGCCCTTACCCAAGTCTCTGGTAATGCAAACCGGTTTTATGAGTTACTTGCTTTAGGTGCCCTAACGCACTTTAAATCCGTTAGGTGGCGACTCTTCAAAGTCAAATACCCAATTCCCAAAAGGAAAAGGAGTTGTCCCAATATGTCGAATGCCGATGCCCCCTTTTTCTCGCGAAATCGGGTTTGCGACATTTGTGAGGACAACTCGTTCCCTTTTGGGAATTGGGTTTTGGAGTTGAAGAGTCGCCACCTAATGATTAAAGTGCATTAGGACACTAAAAGGGTTTGAGTTTGAAGAACCAGAGTTTGGGTAAGGGCTAGAAATTATCTGGAGGGGAAGGTGTTAGGCACCCCTCAAGATCCACTAGTGTGGTTCCCGGCCATGTTATAATTGTGACTTCACATGATCAAATAAGCAATTAAGGGCTCAAATAGAAGGGGTTTGCATATAACATTGCAAATAAGTTGAAACTATGAGGAAAAGTAAAGAGGGCAGAAATTTGTGAAAGATTTAAACAAATTCTAAAGAAAGCAGATAAAAAGAAAAGTAAAGGGAAGGGGGTCCTAGGTTTATGATTAATATGGATCACGTCAATGCAATATCCAGTAATCACTCCTCAAAAGAGGGGCTACATGGGATATTAACGCATCGGTCATCGTCTCCATATCTACCCTTCCCACCCCGTTAAGGTATTAAAGCGCAGAATGGTATCGTTACTTATTGCATGCTATTACCCGTCCCAATCCTATCAGTCCCGGAGGCATTGAGACTACTAATCCTAAAGGGGAGGGAGTTGGGGCTTTTCAGAGTTTCAAAGGATAAAAATCTAGGCGACAAGCAATAACAAATAGCAGTTAAAGGGAGGACAAATAGCAGTTAAGGCTCATACAGGCCCCCTCACTTAGAAGTGCAAATATAACATGACTTCAAATACTGGTTTGGTCTGAATTAAATTAAGGCATTGGGATAGGCGGATTCATCACATATTTCTCAGATGAGGAGTCTGAATTAGCCTTGTCTGGATATAGTTATCAAAGACTGACACAGTTACTTAATTACCTAATAGTTTGCCTAAGTGAGGCCTATAGGCATGACATCTATTAGAGCGTATTGATTTTAAGGAAAAAGTTTGTTGGTTTTATCAACAAAGATCTGCAGATTTATGACTGATTCTAGATTCAAAACGAAGTTGATTCAGTTGATTTGCCCCTATAGGCATGATCTCTAAGCGTCATTGGTTTTAAAATAGTTACATAAATGCAAGGGTCCTATAGGCATGGCATCTAGAATGAATTGGTTATTATTGAGCCTAAAATTGTTTGCCTAATGGCGTGTATATGCAGAAGTGCAGAAAAGACCTAAGATCATGATTCTATATGCAGAACCTATAGGCATAATCTCTAAAATGCAGAAATGCAGAACTTATAAGCATGAGTTCTAAAATGCAGAAATGCAGAAGTGCAGAAAGACTTATAGACATGTTTTCTAAAATGCAGAAATGCAGAAATTATAAATAACCTATAGGCAAGTTTTCTAAAATGCAGAAATGCAGAAATTATAAATAACCTATAGGCAAGCTTTCTACCCTTTGCATGCATTCATCCCCCATCCCTTTCCACTAACCATCCCCAATAGTTATTACAAATTATTACAGACCCGAATGAATCAGAAAAGAAAAGTAAAATTACATCAGAAGTTCCAGCTACATCCAAACAGCCTAATACAGACTCAAAGTCCAACAATATGAGATAAACCAACTTCCAGGATCAGATTTCCAAAAGACCTTCTCATATTTTGGGTGTGTCAAAGTTACCAAGAGTCTCAAAAGGCTCCGGGCAGTGCTTACACCCCAAAACATTGCAGAATTAAGAACATAGTGCAGTGTGGAAATGCCAGCCCTCAGATGTCCAAGTTCAGAGGTAGCTCAAGGTCCCAAGGCAAAGCTCATAGGAGGGGGGCAGAACTTAGAGTCTAAGAGTGAGTGTAAGTGCATAGGGGGGAATCAGGGAGAGCCATGGCAGGCTGGTGGTCATGCCCAGCAATTGGGATGCTGGCACACCCCTAACTAGCCTGTTGGCCAAACTTAAGAGTTAGGATCCATTGTGGATCAGGTTATGGCCTGGGCAGTAATTAGGATACTGCCAAGGCCAAGACCTTAACTCAAGCACATAGAAGGGAATAGGGGTAAGGATTCGCACTAGAAACAGAAGCAAGGAAGGATCATAATTAGCACAAATCACTGAACATGAGCAGTAAAGTAAACAAAAAGGCTGAAAGTGTAAAGTAAACACATAGGGGCGAGGCAGAAAATTTAAATAAAAGACATACCAGTTTCAAAGGAAAACAAGTAAGAAAACAGTAGCCTTGGGAGAGCCAAGTTGCAAACAAAGCAGTTCCAAAAGATCTCAAGCAAAGCAAAGTGTTGGATTCAAACAGTATCGTAAGAAAGTATGTAATTAGAAGTGTTTTTTAGTTCATGTGAATCTCTATCCGTTTGTAAAGAGGGAAGACAGGCCTTTATATAGTTTTTGAAAACAAGCAGTACATTGGCAAAGAGTGCACAAACATGGAAATAGCAATCAATTAGTGTCAATTAAGACAACTGGAATCCTTTAATTAAGGAGTCTAGTTCAAACGGTTAGTCAAGGCAGAATAAGGAAAAGAAATCAGTTCAGTAAGGCTGATTAGGGCAAAGAAACCACATAGTGCATAAACAAGGCCAAATACATAGTGGGTAATTAAGGAAAGTTGAAATAATAGTGTGTTTACAAAGTAAAAATAGGGCATCAGTT
>NC_031993.1:40858911-40999813 GCF_001879085.1 Nicotiana attenuata
TATGAGAGACAAGCATACATAATAAAGAACACTGTTTCAAGGTCATGAGACCATGTTTGAGAAAACTCGGAGTTAAAACAAGTTCAGAAGAAAGAGATGATACGAGTTTTTAAACAACAGTAGAGAAAAAATATGCTTAGCAGGAACACGAATAGAGTTCAGTAAAGTGAGCAAAAATCACAGATTTCAACCATAAACACATATAGCAAAGAATAAGGGAAACAACACCAATTAATATGTGAGCATGGGAGGGACAACAAAGAACAGAAAAGTCTTGCATAACAGAAAAGAAACAAGAGAGCAAACTCGAGCATAGTAAGAAGCAAACATACGAGCATAAAACACACATAAAGAAGGAACAGGAAGAATCAAAATTTGAAGAAATCCCTTTTTTCAGAAACCCTAAAATTGAAATTGAAAAATTTTAAAGAGGAAATTTGGGGAAAACCTTTAAAACGTCAAGTAAAGACCAGGCATGGCACATATCTAAGAAAATAAGTAAGTATAGAACCTCAGATGGCCTAGAGTTGCAAAGAAAACCCTAGAATGAGAAAGGTCTTGAGGAAAGTCGGATCCTGAGTCGAAGAGACTCATATTGCTCGAACACGCCGGGAAAATGGCCGGAGAGGCCATAGGTCTACAGATCTGAGAAAGATCTAAAGAGAACCATCAGAGTCGAGCTTCAAATCTTTGAACAACTTAGGTTTAATGGTGAGAAAGGGTGAGCATAAGTCATCCATTGCCTGGAACGCCATGGATTCCGGTGGAATCGTGGTGGAATAAGGTGGGAATCGATTAGGGTTTTGGAGAGGCTAGAGAGAGTTTGAGAGACGAAGAGGGTTCAAAGGCGGCGTCTCTGATAGAATGAATTAGGTTTAGGGGGTATGGGAATTAAAAAGGAAAGGGGGAATCTCGGCCGTTGATAAAAATGATCAACGGCCTGGATTAAAGGGGAGCCGAANGAATTGGGTTGGTTTTAATTTTGGGCCGAATTGGGGTCAAATTGAGGCTAAAATTGAAAGGAAATGAGGCTGTAATTGAAATAGAAATAGGCTAGATGTTAAATAGCCAATTTTGCCCCTTTTCATTTTATAAAAATAGTAATAATGATTTTAAAACCAAATTAAAAGCACTGAACTAATTAATAATACATAAGTATTAATCCAAAAATAATGTAAATAATTTTATAATTATAAAATGCTATTAATCGTAAAATAGGCTATAATTGCAATTATATGCAATCTAGCCTTAGAAATACCCAATAAATTTGTAAAATATACAAAAATCACCTTAATTATACTTTGGTGCAAATATGAGAATAGAAATAAATTATTCACCAAAAATGATAATTTTGGGAATAATTATTGGATTTTGTACTGCTAGAAATAGACAATAAATTGATTTTAAAATCTTAAAAATTAGGGCAAAATACCAAAACTCTTGGCCATGCTTATATATGCATACACATGCTATTTTGAAAGTATTTTGAGTATGAGAATACATAGGGAAAAAATTGGGTATCAACAGCTGCCCCTCTTTACCCGAGAAGGATGAAAGAGTTGTCGGGTAAATATATGATGGCCAATTTTGACCGAAAGAAAACGATTTGGAAAGTTTCGACCGAGCTCTGGTTCCTGAGCTGCCTACATATCCCTGGTCTTACAGGAATCAGGCCATATGTAGTTCAGGGTCCATTGACGGAATATGCCGATGGAGGTTTTTGAAAAGAACGGACGCGATGTTTAGATTGAGAAAGGTGGTTGAAGTTTGATAGACTGCGGGAACTAGAGCGGGATCGCTCCTACTAAGACGGCTATTGATAGCCGGTGTACCTGCAAATGAATAATACCAACATATATTGTGCATAAATTTAAACGTGATGCAAGTTCCCATTGGACCATGAATGCTGTCTTCGGACGATTAGGATGACGTCCTTGGACCATGACGTCCTGGCCATGAAGCGTATAATAAAGGATTCGCAGGCTGTGAAATGATGTTCTCGGGCCATGAGGATGATGCCTCCGAACCATGATGCCTTTGAATAATGATATGCGAAAGGTAAAAATGGGGTCCTCGGGCCATGGCATGGCGTTCTCGGGCTATGAAAATGGTGCCTCCGAACAATGACGCCTTTGGAAAATTTGGCGATGTTTCAGCCCATGAAAATGCAGAAGTTGGCGATCTTTCAGCCGTTGCGAGACGTAAATGAAAGGCGGCGATATTTCGGCCGATGCAAGATTTAAATAAAGGTGGCGATCTTTCAGCCAATGCAAGAGAGAAAAGTGGCGATATTTCAGCCATGCAAGATGGAGACAGAGCTTAGTCTCGGAAGGCAGAAAGGTAGCCTTATGCAATGCAAGAAATGCAGATGGAGGTAGAGCTTAACTCGAAAGGCAGAAAGGTAGCCTTATGCAATGTAAGAAATGCAGATGGAGGTAGAGCTTAACCTCGGAAGGCAGAAAGGTAGCCTTATGCAATGCAAGAAATGCAGATGGAGGTAGAGCTTAACCTCGGAAGGCAGAAAGGTAGCCTTATGTAATGCAAGAAATGAAAGGCGAATAGTAATGAAATCTCTTAGCTGATAGATGATAGATGATAGCTGATTGCTATATTGTGGCTGCTGGGGATGTCACGTAAGGATAGCAATTGTAAATAGGTGATGATTCTGAGAGTTGTATTCCTGAACAGTATAAGTGCATAAATATTTGATGATTTTGCGGCTTGGGTGCCTGCATCCAAAAAAAAATCGTGAGTTTTGTAAAAAAGGGGGAAGTTTAGTCCGTCTTCCCGTGGACTTTACTCATCCTGCTTGGAGTTGTGTATCATTGGGGTAGCGTCGCTAAACAAAGCAATTTTGATAATGGTCATGCATGATTTAGTAAAAAAATGTAACGTAAATACACAATCGAAAATAGTTTTCTTTTAAATGAACCGACGACTGCGACGCGGTTCAAGACATTGCAACCTCTCTCGCTCCGGAATTTTGAGGGTCCTCCTCAAAATTCTGCCCCAGTTTACTGGGCTGGTGCTTCTGACGGCTGCGTGCGATGAATGGCTGAAGATCGACTTCGGAATTTTGAGG
This sequence comes from Nicotiana attenuata, assembly GCF_001879085.1. Lineage (NCBI taxonomy): Eukaryota > Viridiplantae > Streptophyta > Magnoliopsida > Solanales > Solanaceae > Nicotiana > Nicotiana attenuata. The sequence continues at coordinate 40,861,994 of NC_031993.1, forward strand.
GTCCTCCTCAAAATTCTGCCCCAGTTTCCAATGGCGGGGGAAATGAAAATTTTATTGATTTGTGACCGAACCCATAGGGCTGCCTACGTATCCCCTCTTAAACGGGAATCAGGTCAGGCGTAGTTCAAATTACATCATAAAGAAATCATAAATGGCTACACATAGTATCGCTTCACTGCATCTGAATTGATCGGCTTTGGCCAAACTTCTCCGTCCATTTCTGCAAGTATGAGGGCTCCTCCTGTTAGAACCCGGTGAACCATGTATGGACCTTGCCAGTTGGGAGAGAATTTCCCTTTGGCTTCATCTTGATGCGGAAAAATCTTCTTTAACACCAGCTGCCTGGTGTAAACTGTCTTGGCTTGACTCTTTTGTTGAAGGCTCTGGACATTCTGTTCTGATACAATTGACCATGGCAAACTGCATTCATTCTCTTCCCATCTATAAGAGCTAGTTGCTCGTAGCGACTTCTCACCCACTCTGCATCGTCAAGTTCTGTTTCCTATATGATCCTCAAGGAGGGAATTTCTACCTCAGCTGGAATGACCGCTTCTGTACCATAAACCAACATATATGGAGTTGCCCCGGTTGATGTGCGAACTGTGGTACTGTATCCCAATAAAGCAAATGATAGCTTTTCGTGCCACTGTTTATGCTTCTCTATCATTTTCCTCAGTATCTTCTTGATATTCTTGTTGGCCGCTTCTACAGCTCCATTCATCTGAGGCCTGTAGGCTGTAGAGTTCTTGTGATTAATCTTGAATGTTTTTCACATAGCTTTCATCAGATCACTGTTGAGATTGGAACCGTTGTCAGTAATGATCGACTCTGGGATGCCGAATCGACAAATGATACGGTCGCGAACAAAGTCTGCCACGACTTTCTTAGTCACTGCCTTATATGATGCTGCCTCAACCTATTTGGTGAAATAATCAATTGCCACTAGAATGATCCTGTGCCCGTTTGATGCGGCAGGCTCGATAGGTCCGATAACATCCATTCCCCAAGCGGCGAACGGCCATGGCGAGCTTGTTGCAGTAAGCTCATTTGGAGGCACCTTTATTATGTCTGCATGTAGCTGACAACGATGATACTTTCGGACATACTGGATGCGATCTGTTTCCATAGTCATCCAAAAATAACCAGCTCGGAGTATCTTCTTTGCTGAGACAAAACCGTTCATATGCGGACCGCAGGTCCCAGCGTGAACTTCTTCTAATAACCGGGATGCTTCCTTTGCTTCGACACACCTTAGTAATCCCAAATCGGGAGTCCTCCTGTACAGGATTCCTCCACTGTGAAAGAAGTTGTTAGATAATCTCCGAAGTGTGTGTTTCTAAGTAGCATTTGCAAGTTCTGGATATCCTCCTGTTGTCAAATACTCCTTGATGTCATGCAACCATGGTTTTCCATCCGCTTCTTCCTCGACATGAGCACAATAAGCTGGTTGGTCATAAATCTTTATCGGAATAGGATCTATGAAGTTCTTATCTGGATACTGAATCATAGACGATAGAGTGGCCAATGCATCGGCAAACTCATTCTGGACTCTAGGGACATGCTGAAATTCTGTCTTTGTGAACCTCTTCCTCAACTCCTGTACATGATGCAGATAAGGGAGTATCTTGGAGTTCTTGGCTGCCCATTCTTCTCGGACCCGATGTATGAGCAAATCTGAATCCCCGATCACTAGTAACTCCTGAATGTTCATATCAATGGCAAGCTTGAGCCCTAAGATGCAGGCTTCGCATTCGGCCATATTGTTGGTGCACGAGAACCTGAGTTTGCCAGATACCGGATAATGCTGACCGGTTTCTGATACTAGGACTGCTCATATACCAACTCCTTTGAAATTTGTTGCTCCATCGAAAAAAATTCTCCAACCATCATAGGATTCTGCAATATCTTCTCCTATGAAAGATACCTCTTCATCAGGAAAATACGTCTTTAGAGGCTCGTATTCTCCATCCACGGGATTCTCGGCGAGATGATCTGCCAAGGCTTGTCCTTTGATTGCCTTTTGAGTTACGTAGATAATTTCGAATTCGCTCAGCAGGATTTGCCACTTGGCTAGTTTGCCAGTGGGCATGGGCTTCTGAAAGATATATTTCAGCGGGTCCATTCTTGATATGAGGTAAGTGGTATAGGCACAGAAGTAATGCCTCAACTTTTGAGCTACCCAAGTCAGAGCACAACAGGTGCGTTCCAATAGGGAATACCGGGCCTCGTACGGGGTGAACTTTTTGCTGAGATAGTAGATGGCCTGCTCCTTTCTCCCAGTTTCGTCATGTTGTCCCAAAACACAACCGAATGCCCCATCCAATACTGCAAGGTAGAGCAATAGAGGTCTACCAGGTTCGGGCGAAACCAAAACTGGCGGTGTTGACAGGTATTCCTTGATTCTGTCGAAGGCTTTCTGGCAATCATCAGTCCATTTGGTAGCGGCGTCCTTCTTCAACATTTTAAAGATCGGTTCACAAATGACAGTTTATTGATTTGTGACCGGCTGATATGGTTGAGTCTCCCCCTTAAACTGATCAGGTCCTTCTTGTTCTTTGGCGCTGGTATTCTTGATGGCCTTGATTCTGGGTCCAATTCTATCCCTCGGCTACTCACAGTGAACCCAAGTAGCTTCCCGGCAGGAACCCCGAATGCACATTTTGCGGGATTCAGTTTCAGATTGTACTTTCTCAGTTTGTTAAAGAATTTCCTTAGATCTTCCATGTGGTCAGTGGCTTTCTTGGATTTGATGATGACATCGTCTACATACACCTCGATCTCTTTGTGTATCATTTCGTGGAAAATAGTAGTCATGGCCCTCATGTAGGTGGCCCCAGCATTCTTTAATCCAAATGGCATCATTTTGTAACAATACATTCCCCGCGGCGTAATGAAAGCCGTTTTCTCAACGTCTTCCTCATCCATCCATATTTGATGATACCCGGCAAAACAATCAACGAACGACTGCAGCTCGTGTTTGGCGCAGTTGTCAATCAGGATGTGTATGTTCGGTAGGGGAAGTCGTCTTTCGGACCGGCCCGGTTGAGATCCCGGTAGTCGACACAGACTTTAACCTTCCCATCCTTCTTCAGCACTGGCACAATGTTGGCTAACCATGTTGGGTACTCCACTACCCTGAGAACCTTGGCTTTGACTTGCTTGGTAACTTCTTCCTTGATTTTTAAACTCATGTCAGGTTTGAACTTTCTGAGCTTCTGCTTTACTGGCGGACATGTCGGATCTGTTGGCAGTTTGTGAGCTACAATAGATGTACTGAGACCAGTCATATCATCATACGACCAGGCGAATATGTCCTTATATTCCCTTAGAAATTCCGTGTACTCTTTCTTTTCCGACGGCGACAGATGAACACTGATGCGCATTTCCTTGACATTCTCTATATCCCCCAAGTTGACAACCTCAGTTTCGTCTAAGTTAGACTTAGGCCTATTCTCAAAATCCTCAACCTCTTTAACGACCTCTTCTGGTATATCATCCTCTTCTGAGTCTATGTCCGTTTGTTGCGTTGTCTCGTTGTATGTCACAATCGTCGGTTCACCAAGATAAGTAATAATAATACTGTGTAAAATAAAGTAAACGATAGAAAAATAATAAGAGCGAGATTTATAAGAAATTGAAATGCTTTGGATAAATTTCATAATTGTTTTGAACATTGGAGCTCTTATTTTCAAAATTAAAAATGCGTAAAGGAAATCAACTAGTAAAAGGTAATGCATGGTGCTTTGTTCAACCTCGCTACCCCGAAGCTCTCCGGGCTCTGGTGGTTCTGATGGACCAATTATTGAGGTGTGCTCCTCATCTCACAGCTTGTATGGAAGGGCCTTCCTCTCCTTCCTCCTCAAAAATGACATAGCAGTCCATATCGCCGTCTTCCAAAAACAGATTCCTCATTGCCGCCAATGCTTCCTCTTTTTCTGGCCCATATACGACATTTGCTGGCTGGAAAGTCTGCTCCAGGCGAGGTATCGGATGCTCCAGTGGGTAGTAGGGACTGCGCCATGGTGGCGACCAGTGGTTGAACTCCTCCCAAGTGTATTCATACCCCAAACCAAAAGTGGTGCCATGTTTCTTCAGCTTGATGGGTTTGGCGATTCCCTGGAGGTTTTTGCCAAGTCCCTTGCCAGGTTTGTATCCACACCAATTCAGTATGCTTTCAATCTTGTTGTCCCACCATTTATCCTTGTCCACGGCGTTGACCCGCTCAATGTGGTGGTAGGTTTCTCCGCCTATTTTCCTTCTTCCTCCTATTGTCGGGATGGTCTGGCGACTGTATATGGGATTGCTACCGTCGCCGTGAATAATCACTTCTTGGTGATTCCACTCAAATTTCACTGCCTGGTGTAGGGTTGATGCTACGGCACCGGCGACGTGAATCCAGGGCCGTCCCAACAGCAAATTGTAAGACGCTGGAACGTCTATCACTTGAAAGTCAACGTCGAACCAAGTCGGTCCCATTTGTAGACACAAACTGATTTCCCCAATAGTGGACCTTTGGGATCCATCGAAAGCTTTGACATTGATGGCTCCATCCTTGATCTCATGTAGGCTCTTTCCTAATGTTCTGAGAGTCACCAGTGGACAAATATTGAGGTTGGACCTTCCGTCAATCAGAATTCTGGTGATGAAATAATCCTCGCATTGCACAGTGATGTGCAACGCCTTGTTGTGGCTTAGCTCTTCTGGTGGCAGCTCATCTTCGTGGAAAGTTATTTTGTGACTCTCCAATACTTGCCCTACCATGTTCGCCATTTCTCCTCCAGTTATGTTGCTGGGTACATATGCCTCACTCAGTATCTTCAACAAGGCGTTCTTATGTGCATCCGAACTTTGCAGCAGAGCTAAGATGGAGATTTGAGCTGGCGTCTTGTTCAGCTGATCAATGACTGAGTACTCTTTTGCTTGTATCTTCCTCCAGAGGTCATCAGGCCCAGTTTCAGTGACGGTCGATCGTCCAGAGGCTTGCTTACTGGACTCAGCTAGATGTTCTAGAGTATAAACCCTACCGGTTCTGGTCATACCCTGTGCTGTAATTACTTCTCCAGATTTGGTTTTCCCTTTCCTTCTTGCTTCGGCAGTGTAATCCCAAGGAATGGCCTTCGTATTGAATGGTGCTATGGTTGACATAGCCACAGGAATGGGTACCCTTGCTTTGGGGGGTAACACAGCAACTTCAACTGGTACCGGTGCCTTTGGGGATCCAAACTCGACCTCAATCGGTCCTGGCGCCTTTGCAGAGGAAGGTGCCTTGAACTCAAGTGGTATGGACATGTTCACTTCAGCGTCTCCAGAAGGCTGGATCTGGACTACAATCGGATTAAGTGTGACAGTTGGTTTCTTTGGCTCGTCATCTTCGGCAATCAATCCGATCGATCCTTTGGGGTTCCAATCATCTTCTATCTCTATCATGTGAATGCCTCCGCCTTTGTGGTCGGGCAGGGGGTTGTTGCGAACATTAGGAGCAGGCTCCTTTGCCACAATAATCTTGTTGTCAATTAAAGCTTGGATTTTATCCTTCAGCGAGCGGCATTCGTTAATGGTATGCCCCTGGTATGCAGAGGTTTTGTTTGGTTGACCCATTGGGATGGATTTTCTGGAGTTATGGCAGGGATAGGGGTGACGTAACCAGCAGCTTTGAGCCTTTCATACAGCTGGTTGATTGGTTCGGCGATGGCGGTGTATTGTTTGAGAGGTCTACGATCGAAGTTAGGTCGCGGTCTAGGGAAGTTTTGGCGGGTGGGAGGTGATTGATGGTGAGGGGGTTGAGTATTATAGGCTTGGTAGACGGGTGCGGGTTGGGAGTGTCTTGGTGAGGTGGGTTGATATGTGGGGGGTGGAGATGATTGGTAAGTGGGTGGTGGATCTTGGTAGGAGGGCGAGGGTGCTTGGTAGTTTGGGGTAGGTTGATATGTGAGTGGAGGTATTGGGTAGGTTTGGTATTTTCTTGGGGATTTTGTTCTCTGCAACCATCACGGCACTCACATCCCTTTTCTTGGATGCGCCGCCAGACTGTAGAGCCTTGTTGGTGGCTTGCAATGCTTCAAAGTTAGTGACCATACCACTTTCAATTCCTTCCTCGATCCTCTCCCCTAGCTTGATGATGTCGGAAAATTTCTGGCCTTTAATTAGCATCAACCTTTCGTAGTACTTTGGGTCTTGAGCCCGGACGAAAAACCTGTTCATTTGTTCTTCTTCTAAAGCCGGTCTGACCTTAGTAACTTCTGATCTCCAACGAGTAGCATACTCGCGGAATGTCTCTGTGGGTTTCTTCTTTATGTTCTGGATGTAGAATACATCTGGCGCATTTTCCGTATTGAATCTGAACCTATCCGTGAAATTGGACGCCATACCTACCCAGTTCGTCCACTTCTTGGGGTCTAGGCTAATGTACCAAGATAGAGCATCCCCTTTCACACTTCTCATAAAGAGCTTCATGTGAATCTTTTCATCTCTTCCGACTCCGACCAGCTTATCGCAGTACGTCCTCAAATGGACTCTGGGATCCCCTGTGCCATCAAACATTTCGATCTTAGGAGGTTTGTACCCCTCAGGAAGTTCGACATCTGGCTGAATGCAAAGGTCCTCATAATTCAGCCCCTCGATACCTTTGTTTTCTTCAACACCCCGAACTCGGCTAGTCAGCTTCTTGAGTTCTGCGGCCAGGTTCCTAATAAGAGAGTCTTTTTCATCAGACTTTGGTGTGCTTGAAATTGGTTGAGTATAGTGTGGTATGGTTTCCACATAGATGGGGGTGTTGTGGGGGTGATCATTTGTGGAGTTTAGTGGTTCAGGAATGAGTAGTGGGGTGTTGTTTGAAGTGTGACATGTGCTGCAGTGTTGATGGGGAGCGGGTTGTTTCTGTGGGTTCGGGATGTTTTGTGGAGGTGTAGGATTTTGAGCATTGGTAAAGTTGACATCTGGGGTAGTGAGGGAAAATGATAAGTTTGCTAAGTTCCAAACTTGGTCTAGTTCTTCCTGAAATTTTAATAACTTCTGTTCGAGCTGGGCGACACTTTCCTTGGAAACTTGAATACCTTGGGGAGCCTCTACCCTTTCGGCCGAGTTGTTCAAATCTTCCATTTTTCCCTTGTTCTTGTTTCTGATAGGACTCGGAGGAGGAGGAGGTGGAGGGCCCTTAGATCTTGTGGAGTAAGATGATGATGCCAGAGTGCACGAACTAACCTTTTGGGGAGGGGAATAAATAAAAGTAAACACAAAACAAGGTAACAAGTTAGTGAGGATCATGAAGAGGAAAACGTTGCAATATTTAAACACATAGTGCAAGAATATAAATCGTGTCCTAATTTGGGTGCCTCGTTGTGCCCGAGGTAGGCCTAGCGACAAGTTGATTTGGAGAACTTATAATGCTAAATGCCTCATTTTATTGATAAAAATAAGACGAGTCCCAAAACGACACTAAAATTGCGGAAATAAAATGTCACTAATGGCCATTGGCCTTATTACATTTTTGAATGGAAAGGTAAATTCCTATCTATTTGGTCCTAGAAGGGCCTTCCCCAGGTTGAATGCTCTCGTTGGTCAAATCCTCCAGCTCGCGTAGGTTCACTAGTAAAATGCCTTTGCCAGGTGTTCTCCTTCGTTTCCCTCAGCGTTCTGGCAATCAGTGACTCTTTTCCTCACTCTTCCTTCCAACTCCAGCAGACTGTATTCCAGATATTCCAGCTTCTCACTAGCCTTGGTGACCCTCTCTTTCCATTCATTGATTTGGTCACTTGATGGGAGATTCCTCCACTAGGTCAGCAAGAGTGAGGGTATACTGACCATACCGAAGTCGGGACTTTGTTCTCCATTTTCTGCAAAACAAAAGGGTTAAGACCATACCCCCCACCGGACTCGACTATTTAAACCAATAATTAGCATTAAAGCATTTAGTTCTCCAAATAAATGCACAGAATGTGGTGGTGTCCGTTTGGGTTTCAAGGAAATCCGGTGGACTTTGGACAAGGCTATCTTAAAGAGTCATTATGCGGACAACATAACTGACTCGGCTAGGTTTGACAGTGATGCATGCACATTTGAACAGAGTAAGGTTTCTATGGGGTGTTAGACTGGTACCCTTGAGCGGACAACTCAAGAGGGAAAGGCACGGAACCGTCGACTGCACCGCTGATCGACTTTACTGCAAATAGGCCTTTGCCAATTTTATGGGGTGTAATATCGGAAGGGCGCAACCACTCATTATAATCGTTGCTATGGTATTTGTTTGGCACGAGTTGAATATGATGTTGAGGATGCAATTACAAGAATGAAACAGGTTGTCATGTATTTGCATGTTCATAAAGCAATGATTACAATAATTGCTCATAATTACAACAATATTGAAGGAAAGCGGTAAAAGGAAGCATTAAAGAAAAGAAACAAAGAGCCAAGTCTGTTTCGAAGTAGAAGAGGGATAAAATTAAATAAAAGTAATAAAGAAGCAATAAAGTCACAAATAACATGAAGTGGTAAAAGCCTAAATAATATCCCCAGTGGAGTTGCCATGCTATCGACGCCTTCTTTTTCTCGCGAAATCGGGTTTACGACATTTGGGCGGACAACTCTATTCCTTTTGGGAATTTAGGTTTGAGATTTAGAAGAGTTGTCACCTAATGATTAAAGTGCATTGGGACACTAGGAAGGGGTTTGAGTTTGAAGAACCAGAGTTTGGGTAAGGGCTAGAAATTATCTAGAGGGGAAGGTGTTAGGCACCTCTCAAGATCCACTAGTGTGGTTCCCGGCCATGTTATATTGTGAATTCACATAATCAAGTAAACAATTAAGGGTTCGAATATACCACATTGCAAATAAGTTGAAAAACTTTTGAAAGTAAGCAGGGAGAGCAGGAATTAATGGAAAAAAAAATTTGAATAGTTTTACAAGAAGAGATGAAAGCAAACAGAGGGAGAGGGGTCCTAGGTTTATGATTAATATGGATCATCCACGCAACACCCGGTAACGAATTATACGTGTGGTGTTATCACGTGATCATAATCTCCATATTCTACCCTTCCCACCCCGTAAAGNAGAGAAAGGATATAGAATGGCTCCTCAAGCCTGATCCGTCTGCATGGGCTGATCAGTGGTCCCCTGGTCCTCTGTACTGGCAGGAACCTTAGACTGGTTCCCGGCCTGCTGCTGCTCTGCTGCTGGGACAGGGGCCGGGTCATGGACCGGCTGAACATCTGGTGGAGCAGTGGAGGTACCCTCCTGAACCTGTGCCACCTCTATCACAACACCCTCATTGCTAGGAAGCTTCTTCTTCTTCCTTGGGTGCCTAGGCTCCTCCTCCTGTTGTGGCTGTGCTGCTGCTGGATCTAGAGATGGATCCCCCAATAGCAAGTCTAGTGGCATTTGGTCTGCCAAAAGCTTGTCCACATCTGCTCGCAGCTTCTTTACCGACTCCCGAGACGCCCTTGACTTTCTCATCTTCTTATGTTCCTTGGCAAGCTCCTTCAAAGCCTTGCCATGCGAGGCTACCGCCGTAGTCAAGGTAGCCTGGGTCTCCAAAATCTTCTCCTGATTGACGAGGAGCTTCTTCAATGTCTCCTCAATGGAAGGACGAATTTGAGCAATGGCTGGTGCTGAATGTGCCTCAACTATAGTAGCCAATGTGGACAACTTGGATGTCGCTACTGACATCCAGTTGTTTAGACTGGCTAAAGACTGACTGAGCTGGTGGGCAGTGAACCGATGAGTCTTTGAAACAGGAACTGCCTGGTCAGTTGAAGTAGAAGGACCTGGGGGTAAGGGCTCACTGGTGGAAGTGGTCGGGATGGAGGATGGTCCAGTAGAAGGCTCTACCGCAACTGGCTCCTCAGACTGGCCAGCTGGGGCAGAGGTGGGTGGCTGGTACTTTTTGGATTTTGGGTTGTCTGAACCCAACTGGCTATACCATGAATAGGGGGCCACCGGCTTTGTCTTGAAATCAAAACATTTTTTCTTCACCTCCAAATCCCTAAAGTACATGGACACAGTGTTCGGGAAGGGGTAGTTTGTGTTGGTCTCCTATCCGACTGCAGAGATCACCCTCAAGATGATGTTGCCCACATTGAGAGGAAGCCCGGCCATGATAGATGCCACAAGAACAGCCCGGGCAAGAGGAACTGAGTGATCATGTGTGGAGGGATCAAGTCTACTACAAACGAATGTCAACCAACCCTTTGCCTCAAAATTGAATGTGTTCCGTAGAATCTTCTCCCCTGCCTTCAACTATTTTGGAACAGTGCCCGGGGCTGCCAAGTACTCGGCCAACCAGGGACGCACCTCCTCACCCATTGCTAACTTCGCTAAGTATTCTGTTTCATCCTCCTCTTTGAACCCCAAATATTCATTCAAGGACTTCCCATCAAAAACCACCATTTTATCCCGCACCTTCGTCGCCTTTGTGTCCTTAACCACATGAGAAACATTGCAATAGAACTCTTTTACCATATGCTCATTGGCATCAATACATCTCTCCTTGAAGAAGCCCCAGCCATCTCTAGTACGGAATTGCTCTTGCACCTTTGGGTTGAGAGGTAGAAGATCATTGTCAATGAATTGTCTCTCCGGGATCAATTTCCTCACGGGCCACCACTCTCTAAATTTGTGGAATGCTATCTCACTCACAAATCTGTCTGCCCAGGCTTCAGGTTTTCTGGTTCGATCAACTCCCCCGACTTGAGGCTCACCTCCCTCACCATATCCTGCACTCTCCCCAGATAATGAAGTTGTGGGGGAGGTGGAGTATTGTTCTTCACTTCTTGCTACGGACTCATCAGACGAATCCGAGACTACGTTGACCGGTCTCTTGGAGGTGGGTGAAGGTGAAGGGGTGTCATGTAATTGGAATGGGTCAGAGGTGTGAGTGGGGGCTGATTCTGAGGTGATGCTCCGGGAGGGTGCATACTCACTCCCCGAAGAGTGGGAGGCAGCCCTATCAGCAGCCCGTATCAGCTTATGGGTCTTTTTAATGTTTGCCCGGGCCTGGGGAGTGAGTTTAGCAATTCTCTTTCCCTTTCCCCCTCGGGAGGAACCACCTCTCCCGGGTTGTTGTTGTTCTTTACCTCCTCGTTTCTTAACCATGATCTGCAAAAAATACACGTCTAACATTGTTAGTTTAAGCACATGCAGTGAATTAGATGAATCACACAGGAGGGGAAAACACAGTTAATTTGCATAACACAGAAGCAGAACACAGGGGCGCGGACCGCGTAGGTCTGGAGCCGGACCGCGCAGAGCATATGCCCCCGGTGAACCTCTCTGAATCCCCCCAACGCGGTCCGCACTGATATGGACCGCGACCGCGTTGGGCCAGTGCGGACCGTGCAAAAATATGACGCGGCCGCGCTGGCTAAAGTAGGCACCACAGAAGAATCCATGCGGACCGCGCAGAAAAGATGCGCGTCCGCGCTGGGCCATTTAATTGAACTGAGCTAGGGTTTAGCGTTTTGGTCTATTTTTCATCAAATCTTTGAGTCCTAGTTGTCCCTACTCAATTACTCAGATTGAAGTTCATGCCCAATGTTCAATATAAACACAAAAAACTAAGCTAATCATTAAACCTAAGAAAAATGAGAAGAAAATAAGAAGTTATACTACTAGGAAGCAAGCACAATAATTAAAAATTAAAACTATGAATGAAATTAGCAAGGAATATTACCAGGGATTATGAAGATTCAACTACTTGAAGCAAAGGTCTCAGTGAATAGTAAAAATTTAAGCTCAGGAAGCCAGAGTGCGTGAAGGGTAAAATGAGGCCTAGGGTCTCTATTTATAGAAAACTTGTGGGACCCATCACCTACCTACCAGCGCGGCCACGCAAAAATGGACGCGGACCGCTCTGGATTTCTATCCTTCACATTGAACTGAGCTGCCCACGCGGACCGCACTGTTTTGTTACGCGGCCGCGTGGGAAACTTCAGAGAGCATGAACATTTGGGCCTTCCCAGCGCGGACCGCACAAAAGTGCTCCGCGGCCGCGCTGGCAACTTCAGAGACTCAACACCTCATTGTACCAGCCTACGCGTACCGCACTATTTTGTAGCGCGGCCGCGTTGGCAAACTTCAGAGACCTGACATTTTTTTTTTGCTTTTGTTCTGCACTGGTTCAACATTATCCCTGCAACATCTCACAAACCATTAGCTCAAAAATCCTAGTCTATAAAGAAAATCAAAGAAATAGAAAAAGACATGGGTTGCCTCCCAAGAAGCGCCTGATTTAACGTCGCGGCATGACACATGTTACCATCTCATCATTTCAAATGAAGGAGTGCCACCACGTGGCTGTCATCAATCTTCCCCAAGTAATGCTTCACGCGATGCCCATTAACCCAGAATACCTCACCATTTTTGTTTTTGAGATCAAGAGCACCAAAAGGAGTCACAAATACCACTTCAAAAGGGCCACTCCACTTAGACTTGAGTTTGCCCGGAAATAACCTCAACCGGGAGTTAAAAAGAAGAACCATATCACCAACCTTGAATTCCTTTCCCCGAGCATATTTGTCGTGAAGGTACTTCATCTTGTCCTTGTACAAGGACGAGCTGGAGTAGGCATGAAATCTAAACTCATCAAGCTCATTCAATTGCTCCACACGGAGATTGGCTGCAACATCCCATTCCAAGTTCAACTTCCTCAATGCCCACATAGTCGTGTGCTCAAGTTCCCCCGGAAGATGGAAAGCTTTACCAAACACCAACCGATACGGAGACATAGCAATTGCAGTCTTGTAAGCCGTCCGATAAGCCCAAAGAGCATCGTCCAATTTCTTCGACCAATCGGTCCTATTAGCATTCACCGTTTTGGACAAAATACTCTTTATCTCCCGATTTGAGACTTCCACTTGTCCGCTAGCTTGTGGATGATAGGGGGTGGTCAACTTGTGTTTCAATAGCTCAAAAGACTCCATGCACTTCTCATCAAAGATAAACTTGACATCCTTCTCTAAAAATTTGCAAAGCGGGTTCACAATTTTTGAAAAATCTTTAATGAATCGCCGGTAGAACCTGGCATGACCAAGAAAACTCCTCACCCCTTTGACAGAAGTAGGGGGAGGGAGCCATGAGATAACCTCTATTTTTGCCTTATCAACTTCAATTCCTTGCCTTGAGATTTTGTGACCCAATACAATTCCCTCGTGCACCATAAAGTGACATTTCTCCCAGTTGAGCACAAGGTTGGTTTCTTCACATCTTGCCAAAACCCTATCCAAGTTCACCAAACATTCCTCAAATGAATCTCCCACCATGCTGAAGTCGTCCATGGATACCTCCAAGATATCCTCCACCATATCGGTGAAAATTGCCATCATACATCTTTGGAAGGTCGCTGGGGCATTACATAGCCCGAATGGCATTCTCGAGAAAGCGAACGTGCCATAAGGACATGTAAAGGTTGTCTTCTCCTGATCCTCCGGGGCAATGAGAATTTGATTATACCCCGAGTAGCCATCTAGAAAACAATAAAAGGCCCGGCCCGCAAGACGATCGAGCATTTGGTCCAAGAATGGTAGTGGGAAATGATCATTTCTTGTCACCTTATTCAGCTTTCTATAGTCCATACACACTCTCCAACCCGTAACTGTCCGAGTAGGAATCAACTCATTGTTGGCATTGGTCACTACCGTCATTCCACCCTTCTTTGGCACACATTGGACCGGAGAGGTCCATGAACTATCCGAGATCGGGTAAACCACACCGGCGTCAAGCCACTTGATAACCTCTTTCTTTACTACTTCTTGTATCACCTCGTTGAGTCTCCTTTGATGTTCAAGAGATGGCCGTGCATCCTCCTCCAAGATGATCTTATGCATGCAAAATGCGGGGCTTATTCCCCTGATGTCCGCCAAAGTCCATCCTATTGCCCTTTTTCGCTTTTGAAGCACCTCCACAGTGGCCTCAACCTGCAAGTTAGTAAGGCAAGAAGAAAGAATAACTGGAAGAGTAGAATTAAAGCCCAAGAATTCATACCTGAGGTGTGGAGGAAGTGGTTTCAACTCCAACACCGGTGGCTCCTCAATTGATGGCTTGGTTGGCGGAGTTTTGCGATTCTCAAGATCCAAAGATAGTTTCCTAGGCTCATATGAATATGAACCCATTCCATGCAATGCATTCACGCACTCCACTCTACCGGCATCATCATTGACATCCATGTTAAGAAGCACGGCTTCAAGAGGATCTTCAACATTAATCAAGGCACTTGTGTCATCCACTATCACCGCCGTGACAATGTCCACAAATGAACACACCTCCATACTATTGGGTTGTCTCATTGATTTGCACACATGAAATACCACCTTCTCATCACCCACACGGAATGTTAACTCCCCTGCTTCCACATCAACCAATGCCTTCCCCGTAGCTAGGAAAGGTCTAATAATAGGCACTTCGAAATCCACTTCACAATCCAATATGACAAAGTCGGCCGGCAATATAAATTTGTCCACCCGGACAAGCACATCATCGATTATACCTAAAGGCCTCTTCATCGACCGGTCCGCCATTTGGAGTCTCATTGAGGTTGGCCTAGGTTGCCCAATTCCCAAAGTCTTGAAGACTGAGTACGGCATCAGATTAATGCTAGCCCCCAAGTCACATAGGGCCTTAGCAAACTCCGCACTCCCGATAGTGCAAGGAATAGTGAAAGCTCCAGGGTCTTCTAGTTTCGGGGCCATAGAATGCACAATCGCACTAACTTGGTGCGTCATCTTTATTGTTTCACACTCCATAGAACGCTTCTTGGTGACTAAATCCTTCATAAATTTTGCATACCCAGGCATTTGTTCAAGTGCCTCCACTAAAGGAACATTGATTATGAGGCTCTTCATCATGTCTATGAATTTCTTGAACTGATTGTCATTCTTTTGCTTTGCTAACCGTTGAGGATATGGTGGAGGTGGTCTAGGCAAGGGTGCCTTGGACTTGGGCACCGCCGGCTCGGGTATATCAATAATGTGTTCCCTAGACGGGTTCACGGCATCTTGAGTCTCTATCCCGGCCTCATCATCAATATCAATCCGCACATCATTTGTCACTATTGGTTCAACCACATTGTCAACATTCAAAGGTACATAATCATCATGCAACTCAACTTTATCATTCACAACCCGATTCTCATCCGAGGCATGCACATCACCGCCTCTTCCACTCCTAGTTGTAACCGCCATCACATGATTGTTACCCCCCTTCGGGTTCACTACCGTGTCACTTGGTAGCGCACCTTAAGGTCGGGTATTTAAAGCTTGAGAAATTTGTCCTATTTGCACCTCTAGGTTCCGGATAGATGTGTTATGTGAAGCCAATTGTGCGTCAGAATCTTGGTTCTTTTTCATCATCTGCTCGAACATCATCTCTATCCGTCCCATATCACTTCCGGAAGAACTAGGCCCTTGTGACTGAAAGGGGGGTGGATTGTTTGGTTGTTGGAACATGGGGGGCCTTTGAAAGCCTTTCCCCCTACCACCATTATTCCACCCTCCTTGATTGCTATTGTTGTTGCTCCAATTGCTGTTGTTCCCGTTCCAATTGCCTTGGTTATTACCTTGATTACCCCAATTGTTGTTCTGATTGTTATTGTTCCAATTGTTACCACCTTGTTGTTGATTATTGTTATTCCAATTGCCGCCTCCTTGTTGATTGGCCCAATTGCCTTGGGGGCGCCATTGTTGATTCCCTTGATTTCCTCTATTTCCTTGGTAGTTATTGACATTTTGGCATTCCTCACTTTGATCATCATAACACTCGTTCGAATAACCACCACCATCATTGTTGTTGTCAAACTGCTCACCGTTACCTTGAGGTTGTTGTTGCCCTCTTTGCCTCCTTTTTAGCATAGAAACATTCTCATTGCATTGACTTAGCGCGGATTTTGTACTTGCTGCAATTGCGCCTTCGCCAACTGATTCATTGTTGTAGTAAGTTCGGCAATAGCTTGGCCATGGTCATTCAACTCCTTATGCAAATGGATGACCGTGGGGTCACCTTGGGTACATTCGCTCGGCTTGCCCCCATTGGTCGGGCCGAAGAGGTTGTCGGCCATTTCATCAAGTACGTCACATGCCTCTTGGTAAGAAAGTTTCATAAAGTTCCCACCGGCCAATTGGTTCACAATGCACTGATTCGTGGTGTTGATGCCCCTATAGAAAGTCTGCTGGATCATCACCTCAGTCATGTCGTTGTTAGGGCACTCCTTCACCATTGTTCTATATCGCTCCCAGATCTCGTGCAATGGTTCCGTTGGCATTTGCTTGAAAGCTAGAATCTCGTCCCGAAGAGCCTCCATATGACTTAAAGAAAAGAACTTGGCAATAAATTTGTCCGCCAATTTATCCCATGTGGTGATAGAATGATTTGGTAACCTTTCAAACCAGTCCAACGCTTTGCCCCGAAGAGAAAACGGGAAAAGCCTTAATCGCAACGCATCCTCTGACACGTTTGTTTGTTTGCTGCCCCAGCAAGTATCTACGAACCCCTTCAAGTGCTTGTGTGCATTTTGGTCGGTGGCGCCCGTAAAATATCCCCTTTGCTCGAGCAAGGTCAACATGACATTTGTGATTTGAAAGTTCCCCGCCCGGATTCGGGGAGGAACGATGGCACTCACGTATCCTTGATTAGGAAGAACTCTTGGGACTGCTCTTGGCGGTGGCGGAGGAGTGTCTGGAATAGGATTGTTGTCATTTGCGTTGGCCGGACGGCCTCTACGTGGAACTTGAGGTGGTATAACCTCTTCGGGCTCAAGATCCTCTGCCTTTGGGGATCCAAACTCGACCTCAATCGGTCCTGGCACCTTTGCAGAGGAAGGTGCCTAGAACTCAAGTGGTATGGACATGTTCACTTCAGCGTCTCCAGAAGGCTGGATCTGGACTACAAGCGGATTAAGCGTGACCGCTGGTTTCTTTGGCTCATCACCTTCAGCAATCAATCCAATCGATCCTTTGGGGTCCCAATCATCTTCTATCTCTATCATGTGAATGCCTCCCCTTTTGTGGTCAGGCAGAGGGTTGTTGCGAACATTAGGAGCAGGCTCCTTTACCACAATGATCTTATTGTCAATCAAAGCCTGAATCTTGTCCTTCAGGGAGCAGCACTCGTCAATGGTGTGCCCCTTCATGCCGGAATGGTATGCACAGGTTTTGTTTGGGTTGATCCATTGGGAAGGATTTTCTGGAGTTATGGCGGAGATGGGGGTGACGTAACCAGCAGCTTTGAGCCTTTCATACAGCTGGTCGATTGGTTCGGCGATGGCGGTGTATTATTTGGGAGGTCTGCGGTCGAAGTTTGGTCGAGGTCTAGGGAAGTTTTGGCGAGTGGGAGGGGATTGATAGTGAGAGGGTTGAGTATTATAGGCTTGGTAGACAGGTGCGGGTTGAGAAGATTTGGGTGAAGTGGGTTGGTATGTAGGAGGTGGAGGTGATTGATAGGCAGGTGGTGGAGCTTGGTAGGAAGGTGCGGGGTAATTTGGGGTAGGTTGATATGTAAGTGGAGATATCGGGTAGGTCTGATATTTGACTGGTGATTTGGTTCTCTGTGCAACCATTACGGCACTTACGTCCCTCTTCTTGGATGTACCACCGGACTGCAGAGCCTTATTGGTGGCTTGCAAAGCTTCAAAGTTGGTGACCATACCAGTTTTAATACCTTCCTCGATCCTCTCCCCTAGCTTGATGACGTCGGATAATTTCTGGCCTTCAATTAGCATCAACCTTTCATAGTACTGTGGGTCTTGAGCCCGAACAAAAAACCTGTTCATTTGTTCTTCTTCTAAGTCGGCCTGACCTTAGCAGCTTATGTTCTCCAACGAGTGGCATACTCGCGGAATGTCTCCGTGGGTTTCTTCTTTAAATTCTGGATGTAGAATACATCTGGCGCATTCTCTGTGTTGAATCTAAACCTATCCATGAAATCGGACGCCATACCTACCCAATTCGTCCACTTCTTGGGGTCTTGGCTAATGTATCAAGATAGAGCATCCCCTTTCAGACTTCTCATAAAGAGCTTCATACGAATCTTTTCATCCCTTCCGACTCCGACCAGTTTGTCGCAGTATGTCCTTAAATGAACTCTGGGATCCCCGGTGCCATCGAACATCTCGAACTTGGGAGGTTTGTACCCCTTAGGAAGTTCGACATCTGGCTGAATGCTAAGGTCCTCATAATTCAGCCCCTCGATACCTTTGTTTCCTTCAACACCCTGGACTCGGCTAGTCAGCTTCTGGAGTTCTCCGGCCAGGTTCCTGATAAAAAAGTCTTTGTCATCAGACTCCGGTGTGCTTGAAATTGGTTGAGTATAGTGTGGTATGGTTTCCACATATATGGGGGGTGTTGTGGGGGTGATCATTTGTGGAGTTTAGTGGTTCAGGAATGAGTAGTGGGGTGTTGTTTGAAGTGTGACATGTGCTGCAGTGTTGATGGGGAGCGGGTGGTTTCGGGATGTTTTGTGGAGGTGTAGGATTTTGAGCATTGGGAAAGTTGACATCTGGGGTAGTAAGAGAAAATGACAAGTTTGCCAAGTTCCGAACTTGGTCCAGATCTTCCTGAAACTTCAATATCTTCTGTTCAAGTTGGGAGGCACTTTCCTTGGAAACCTGAATACCCTGGGGAGCCTCTACCCTTTCAACTGCGTTCTCCTTTCTGATGTTGTTCAAATCTTCCATTTTTCCCTTGTTCTTGTTTCTGATAGGACTCGGAGGAGGAGGAGGTGGAGGGCCCTTGGATCTTGTGGAGTAAGAAGATGATGCCAGAGTGCAAAAACTAACCTTTTGGGGAGGGGAATAAAACAAAAGTAAAAACAAAAAGGTAACAAGTTAGTGAGGATTGTGAGAAGAAAACGTTGCAATATTTAAACACATAGTGTAAGAATATAAAGCGTGTCCTAAATTGGGAGCCTCGTTGTTCCCGAGGTAGGCCTAGAGACAAGTAGATTTGGAGAACTTAGAATGCTAAATGCCTCATTTTATTGTAAAAAATAAGACGAATCCCAAAACGACACTAAAAATTGCAGGAAATAAAATGTCACTAATGGCCATTGGCCTTATTACATTTTAAAGCAAAAAGAAAAGATCCTAACTACTTGGTCCCGGAAGGACCTTCCCCAGACTCGGCATCTTTAGCTCCATCGAACAGCTTCACCAGCTCACACAGTCCCAACAGCAAATAGGCTCTAGCCAAGTGTCCTCCTTCGTTTCCCTCAGCATATACAGATCTGTCGCTATCCCAGAATAAAGTTGCAGCCTCTATGATTTTGTTGCGGGTTGGATTTCCAAAAGAGAAGGCAAATTTCCCAAATATTTGCAGACGAGAGTCTGATCACTGGAGTGATGGTCTTCCCACCAGCTTAGCAACCTTGGGTGAATGTTGGTTACCATGCCAAATCTGGGGACTTACCCCGTCGGACTCGACTATTTAAACCAATAATCAGCATAAACGGCATTTAGTTCTCCAAATAAATGCACAGAATATGGTGGCGTCCGTTTGGGTTTCAAGGAAACCCAGTGGACTTTGCACAAGGCTATCTTAAAGAGTCATTATGCGGACAACATAACTGACTCGACTAGGTTTGACAGTGATGCATGCACATTTGAATAGAGTAAGGTTTCTATGGGGTGTTAGACCGGTACCCTTGAGCGGACAACTCAAGAGGGAAAGGCGCAAAACCGTCGACTGCACCGCTGATCGGCTGGTTTTACCGCAAATACGCCTTTGCCAAATTTAGGGGGGTGTAATATCGGAAGGGCGCAACCACTCATTATAAGCGTTGTTATGGTATTTGTTTGGCACGAGTGGAATATGATGTTGAGGATGCAATTACAAGAATGAAACAAGTTGTCATGTATTTGCACGTTCATAAAGTAATGATTACAATAATTGCTCATAATTACAACAGTATTAAAGGAAAGCGGTAAAAGTATTAAAGAAAAGAAAACAAAGAGCCAAGTCAGTTTCGTAGTAGAAAAGAGATAAAGACATTAAATAAAGGCAATAAAGAGACAATAAAGTCACAAATAATATAAAATAGTAAAAGCCTAAAGAATCTCCAGCGGAGTCGCCATGCTGTCGATGCCCCCTTTTCTCGCGAAACCGGGTTTGCGACATTTGTGAGGACAACTCGTTCCCTTTTGGGAATTGGGTTTTGGAGTTGAAGAGTCGCCACCTAATGATTAAAGTGCATTACAACGCTAAAAGGGTTTGAGTTTGAAGAACCAGAGTTTGGGTAAGGGCTAGAAATTATCTCGAGGGGAAGGTGTTAGGCACCCCTCAAGATCCACTAGTGTGGTTCCCGGCCATGTTATAATTGTGACTTCACATGATCAAATAAGCAATTAAGGGCTCAAATAGAAAGGGTTTGCATATAACATTGCAAATAAGTTGAAACTGTGAGGTAAAGTAAAGAGGGCAGAAATTTGTGAAAGATTTAAACAAATTCTAAAGAAAGCAGATAAAAAGAAAAGTAAAGGGAAGGGGGTCCTAGGTTTATGATTAATATGGATCACGTCAATGCAATATCCAGTAATCACTCCTCAGAAGAGGGGCTACATAGGATATTAACGCATCGGTCATCATCTCCATATCTACCCTTCCCACCCCGTTAAGGTATTAAAGCGCGGAATGGTATCGTTACTTATTGCATGCTATTACCTGTCCCAATCCTATCAGTCCTGGAGGCATTGAGACTACTAATCCTAAAGGGGAGGGAGTTGGGGCTTTTCAGAGTTTCAAAGGATGAAAATCTAGGCGACAAGCGATAACAAATAGCAGTTAAAGGGAGGACAAATAGCAGTTAAGGCTCATACAGGCCCCCTCACTTAGAAGTGCAAATATAGCATGACTTCAAATACTGGTTTGGTCTGAATTAATTAAGGCGTTGGGATAGGCGGATTCATCACATATTTCTCAGATGAGGAGTCCAAATTAGCCTTGTCTGGATATAGTTATCAAAGACTGACACAGTTACTTAATTACCTAATAGTTTGCCTAAGTGAGGCCTATAGGCATGTTATCAGTTAAAGCGTATTGATTTTAAGGAAAAAGTTTGCTGGTTTTATCAACAAAGATCTGCAGATTTATGACTGATTCTAGATTCAAAACGAAGCTGATTCAGTTGATTTGCTCCTATAGGCATGATCTCTAAGCGTCATTGGTTTTAAAACAGTTACATAAATGCAAGGGTCCTATAGGCATGGCATCTAGAATGAATTGGTTATTATTAAGCCTAAAATTGTTTGCCTAATGGCGTGTATATGCAGAAGTGCAGAAAAGACCTAACATCATGATTCTATATGCAGAACCTATAGGCATAATCTCTAAAATGCAGAAATGCAGAAAAGACCTAAGATCATGATTCTATATGCAGAACCTATAGGCATAATCTCTAAAATGCAGAAATGCAGAACTTATAAGCATGAGTTCTAAAATGCAGAAATGCAGAAGTGCAAAAAGACTTATAAACATGTTTTCTAAAATGCAAAAATGCAGAAATTATAAATAACCTATAGGCAAGTTTTCTAAAATGCAGAAATTATAAATAACCTATAGGCAAGTTTTCTAAAATGCAGAAATTATAAATAACCTATAGGCAAGCTTTCTACCCTTTGCATGCATCATCCCCCATCCCTTTCCACTAACCATCCCCAATAGTTATTACAAATTATTACAGGCCCGAATGAATCAGAAAAGAAAAGTAAAATTACATCAGAAGTTCCAGCTACATCCAAACAGCCTAATGCAGACTCAAAGTCCAACAATATGAGATAAACCAACTTCCAGGATTAGATTTCTAAAAGACCTTCACATATTTGGGGTGTGTCAAAGTTCCCAAGAGTCTCAAAGGGCTCCGGGCAGTGCTTACACCCCCAAAACATTGCAGAATTAAGAACATAGTGCAGTATGGAAATGTCAGCCCTCAGATGTCCAAGTTCAGAGGAAGCTCAAGGTCCCAAGGCAAGGCTCATAGGAGGGGGCAGAACTTAGAGTCTAAGAGTGAGTGTAAGTGCATAGGGGGGGAATCAGGGAGAGCCATGGCAGGCTGGTGGTCATGCCCAGCAATTGGGATGCTAGCACACCCCTAACTAGCCTGTTGGACAAACTTAAGAGTTAGGATCCATTGTGGATCAGGTTATGGCCTGGGCAGTAATTAGGATACTGCCAGGCCAAGACCTTAACTCAAGCACATAGAAGGGAATAGGGGTAAGGATTCGCACTAGAAACAGAAGCAAGGAAGGATCATAATTAGCACAAATCACTGAACATGAGCAGTAAAGTAAACAAAAAGGCTGAAACTGTAAAGTAAACACATAGGGGTGAGGCAGAAAATTTAAATAAAAGACATACCAGTTTCAAAGGAAAACAAGTAAGAAAACAGTAGCCTTGGGAGAGCCAAGTTGCAAACAAAGCAGTTCCAAAAGATCTCAAGCAAAGCAAAGTGTTGGATTCAAACAGTATCGTAAGAAAGCATGTAATTAGAAGTGTTTTTCGTTCATGTGAATCTCTGTCCGTTTGTAAAGAGGGAAGACAGGCCTTTATATAGTTTTTGAAAACAAGCAGTACATAGGCAAAGAGTGCACAAACATGGAAATAGCAATCAATTAGTGTCAATTAAGACAACTGGAATCCTTTAATTAAGGAGTCTAGTTCAAACGGTTAGTCAAGGCAGAATAAGGAAAAGAAATCAGTTCAGTAAGGCTGATTAGGGCAAAGAAGCCACATAGTGCATAAACAAGGCCAAATACATAGTGGGTAATTAAGGAAAGTTGAAATAATAGTGTGTTTACAAAGTAAAAATAGGGCATCAGTTCGAAAATCAATCAAGAGGACCCCGGTTCCAATTGTAATCACAAGGAATTAAGGTAATAAAGGAAAGAGTCACATAAGTATAGAAATAATTCAAAAATTGGTACAGAATTACAGAAGATCATGTATTAAGGAAAGCATCACAAGCATGGGATTTTTACACAATAAGACCAAGTAAACTGCCGGTAGGGTAAAGGAGGTTCAATCTAAAAAAATCAGTGACAAATCATTAGCCTTATTAAAAGGATTTCAGAGTCAATCACTTGGTTGGTGAAAACCTTTTGAAAGAGGAGTTTTCTCATATATAAAGCACACAGCTCAAACAAAGAAAGAGTCTAACATTGAAAGTTTCAGAGTCACAAGCAAAAGAGATTCAAGTTCAAATACAGGCTCATAGTAAGTCTGAAAGCCTAGGGTTCCAAAGTGGAACCCTAATACAATTTACCCAAAGAAAACCCCCAAATCTTAGGGTTTCAAATTGAGTCAGACAAAGAGGTGAGAAAACAAGGTCATTGAAAGAGGCTCAGAAGCCCTTTTCAAAGACTTATGAGAGACAAGCATACATAATAAAGAACACTGATTCAAGGTCATGAGACCATGTTTGAGAAAACTCGGAGTTAAAACAAGTTCAGAAGAAAGAGATGATACGAGTTTTTAAACAACAGTAGAGAAAAAATATGCTTAGCAGGAACACGAATAGAGTTCAGTAAAGTGAGCAAAAATCACAGATTTCAACCATAGACACATATAGGAAAGAATAAGGGAAACAACACCAATTAATATGTGAGCATGGGAGGGACAGCAAAGAACAGAAAAGTCTTGCATAACAGAAAAGAAACAAGAGAGCAAACTCGAGCATAGTAAGAAGCAAACATATGAGCATAAAACGCACATAAAGAAGGAACAGGAAGAATCAAAATTTGAAGAAATCCCTTTTTTCAGAAACCCTAAAATTGAAATTGAGCAATTTTAAAGAGGAAATTTGGGGAAAACCTTTAAAACGTCAAGTAAAGACCAGGTATGGCACAGATCTAAGAAAATAAGTAAGTATAGAACCTCAGATGGCCTAGAGTTGCAAAGAAAACCCTAGAATGAGAAAGGTCTTGAGGAAAGTCGGATCCTGAGTCGAAGAGACTCATATTGCTCGAACACGCCGGGAAAATGGCCGGAGAGGCCATAGGTCTACAGATCTGAGAAAGATCTGAAGGGAATCATCAGAGTCGAGCTTCAAATCTTCGAACAACTTAGGTTTAATGGTGAGAGAGGGAGAGCATAAGTCATCCATGGCCTGGAACGCCATGGATTCCGGTGGAATCGTGGTGGAATAAGGTGGGAATCGATTAGGGTTTCGGAGAGGCTAGAGAGAGTTTGAGAGACGAAGAGGGTTCAAAGGAGGTGTCTCTGATAGAATGAATTAGGTTTAGGGGGTATAGGAATTAAAAAGGAAAGGGGGAATCTCGGCCGTTGATCAAAATGATCAACGGCCTGGATTAAAGGCAAAGGTTTCAAGTTGAGCAGGACTAAGCAAAATACTTGGAGTGTAAGTTCAGTGGTGAGACTCAAGGAGGGAAGGGGAGGTGAGGGCTGGGACTCGGCAGGNATTGGGTTGGTTTTAATTTTGGGCGGAATTGGGGTCAAATTGAGGCTAAAATTGAAAGGAAATGAGGCTGTAATTGAAATAGAAATAGGCTAGATGTTAAATAGCCAATTTTGCCCCTTTTCATTTTATAAAAATAGTAATAATGATTTTAAAAACCAAATTAAAAGCACTGAACTAATTAATAATACATAAGTATTAATCCAAAAATACTATAAATTATTTTATAATTGTAAAATGATATTAATCGTAAAATAGGCTATAATTACAATTATATGCAATCTAGCTTTAGAAATACCCAATAAATTTGTAAAATATACAAAAATCACCTTAATTATACTTTGGTGCAAATATGAGAATAGAAATAAATTATTCACCAAAAATGATAATTTTGGGAATAATTATTGGATTTTGTACTGCTAGAAATAGACAATAAATTGATTTTAAAATCTTAAAAATTAGGGAAAAATACCAAAACTCTTGGGCATGCTTATATATGCATACACATGCTATTTTGAAAGTATTTGAGTATGAGAATACATAGGGAAAAAATTGGGTATCAATATCGAAACCCGGACTCCGCGAGGGAAAAGGGGGCGCGACAGCATGGCGACTCTGCTGGGGATATTCTAGGCTCTTACCATAACGAACTTGTTTCTGTGAATTAGTCTTAAGCATGCTTTATCCTGTGCACCCTCCCCCTTATTTGGATTTAATTGCTTATTTTCAAGCATTTATGATCTCCTTTATTTCCTAAAACTGACTTGTCTCTTTGTTTTCTTTTTTTCGTAACTGTCTTTCAATTATTTAAATACTGCATTTATCATTTTTAACGTGAAAATACTTGACAACATGCTATTTATTGTTGCACAAATCATGCTCAACATCATATTCCACTCGTGCGTAATCAATCCTATAGCAACGCTTGATGAGTGTTTGCGCTCTTCCTATATATCACCCTTTTAAATTCGGAAAGGCGTATTTGCGGTAAAACTAGTCGATCAGCGGTGCGTTGAATGGTTTCGTGCCTTTCCCCCTCAAGTTGTCCGCTTGAGGGTCCCAGTCTAGACCTCTATAGCAGCCTTACTCCGATTAATTGTACATGCATCATGGTCAAACCTAGACGGGTTAATATGTTGTCCACATAATAACCCTTTAAGACAAGCCTCACCCAAAAGTCCATCGGGTTTTCCGTAATCCCAACGGACACAACCACGATTGTGTGCATGAATTTGGA
Source organism: Nicotiana attenuata (assembly GCF_001879085.1). Taxonomy (NCBI): domain Eukaryota; kingdom Viridiplantae; phylum Streptophyta; class Magnoliopsida; order Solanales; family Solanaceae; genus Nicotiana; species Nicotiana attenuata. Next base: position 40,887,612 of record NC_031993.1, read on the forward strand.
GAAGTAAGTGCCAATATGCTAATCATTGTTGTATAAATAGGCGAACCTGGAGGGGGAAAGGGCCTAACCATCTTTTGTTTTGCAGAAAATGAGGCACGAAGTCCACCGGTTCGGCATGGTCCGTAACATACCACCACTGATTGCCAGAACGCTGGGGAAGGCGAAGGAGGACTTTTGGCAAGGGCATTCTTACTGCTGAACCAGCGCGAACAGGGGGAATTGATCGACAACAGCATCCAGCCTGGAGAAGGTCCTTCTGGGACCAAATAGATTAGGTTTACTTGCTTTTCAAATGTAATAAGGCCAAGTGCCATTAGTGTCATTATCTTATTTAGTATCATTTTGGGTCGTCTATTTTACATTAATAAAATAAGGCAATTATTGGCACTAAATTTCTCCAAATCTATTTGTCGCTAGGCCTACCTCGGGCACAACGGGGCTCCCAAATTAGGACGTGAATTTACATTCCTGCAATATGTGTTTAAATACTGCAAACTTTTCAGAATTATCACTGACTTGGCTACCTTTTGTTTTTCTTTCTTTCTTTTTATTATTCCCATTCCCCAATTGGTTCGTGCATACTGGCATCATCAGCTTATCACACAAGATCCAGGGGCCCTCCACCTTCTCCTCCTCCTAGTCCACCAAAAGGCAAGGGAAAAGCAAAAATGGAAGATTTGAACGGCACCAGAAAGGAGAACAACACACAGGTTGAACATGCAGAAACTTCTGATGGTCGGGGTACCCAGGCCCCAAATAAAGTAGCTTCACGACTCGAACAGAAAAAACTAGAACTCCAGGGTGAGCTTGAGCATGTCCGGAATGTGGCAAACCTATCCTTCTCACTTAGCGTCCCAGACATCAGTCATCCAAACACTCAGAACCCCGCACCACCTCAAAACACACCCAACAAGCGCCCACAAAATCCTCCCGTACCTCCCCACTATACAACTCCACCACAAAATCAAACTACCCACCACAGTACCATCCAAACACCTACCATACTCCACAAAATACTCCACCACTATACTCAAGCTCCAGGTCACCAAAACAGCCCTATATATGTGGAGACCCTACCTCACTCCACTCAACCCATCTCATATGCACCGGAATCTGTTGAGAAGGACATGCTCATTAAGAACCTGGCCGAGGAGCTCAAGAAGTTGACTAGCCGAGTTCAAGGCGTAGAAGGAGGCAAGGGGATAGAAGGTCTGAACTATGAAGCCCACTGCATACAGTCGGATGTAGAACTGCCAGAGGGTTACAAACCTCCCAAGTTCGAGATGTTTGACGGTACAGGTGATCCCAGGGTTCATCTAAGGACCTATTGTGACAAGCTTGTCGGGGTCGGAAAAGATGAAAAGATCCGGATGAAGCTTTTTATGAGGAGTCTTACGGGAGATGCCTTGTCCTGGTACATCAGCCAGGATCCTAAGAAATGGTCCAACTGGGTGAGTATGGCGTCTGATTTTATGGACCGATTCAGGTTCACCACAGAGAATGCACCAGATGTATTCTACATTCAGAACCTCAAGAAGAAGCCCACCGAGACTTTCCGCGAGTACGCTACTCGTTGGAGGTCAGAAGCGGCCAAAGTCAGGCCAGCCTTGGACGAGGAACAGATGAACAAGTTCTTCGTCAGAGCTCAAGATCCACAATACTATGAGAGGTTGATGGTTATTGAACACCATAAATTTTCTGATATAATCAAATTAGGTTAAAGGATCGAAGAAGGCATCAAGATCGGGATGGTAACGAACTTTGAGGCATTGCAAGCCACTAATAAAGCATTGCAATCAGGGGGTATATCTAAGAAGAAGGACGTGGGAGCAGTAATGGTCGCCCAAAGACCCAAAACTCCATTCGTATACCGAACCCCCCACTTGCATATCAAGCACCTCCACCCACATATCAAGCACCTCCACCCACATATCAACCGTCACCTTCACCTACATATCAACCCTCATTCCCCAAATGTTCCCAACCAGCCACTACCTATCACACCTATAATTCCCAACCATCTCATTTTCAGTCACCTCCAACTCGTCAAAATTACCCAAGACCGCGACCTAATTTTGACCGCATACCACCAAAACAATACACTTCCATTGCTAAACCCATCGACCAACTATATGAAAGGTTGAAGGCTGCTGGTTACGTCACTCCCATCCCTGCTGTGGCCACGGAGAACTCATCCCAATGGGTTAACCCAAATAAGACTTGTGCATACCATTCGGGCATGAAGGGGAACACTATCAACGAATGCCGCACATTGAAGGACAAAATCCAGGCTTTGATTGACAACAAGGTCATCCAGGCAAAGGAGGCTATGCCTAATGTCCGCAATAACCCCCTCCCGGATCACAGGGGTAAAGGTGTCAATGTGATAGAGATGGATGAAGAATGGGATCCGGAGGGATCAATCGGACTTATCAAAGAGGGTGACGACCCCAAGAAACCCGCAGTCATACTCAATCCCATTATAGTGCAGGTAGCCGCCAGTGGAGGTCGACGTAACAACATCAGTCCCATTTGAAGTTGAGGTAGCATACAGTTGCACCTATTCCATTTGAGGTGAAAGTAGCCACACCATTTACAGTGACAGTATCAACCACACCGCCTTTCAGCATCTAGGTTGTACCATGGGAATGTGGCCGAAGCTAGAAGAAAAGGAAAAACCAAGATGGGGGAATCTGGTGCTGCACAAGGGATGACTAGGACTGGAAGGGTCTATACACCCGAGCATTTGGGAGAGTCCATTAAAAAGGCCTCTAACAGACCTCTCGTTATTGAAACAGGTCCAGATGACCTCTGGAAGAAAGTACAAGCAAGGGAGTATTCGGTCATCGATCATTTGAACAGGACTCCTGATCAAATATCTATCATGTCGATGCTGCAGAATTCAGAAGCACACAGGAACGCTCTGATGAAGGTTATTTCGAGCTGGGACCCACCATTATGGACCGCGAAGGGTGCCTAACACCTTCCCCTCAAGGTTATTTCGAGCCCTTACCTAAGTCTCTGGTAATGCAAACCGATTTTACGAGTTACTTGCTTTAGGTGCCCTAACGCACCTTAAATCCGTTAGGTGGTGACTCTTCAAATTCAAATACCCATTTCCCAAAAGGAAAAGGAGTTGTCCCAAAATGTCGAAACCCGAACTCCGCGAGGAAAAAGGGGGTGACAGCCGATATTCGGTATTTTGTAGTAATAAGCGATTTAGCTCGGTGTATCTTCTTAAGTGAAATTTTATGTGTGGAGCGGCTGGCACGACGCCACAGGTATGTTGTTTGGATCGGGTTGCACGCCGCAACAGTGTGATTTTGAGTACAGTTCCCTATATCTGTTTTGTTTGTTTTGTTTCCCATTTTCTGAGGAAAGTTCATATTAGTTGCGTGAGTTGATTAGTCCCTTCCTGAGTTCGTTTTCCTTATGTATCATGTTCGAGTTTGCAGCCTATTGGCACGTTGTGGCATCATATGGGACTTTTGATCGGGACTGGGGGTGGCTTATCACCTGAGTAGTTCGTACTGGGCGAGACGAGATTATTGGATCTAGGGTCGGTGCAGTCGGATTATATGAAGTATAATAAAGAGCAAAGATCATTATTTGGCCAGAATGAGGTAATGGTTCTTGTCATAGGTGTAGACTCAATGATTTGTTGACTCAGCAGTTAGTTATGAGTTTCCACGCATCTCTTCCGTCGTGGCGGTATTGCAAAAGTTGGGACAAGACTTAAATATATCATGAGGTGCATTGGGAGCATCAGATTCGGCAAATGTCGGCTATTATGATCAGAGAATGTTATTATGGTCCTGTGAATGACGTGGTGCATAGTGTGAATTCAGCAAAGGTATGCAATCTTATATCAAAACATCGTGTGGTGATTTATACGGTGCTCATATGTTGAAAGCAGGCCTGGCAGAGAATTTTGGATGTTGAAACTGGGCTTTAAGGCTTATTTGCCTAAATGAAAGAGGTTATCTTTAGATTTGATCGAGGTAATGTGCCAAACTGAGTTGTGTAGCACGGGTAGGTGCACGAGGTGTTAAGCAGTAATTTCAGGCTACTTCAGTGCAGTTCTCAGCACGTTCGAGGACGAACGTATGTTTAAGTAGGAGAGAATATAACGACCCGACCGGTCATTTTGAGCTCTAGCGCATCGTTCAGCGATTTGAGGCCCTAAGTAGCTTCACTTCAGGTATTATGACTTGTACGCATGGTCGGAATCGAATTCCGGGAAGTTCGGAGTTGATTTGGAGAGAGAATTCTCATTTCAGAAGCTTTAAGTTGAAAGAATTGCCTAAGATTAGATTTTAGAGTAAACGACCTTGGAATTGGGATTCAAAGGTTCCAGCAGGTTCGTATGAGGATAGGACTTAGGCGTATGTCTGGATCGGGTTTTGGAAGACCCGGGAACGTTTCGGCACCTATTGTGGAAGTTAACATTTTTGGAAGAATTTCATAAGTTTGGGTTGAAGTGCATTTCAGTGTTATCGATGTCTGTTTGGGAATTCGTGTTTGGGAATTCGAGCTTGGGAATAGCTCTGTATGGTGATTCTGGTGTTGGGAGCGCGAACAGAAGTGAATTCAGAGGTCTGTGGGTCATTTTGGAGTCATTTGGCTAAAGTTGGAAATTTGAAGGCTTTTGAGAAGTTTGACCGGAAGTGGACTTTCTGATATCGGGGTCGGATTCTGATTCCGAAAGTTGGAGTAGGTCCGTAATGTCGAATATGACTGGTGTGCACAATTTGAGGTCAATCGGACGTGATTTGATAGGTTTAAGCATCGAAAGTAGAAGTTTGAAATTTTAAAGTTCATCAAGTTTGATTTGGGGTGTGATTCGTGATTCTAGCATTGTTTGATGCGATTTGAAGCCTTGAGCAAGTCCGTATTATGTTTTTAGACTTGTACGGGTGTTTGGTTTGGAGCCCCGAGGGGCTCGGGTGAGTTTCAGAGTAGCTTTGGAGCATTTTGTTGAGAAGTGGGATTGCTACTGCTGGTGTGACCGCATTTGCGGTATTTTGGTCGCAAATGTGACCATCGCATTTGCGAAGGTAGGCTCGCATTTGCGAACCTGGGGCTACTGAGGGAAGATCGAATTTGCGAGGGAGTTATCGCATTTGCGATACTGTCCTCTTTGCATTTGCGAGGCTTTTTGTCGCAAATGCAACCATGGCAGGGGGGAGCTGGCTTCGCATTTGCGATGCCTTTGTCGCAAATGCGACCATCGCAATTGCGATCCAGAGGTCGCAAATGCGACTTCTGCGTCTGATGCAATGGCTTTTTATTCCGAGACTTAGCCCATTTCCCTCATTTCCCACTTGGTCTTGGGCGATTTTTGAGAGCATTTGAGAAGGAATTCCATCATCATCAAGAGGTAAGTGATTTCTTCTAGTTATGGGTTAAATACAAGATTTATATATGGATTTAAGCATGTAAAATTGTAGAAATTTAGGGATTTTGAAGAAAAACCTAAAAATTGAGATTTTTGGATTTTGACCACGATTTTGGGCATGGAATTGAGAATAAATTATATATTTGAGTTCGTGAGGTCATGGGTAAACTTTATCTTCGAAAAATTTCGGAATCCGGGCACGTGGGCCCGAGGGCAATTTTGTCAACTTTTCGATCGGGGTTAGGAATTGTTGTGAATTGGACTATAATGAGTAATTGAACATATATTAATGGGTTTACATAATTATTGGCTAGTTTTGGAGCATTTTTCATCGATTTGAGTCTTCGGAAGGGCGTGGAATATCGGTTATGGAACTTCGAAGCGAGGTGAGTCTCCTTTCTAACCTTGTAAGAGAGAATTAACCCCATAGGTGAACTAAATTATTATGTGCTCCTATTTGTGGGGGCTACGTACGCACGAGGTGACGAGAGTCCATGCGTAGCTACTATTATGCCTATGTCCGGGTAGTGTAGGCTTACATCATGCATTGTTGATATTGTTGTTAATTTATGTTATTGTTGTCTTGATAAGAAACAAGGTTAGGGTTGTGTAATAATTGTGTTGAAAGGAATTGGAATTGAGGAATTTAAGATTTTTAAGGGTTTCCATGAAACTTCGTATTTTTGAAAGAATTGAGAAATATTATAATGACTTAAGAAACCTATGTGTAACCGCGTCGCATGTGCATTTCGCGAGCGGGGAAAATCTCTTTAAAAGCTTCACGTTGAATTGTCCTTATTTTGAAAAGAATCAAGAAAAGGATTTTGAATTATTAATAAATTATATTTGGCCGCGTCACATGTATGATTCGCGAACGGGGAAATTCCTTAAATTATATTTGACCGCGTCGCACGTACGAATTCGCGAGCGGGGTATTTTCTTCTACTAATCTTATGGGATCGGGCCGTTCGCCTCGGCAGGATTTATGTACCACACTCTCATGGGAGCGGGTTGTTCGCCTCGGCAGGTTAATAGATGCATCTATGGTTAGTGCAATTCGACCCTCGGTAGTGCACAGTTTACTTTTATGTTGGATCGGGCCGTACGCCTCGGCATTTCCTATATATATATACACTATTCTCATGGAATCGTGCGTGACATTTGGCTAGAAGCCAGTGAACCTGGAGGATTCTTTTTTCCTGTTTTGAATTATGACAACTTCCTTGAGGAAATCCACCATATCTATATATGTGCTCCAGTTACGGAGGGAACTTGCTAGCTGAAAACTTGAGTAAAACAAAGAAGAAGGGGGATGTTACTATGTGTTTTATACATGCTTATTTCATACAATTGCCCTGTTTCGTACTTATTCACTTCTTTATTGTAATGATATTATTGGACCACTAGTAAGTGTCGAAGTCGACCTCTCGTGACTACTTCTTCAAGGTTAGGCGGGATACTTACTGAGTACACGTTGTTTTTGTACTCATGCTACACTTGCTGTGCATTTTTGTTGCACAGGCACATGTACCTCCAGTGGCCTAATGGACGTAGCAGCATGGATGATACAGAGACAGGTAAGCTGCATCTCTCGAGACGACTCGCAGCCAGCAGAGCCTCTTCCAGTGTATTGTATTTACTTTCTGTCCAAGTTTGTATTCCGGACAGCTATTGTACTTTATTAGATTTCCTAGTAATTGCTCAAGCAGTTGTGACACCGGGTTCTGGGATGACTAAGGGATTATTCAGTATTTAGGTTTGTTAAAGACATCATTATTTATTTAGTGGAATTATTTATCAATTGTTTAATGTTTAAAAAGGAATGATCTCAAAATAGTAAAACGAGAAATTTCTAGTTATTTGGTGTTGGCTTGCCTGACAGTGGTATCCGGCGCCATCACGATCCTTAGTGGATTTTGGGTCGTGACAGGCTCCCAAGAACTCAGAAGAAATTCGAAGCTGTAGGGGTGATTGTGGATAGGTGTACCAAGTCGGCGCATTTCATTCTAGTAGCAGTTACCTATTCTTCAGAGTGTTTGGCTGAGAGTTCTAGTGTCCATCATTTTTTACCGGGGCACGTAGTTCACATCGCACTTCTGAAGGGTCGTACAGCGTGAGTTAGGCACACGGGTTGAGTTGAATACAACATTTCACCCCCAAACGGACGGACAGCCCGAGCGTACCATTCAGATATTGGACGATATGCTTCGCGCCTATGTTATGGATTTTGGGGGTTCTTGGGATCAGTTCTTGCCGCTTGCGGAGTTTGCTTACAACAACAACTACCAATCGAGTATTCAGATGGATCCATATGAGGCACTATATGGGAGGCGGTGTCATTCGCCAGTTGGTTGGTTTGAGCTGGGAGAGGCTCAGTTGTTGGGTACCAATTTGGTTCAGGATGCCTTGGAAAAGGTCAAGATGATTCAGGATCAACTTCGCACAACTCAGTCTAGGCAGAAGAGTTATGCCGATCATAGAGTTTGTGGTGTTGCATTCATGGATGGAGAGAGGGTTGTGCTTTAGGTTTCACCCATGAAGGGTGTTATAAGGTTCGGAAAGAAGGGCAAGTTGAGCCCTAGGTACATCGAACCTTTTGAGATTCTTGAGAGAGTGGGTGAGGTGGCCTATAAGTTTGCATTGCCACCTAGCTTATCAGCAATCCATCCGGTGTTCCATGTGTCCAATTGAGGTCAAAGAGTTATCCCTCAGTTCAAGTGCAGTGGAGAGGTCAGCCGATTGAGGCAGACGCGTGGGAGTCCGAGTCCGATATGCGGAGTAGATACCCATACCTTTTCACCAGTCCAGGTACTTTTCTATGTCCGTTCGAGGATGAACGTTTGTTTTAGAGGTGGAGAGTGTAATGATCTGATAGGTCATTTTGAGATCTAACCTCTATTTTCATGTTTTGAGACCTTGATAAGCTCCGTTTAGCATTTCTCTATTTGCGTGCTCAGTCCGTGTCCCATTCCGGATAGCCTTTATATGAAAAATTTAGAAAATGTGAATTTTTGCCTTTAAAATGGTTTGAGTTGACTACGGTCAACATTTTGTATTAATGGGCCCGAATCGATATTTTAACGATCCCGGTGGGTTCGTATCATGATTTCGGACTTGAGCATATGCCCGAAATTGAATTCGGAAGTCCTTAACTTGCTTTGACTCATTTTGCCGAAAACTAGCATTTTTGAAAGTTGGAAATATCTAAGTTTGACCGTTAGTTGATTTCTTAGCTAACGGGTTTATATTTTTATGTTAAGACTTGGAATAGTTCCGTACCGTTATTTGAAACTTGTCTGCAAAATTTGGCTTGATTCGGAATTGATTTGACTTGATTTGGACGCTTAAATGTGATTCTAGTGTTCTTGAGTTTCACTTTGAAGGTTCATTCATTTTGAGGATTGATTCATAGATTTAGATGTTATTTTGCTGATTTGATTGTGCGAGCAAGTTCGTATGTTGTTATTACACTTGTGTGCATATTTGGTATGAGCCCAAGGGGCTCGAGTGAATTTCAGACGTATTTCGGATGAGTTTGGCTAAGGCTAGGACTGCTGGTGCAATACAGTGCTGGTGATATGCTGCAGAGCTCGCAATTGCGAGCCTCACTTTTGCAAACAATGATTCGCATTTCCGAATTTCTTCGCATTTGCGGATACTAGACCTTCACAATTGTGAAGGATGTGGTCGCGATCGTGATCACAGGCTACTGGCTACTGCTTCGCTTTTGCGAAGTGTTTGGTCGCATTTGCTGTGGCTCTGGGTTTGCATTTGCGACCAAAATGTCACATTTGCAATGATTGCTCTTCTGTGACAGGGTTTGCATTTGCGAACCCTTGTCTCGCAATTTCGATTTTCGTAATTGCAAACAAGGCATCGCAATTGTGACATCCGCAGTTGGGTAAAAGAGGAGAAACGGGACTTAGCTCATTTCTCACATTTTCTCAACCCTAAACACCCTTGAGGCGACTTTTCAAGAGATTTTTCTTCCTAAATTCATTGGTAAGTGACTTTAATCTATTTCTTTTCAATTACCCATTACATTTCATTAGATTTCAACATCAAATTTAGGATTTTCTTGGTAGAAATTAGGGATTTGGGTAGAAATAAGGATTTGTATAAAATTGAGATTTAGACCTCTAATTGAGGTCAGATTTCGAAACAAATTACATAATCGGGCTCGGGGTGAACGGATTATCAAGTTTTGGTCCGAATCTTAATTTTGACCAAGCGGACCTAGGGTTTGACTTTTGTTGACTTTTTAAAAAATGATCAAAATTGAACCAATTTCACTCGTGGGTAGTTTTCAAAGCTTATTTTGAATCATCTGGTCAATAATTTGCTAGGTTTGGTTGGTTTGGAGGCGTGTTCAAAAGGCAAGGTCGTGGTTGAGCTTTGAGTTGATTGCGGAGTGAGGTAAGTGTTTGGTCTAACCTTTATTTGAGGGAGTTAAGAACCCTTGAGCTACATGTTATGTGAATTACGTGTGGAACGACGTATATGCGCTGTTGTGTTACTTGCTTCCATGTTTCGTTACTTCTTTGTATAACTTGTTACATCCCTTAATTGCTATATGCTTATTTGACTTCCATTTACTTGCGTATTTAAATTGTCTCATGCCTTAATTGTCTTTAGTTTTGTAATAATTGTTGCCTTCCATAACGTAGTTCCACCTGTATGAATTGTTAATTGGTAGATAGATTCTTTGAGTATTATGTGATTCTTCATTGCCTCGTACATTTACTCTCTTGATGTAGAAACTCTTGTAAATTTTGGTTGTTGAATTGCTATTGTTGATTGAAATTGTTTGGGGAACGCCGCAACGGAAATTGAAAGGTAATGAGTAGAAATGGTGGAATAAAGACGAATTATGATATTGACAGATGATGATATGGTGGGATCGAGTTGCGTGCGGCAACGGATTGTATAAAGTTATGTTTGTTTGTGACTGTTGGTTTTGCCTTGGTAATTGAGATGAGTTTATATGACTTGTTATTCTGGACTCTCAGTGAGTTGGATTTTGGGTCCGTTGTTATGAGTTAATTGCTTCATTTCCATTCCTGTCTTTTCTGTTATTACTATTATTATTATTGCGTACAGGTTATTGTAAGTGACCCGCCTTAGCCTCGTCACTACTTCGTCGAGATTAGGCTCGGCACTTACAGAGTACATGGGGTCGGTTGTACTCATACTACACTCTCACTTCTTGTGCAGATACCGTAGTTGGTCCCAGCTGCATTAAGTGAGGTTTGCTCGGATCTAGTTATTCAGAGGAGACTTGAGGTATAGTTGCACGACGTTCACAACTAATAGTAGGCTATAATTACGTATTTTAGTCGTTTATCGCACTCTAATTTACTATACTTTAATTGTGTTTGAGCTTTAATTGTTTGTGTTTTGCACTTATTGTGTGTTTTATGCCTTGTAGGAGTGATTTTGAGTTATGTAGATGTTGTGGAACTAATTCAAACTATTTGGAGCTTTGAAGTCTGAGTAAAAGCCCAAGGGATTAAGCCAGGATCATGGTCAGGGGTCGAGGATCAATTCTGGACATCAAAATTCAAGGAAGAAGCAACCGCTAAAAAATGTACTAGTGCGAGGCATTAGTGTAATTTTATGTCAGAAATTTCCAAAGTTCAGAAACTCGGTTTTTTTTGTCTGACAGGAAAAAGCACTAGTGCGACGCATGAAAAGCAATAAGTTTGCAAGTTTTCCTATTTCGGCTTGGAAAAGGAGATTTCGTCTTGGCCCAACCCTACTTGGTATAAATACATGTAAAACCTTATTTTGAGGACTTTTGACATACTTTAGACCTAAGGAGAGCACACCACGCTTGGAGGAGGTTTCTAACCAGCTTTTCATCTCTTCTCTTCTTATTAATTTCATAATTTTTATTAGTTCTAGAGTTGTGGGGTGCTACATGAACGTTGTAGTTTGAAACTTGAATTTTTCTTATTATTTTATCATATTGGTTTATTTATTCTATCTTACGCTTAATTATTTGATATCACCAATTGAATACTATATATGAATCTGCAATTGCGAGAAGGGCATCGCAAATATGACCCTTCGCAATCTCTGCCGCCTTCGCATTTGCGACAATTTTGTCGCATTTGCGACCTCTAGTCTACCTGGACAACTTCGCATTTGCGAAGTAAATCTCGCATTTGCGAGAAAAGCTGGCCCTGGCCTTTTTTGCATTTGCGGAGCAAAAGCTCACATTTGCGTTCACTGTTTACATCGCCAATTGCGATGCCTGATCTCGCAATTGCGAGATCAGGGGCGTGCTACACAGCTGAAACATACCAGCAATCTCCCTAAGTCCAAAATCACTCCGTGGACTATCCAAAACTCACCAGAGCCCTCGGGGCTCCAACCCAAACATGCACACAAGTCTAAAAATATTATACGGACTTGTTCGTGCGATCAAATCGCCAAAATAACATCTCAAAAAACGAATTTAACATCAAAACTCATGAATTTCACAAGATAGTTCAAATTTCTATTTTCTCAACCAAGGGTCCGATTTATACCAAATCAACTCCTATTCTTACCAAATTTTACAGATATGACGTAAATATTATATTAAGCCTGTACCGGGATCCGGAACCAAAATACGGGCCCGATACCATCAATATTTTACACCATTTTATTTCCAAAAGTCCTTATATTTTCCAGCAAACAATTTTCTTTAAAAATTCTTTTCTCGGGCTAGGGACCTCGGAATTCAATTCCGGGCATACGTCCATGTCCCATATTTTACTACGGACCCTACGGGACCATCAAATCACGGGTCCGGGTCCGTTTACCAAAAATGTTGACCGAAGTCAACTTTAATCAAATTTTTCTTAAAGGCCAAATTTAATATTTTTCTTAAAATGCACATAAAAGCTGTTCGTAATCGCGCTCGGACTGCGCATGCAAATCCAGGAGAAATACAAGGAGGTTTTCAAGGCCTCATAACACGGAAATGGACTCTAAAACAAAATATGACCTTTTGGGTCATCACGGAGGAATATTTTGGTAATTATCTTTGGATTATTTTGTTTAATTTAATTCATTGATTCTTTTAAGCAATCGAAAGAGCTTGTTGAATTGTTGATTAAATCAAGTTAGTGGAATATTCGAGAGATGTTTTCCTGAAAACTAATCCATTAACGCATGCTTACATACTTTCATAGTGCTTAGATTAGTTCACCTCGTAGAGTTAAGATTTAATCGAGAGAGGAGTCTTGACTACACGTTTGAACTAATCATCGAGTGAATTCGTGAGAATCATTAGAACTTAGAGTGAATTAAACTAGAGTTAAATCCCAAATTGCTATGTTGCACCTATCCTGTCAGACCCTTATTCCTCACATTGATAAGAAAACAACTCTGCTAATCTCTAGTTCTTTTCAGTCAATTGTCAATTGCTTTATTTTAGTAGTTAAACAAAGTTCATAATCATTTAACTCAAGTATTGATCCTCCTATATAGCAATTAAACCAGAAATTACTCAAACAGTGTTTAAATCCAATCCATATAGAGACGATAAGTTAACTATACAATCTTTGGCTAGCATGCATTAATTTTGTGTTGTATTTTGCGCTCGTCGAAATTTGGCGTTGTTGCCGGGGATTGAAAATCAATAGTGTTCAAAATAGTTTTTAGTGTTAATTCAGGAATTTATTTTTGTTTTGTTCTTCATGAGATTCTCTTCTGTGTGCAGGCAATAGGTTAAGTTCGTGGTGTATGACTCAATCTTCTTCAAAAGAAGTAATACCCTACAAACCGGAGTTGGAAAAGTACCTGCGACAATTGAGGAAAGAGAAAGAGCTCACTGGAAAGTTCTTGGGGAAACTTGCAACCCAAGAACACATGGCTAATAACGGTGACGATGAGGTAAATTTAGCTGCAAGAAAAGCAGCATAACATAGAGAAGAAGCTGCAAGGATAGCAACTGAGGCAGCCCATAAAGCTGCTGAGGAGACCGTCGAAGATTATAAGGGTCGAAGATTCAATCTAAATTGACCCTTAATTAAAGACCAGTTTGAGAATGCGGTACCGAGGCTTGGTAGAGCATTGGGTGATTATGCCAGACCAGTCTACAATTAGGGACTGTCTAGTGTCAGACCTCCACCAGTAACAGCGAATAATTTCGAGTTGAATCAAGGCTTGCGTCAAACTATCCAGAGCAACTATGTCTTCAGAGGGAAGGTGAATGAAGATCCTAACACTCACTTGAAGGATTTTGAGGAAATCATGAACACCTTTTAGTACAACGGAGTGTTGAAAGATGTAGTCTACCTAAGGGCAGTCCCCTTTCTTTGAAGGATGACGCGAAGCACTGGCTTTGTAGCTTACCAACGAGGTCGATTAGGAAATGGGAAGATATGACTAGAAAGTTTCTTGACAAATACTTCTCAGCTGCAAAAATAGTGAAATTCAGAAGGGAAATTCACAACTTCTGCCAGATGGACACTGAAATAGTTTTTGATGCCTGGGAAAGATTCAAGGAGATGATAAGGAAGCATCAGCACAATTGAATTAAATTGTGGATTCAAGTCGAAGACTTTTGGGGTGGACTGATACCTCCCTCATGACAAACTCTAAACACTGCAGTTTGAGGTCCTTTAATGAAGAATACTCCTGAGGAGATTGTGGCAATTCTTGATGAACTCTCTGAAGATGCTAACAAGTGGCCTGCAGAGAGTAATGATAGAAGAAGATTAGTTGGGGTTCATCAAGAAGACTCTAACACAGCAGTGCAAGCCCAAGTAGACACCATGGCCAAAGAAATAAGAAAGTTGACCTTAGCCAAGGTCCAGAGCCAACCATCACCAGTTTGTGATTTCTATGGATTGGGTCATCCAACGCATGAGTGTCAGGCCTTAGTTGCTGATGAAGTGGTTAATGTTGTGGAAGCTTTGACAGAGGCAACTACTAGAGTGGTAATAATTTTAACTCGATAGGACAGAGGCACCCGGGCTTTTCTTGGAGTTTACCAAGTGGTAGCCTGAACTCATGGCAATAGAATAACTCCAGACCCCAGGGACAAGGAGTTCCAGGTTTTCAAAATTAGCAGAGGCAGCAATATCAGCCTCTACAGTGTAATCAATCTAGCAAGGAAGATCTAATGAAGGCCTTTATTATTAAGACAGATGAGAGGCTTGAAACCCATAGCTCAGCTATACGAGAACATGGTGCAGCTATCAAAGAACTGGGCACGGCTTTTCAAAACCTAGAAAGACAGGTTGGGCAACTTGTTACTCTATTGTCTGAGAGGGTTACAGGAACGCTCCCTGCTGATATTGAAAGAAATCCAAAAGAGACAATAAATGCAGTGTCTTTGAGGAGTGGGCACGAGTTGGAGGATCCCATAGCAAAGCAAAAGGATGAGCCGGTTGAAAGACAGGTGGAGATTGTAGAAGCGCAGAAGAATGATAACATTCAAAAAGGTGCAGGGATGGTAGATGATGATCTGAAGAAGAAGGGGACGACTAGGTCTCAAAAAAAGAAGAGGGATGACAATGTAACAGATAATGAGACTGAAGGGAGAAAATACATGTCTGCTCTACCTTTCCCCCATAAGCAACGAAGAGAGAAGTTAGACAAACAATGCGAGCACTTTCTAGAAGTGTTCAAGTAGGTGCATGTGAATAGACCTTTCACAGATGCCAGCTTATGCTAAATTCATGAAGGAGATATTGTCCAAGAAGTGGAAAGTGGAAGAGACATCGATGGTCAAGCTGACAGAGCATTGTAGTGCCATTTTGCAAAATAAGCTCCCTAAAAATGTGGAGATCCAGGGAGTTTTACTATACCTTGCTCTTTAGAAAGTACTAAATTTAAAAAATCTTTGTGTGATTCAGGTGATTTCATTAATATTATGCCTTCGTCTATTTCTAGGAAATTGGAGGGAGAGATTACAGAGATCGGGTCGATACTTGTGTCCTTGCAGCTGGCGGATCAGACCACAATCATACCTGAAGGAATAGTGAAAGATGTGCTGGTTCGGGTAGACAAAATTGTGTTACATGTGGACTTCATTGTGGTGAACATGGAGGAGAATAGGGAGGTCCCGTTGATTTTAGTAAGAACCTTCTTGGATACGGGCAGAGAAAGTCAAAATATTTAGGGAAGGCAGCTCATGCTCAGAGTGGGGGATGAAAGGTTGGTCTTCAAAATGGAAGGAGAAAGGGTGGCCCTGAAAGAGCAAATTGGAAAGAGTGAAGCCGATAAGTGTGGGGTATACCCAAAGAAGGCGAAAAGAAGCTCTCAGCATGGATGTGTGCACTGGGTCGGGCATGCAAGGAGATCCCGATCGATTCAGACCCTGACTAGATAAATCGGGGAAGTTTCCTTTACCTCTTGCTTTTTATTTGTGTGTCATGGGGACATGCCATAGTTTAAAGTCTGGGGTGGGTATTGTATATATATATATATATATGTGTTTGTAATCGTTTCTTTTGATTGATTTTTTTTTTTTTTGACTTTTCCCAATTATGGATTTCCTCTGCTGTCTTCTTGAGGGATTAAAGTCTAAAAAAATATTTTGTTTTTCTTAGGTAGTGTAATAATTCACCCTTGGTTTTTCTTTGTGCCGCAGTTCTTTTCTAAGGGTTTTTATTGAACCGGGTGTAGTTAGTTTTTCTTTTAGTAGAAATAGTGAAGTCTTGTGCTAGGTGTTAAAGGGAGACAACTTTTCTTGACTTTGTTGTACCTTGAGAGCAGTTAGTGCCTGATTTGTGATGCCTAGGCTCAGTTCATGACTCCTAAATAAGTACCTTAAATTGTGTGATTGTAACGTTGCTTAACTGCTTTGATTAGACAGTCGGGATAGATCCAATCCTAAGTGAGTTATGTGCCAATGTGTGTGTGAGGTTTTGGGATATTCTGTGCATGTCTATTGATGTCTAGAACTTCCCTCGTGTGTTTGCAAAGAGAAATAGTAGTCTTGTTCAGTCTAGGAGGTGATATAGACATTTCTTTATTGAGCCAGATATATGTTTTTACCCACCTAATTGTGATGTATCTTAGTTAGCCACGTTGAGCCTGTAATCCTACTTCTTTGGCAACCACACTACAAGCTTGACCCATTTGTTTGAATTGTCTATCTGTTTGAACCTTTTACCTCTTGATAGCACTTAATTTTTTTATGAGCTTGTAAAAGCTAAGTAAAGTATGGTCAGGTTTTGAGGGGAACTATGGAAAAAAGAGAAAGGTGCACTGTTTCAAAAATTGTAAGAGCCACTTGTAGAGAATTGAAAAAAGGAGTTTGATTGAAAAAAATGGATTCCGTGCTAGTGGTACCTCTCATCTTGTTTGTGCTTAAAGATATTGGGAGCTTGATGCTATTATGAATGAAGGTTGGGGTTTGGTTCAACGTAAGTGTGGGGTTTAAATTGTTGATGTGTATGTATTAAAGTGCTCAGGGAGGTGTAGTCACTATATTCATATGTATCCTACCAGTCCCGCAACCTACATTACAACAAAAATTAAGTCTTACTTGATCCTTGACTAAATAAGCTCAAATTAGTAGAGTATTACACTACGGGCAAGCCTATGGTACGTTTTCTGTGGTGCATGAATTTTATTTCTGAGAGTGAGTTAATTCTTTCTATCTTGAGTTCCTATTTGTTCTTGAATTTTATTGTGTGTGGAACTACTCTCTATCTTTGGTGTGAGGGCACATGATTTGAGAAGGAAAGGTAATGTCTTTGGCCTCTGTGTTAGAGTTAGTGAGTAGGTTTTTCAAAAATACGTGGTGTTTTTTAGTCGAGTCTTGAGGCTACAATGTTATGATATGGTGCTTAGTTTGTTTTAAATATTCTTGGCATATTGCGTTAGGGAAGTTGTTGTCACGACCTAAAATCCAACTAGTCGTGATGGCACTAACCCAACCCGTTAGGTAAGCCAATTAACAATAAACCAGTTCAAATGATATTTATTAAGAGAAGAAATGATAATACAACTGAACTATTATACAAAGAATTTTCGAAGGACTGGTACTACAAATCATGAGCATCTAAAATTTAGATTTCTTTACAAAATTGAATTGAAATAATTACAACCTCTGTTTGAAATGTAAATGAACAGAACTCGAATCTAACGCTACTAAGGTCTAGTGATAGCCATAACTGGAACGCAGGTACATCTTCTGATCCAGCTCCCATCGTACGCAGCAACTACAGTATCCAACATTTGCACACAAGGTGCAGAAGTGTAGTATGAGTACAACCGACCCCCTGTACTCAATAAGTAACAAACCTAACCTTAGGTTGAAAGTAGTTACCAGCTGGGACAAGGGTTAGGGTCTAACACCAATAACCATCCACAACTCCTAGCAATATAATAAAAGTGGTACAAGAAAATAACTCGAAGATAAGATGCTCAACTCCTTCACAGCTACGAAAAATAGGCATGCTTTTCAAGTATAACAATGAATGTAATCAATTGTCGAAACACCAAAAAACATATGAGTAAGTTTGAAAACTATGAGTTTTCCCAAAAAGCTTTCCACAATAAATAAGATGTTTCATTTTTAGATAGCATGAGGAAAATACATCTCTATGCTTATATGTCAATATACATGTGAAATCATGAATGTCACAAAAATCGGGTAGCAGAAGGGAATGCATCTCTATGCATGTATCTCAAGTACACATGTCAAATGCAATGCATCTCAGTGATGAACTCATGTACTCATACTCTTAGAGTACTCAATCTTATTGTCTCACACTTTCCACTCATCATGCTCAATCAATCGACACACTCAATCACTCAGTATGTACAGGGCAGATCCAGCCCAAACATAATAACTGCTAGCAACTGCTCCCACTGTGGATATGCAGACTCCGAAGGGGCCAATCCAGCCCAAGCGTTATAATAAGCCAAATCCTGGCATGAATCAACAAAGCCTGATCCGCACGGACAACTCACGTGCTACACGAACAACCCATATGCCATAGTATCAATATATGGATCCGCACGGATAACTCGAGTCCTGCACGGACAACTCATGTGCTATAGTATCAATATCCTCACAATCAGGCCCTCGGCCTCACTCAGTCATCAATCTCTCCAGTCTCTCGGGCTCACAATGTCATGAAATATAGCCCAAAATGATGATGTAATGCATCAATAAATGGTAATAGAGACTGAGATATGATATGCAAAGGAATGCGTATGACTGAGTACGTAATTGCAATGTAAACAAATAACTCAACTAGAGAAATGACCTCAGTGGGCCCCAACAGGATAAGCATATAGCCTAGACATGATTTCTAGCATAAATTACAGCTCGAGTGCTCTAACCGATAGAGTTTAGTAAAAAAAAAGGTTCAGATAAGATAGCTACACAGTTCTATGGAATCGACTAAATCACAATTCACACGGTAAATGCCCACACGCCCGTCACCTAGCCTGCGCGTCACCTCGACATCTATCACATAACATGTAATTCGAGGTTTCATACACTCAACACCAAGTTTAGAAGTGTTACTTACCTCGAACAAGCCAAATCCAATACCGAGCAAGCCAAACGAACCTCCCCAAATATCGTCTCGCGCGTACCGACCTCCGAACGGCACGAAACTAGCCAAAAGCAACTCAAATACATCAAATAAAGCTTAAGGAAACAATTCCAAATGATAAAGGTCTTATACTCAAAACCCCAAAGTCAACCAAAAAGTCAAACCCTGGATCGCGCCTCGGTACCCGACAAAATTCACCAAATTCGACAACCCATTCAATTGCGAGTTCAACCATACAAGTTTCATTCAAATTCGACTCTGAATCTATGTTCAAAACTCAAGAATTCGCTCTAAGAAAATTTAGTCAAAAACCCCCAACTTTTTCTTTTGAAATCATCAACCAAATGCCAAAAATGAAGATAGATTCATGAAATATAAATAAAACCGAATAGAGAACACTTACCCCAACCCATATGGTAAAATTTGCCTCAAAAATTGCCTAAATCCAAGCCCCATAGCTCCAAATATTCAAAAAATGGCCAAAACCCCCCGAAATAGAGTACTTTATAATCACTGGACGAATCAATGCATCGTGATCGCGGAAATACCATCACGATCGCGAAGAAGAAAATTTCACTGCCCAGAATCACCCTATGCGATTGCGAAGCACAAAAAAGCTCACCCTCTAAAAGTCACTATGCGAACGCGGCCTCAGACTCGCGAACTCGCGAACGCAATGAAGAAGCCATGAAGCCTGCCCAAATCAGCTCTACACTACGAACGCGTGCGCACCTGCGCGAACGCGATGCTCAATCTGCTGCAAACTATGCGAACGCAAACCATCATTCGCAAACGCGAAGAAGAAGAAGAAATACACTGCTCCAATTTTTCCCTTACGCGATCGCGAAGAACATTTAGTGCACCAAACTTCAGCAAAAACCAGCAATGTGATATGAAGAAGAAATGGCCTGAAATCGATCTGAAACATGCTCGAGCCCCTCGGGACCACGTCCGAACATTACAACAAGTCTCGTAACGTAACACGGACCTACTCGAGGCCTCAAATCACACATAACAACATCGAAACGACGAATCGCACCTCAATTCGAAGTTAGATGAACTTTCAACTTCCAAAACTCGCGCCAAAACATATCAAATCAACCCGGAATGAACTCAAACTTTGCACACAAGTCCCAAATGACATATCGAAGCTAGTCCAATTCTCGAAACCACAATTCAAATCTGATATCCTCAAAGTCAACTTCCGGACAAACTTATGAACTTTCCAAACCTTCAAATTTCCAACTTTCACCAATTAGTGCCGAATCTTTCTAGAAATATCCAAATGCAAATCCGGGCATACGCCTGAGTTCAAAATCACCATCTGGACCTAACGGAACCATCAAAACCCCCAATCTGAGGTCAAATGCTAAAAAGTCAAACTTGGTCAACTCTTCCAACTTAAAGCTTCAATCATGAAGTTCATTCTTCCAAATCGATTCTGAATAACCTGAAAACAAAAACTGATGATTCACACAAGTCATAATACATCATACGAATCTACTCATGCCCTCAAATTACTAAGCGAAGTGTAAATTCTCAAAACGAACGTCGGTCATTACATTCTCCACCACTTAAACATACGTTCATCCTCAAACGTGCCAAGAGTCATTCCAAAGCCATCAAATCACCGTGTAACCTTACCATGCACATACCCGGGGGTGATCCCACATCACCCACTCTGTAAAGCCTGACAACGCAACATAACCGACGATCTTTAATTCAACCTTTGCCCATAAACCTTGGAACCTATTTTTCCAAAATCCGGAATTCCTTACAAGACCCGAATCTCGCATCTACATATTGTATAAGTCTGAACAAGCTATATCAAACCATAACCAAAGCCCAAGATGCAATCACATACTATACCACATAACTCGGATGCTCACAACAATAACCTCTTACCACAGTAGCTGCTAAATACAACCCTAATACCGGTAATAAACCTCATATCGAACAAAACCCCATTCTAAAACCTTCATACACTGTCGATGATGAAAGAAACACGCAGAAACTCAAAACCATTCATCAGATCAACAAGTCAGGAGCCCCTCTCCTTCAACAAGAACTAGCCAATTTCAAAGCCGACTTTCGATATTATCCTTCCAAATATACTGCAATCAAATCCAATAGCACATATTCTAGGTTCGACGACCCCATCTTATCAAATACAGCCGCCCTACTAACATGCCACACCAATTCAACCTGGATCCACAATCGTGCAATTCGTGCACCAATACGCAACAATTCAAATGCATCCAAAAATAGGAATTGACAGATGAGAGAGTCGTCCTGCAAGCTCAACAAATACAACCAAAACCGCAATGCTATACATAGTAGAACCAAGACACACTAATCTAACACAAAGGATAATATCCTATCATAGCCCAGCTACAATACGTGACCTATCCAAACACCGATCCATACGAAATACTTCGAGTCCCCAATGCTCAAAATCAACAACCATAAGCAATTTGACGCCAAGTACACAAGTGCATGACCATAACCATGGAGAAGCAAACAACACAATATAGCACAATCAGAAAAGACCATAACCAAGGCGCAATCTACCATTCCACGCCCCCAATCACCATCTCGTTCGAATTCCGCTATAAGGCCCAAACAGAATCGTACCATGTGTGCATATAACCAACAAATCACAACCCCTCGTAGAATAGAGGATTAACACATATATCATATCAGAACATGAATAAGCTCTACTCTAACCGAATGGCATATCCCTCAATAATAGCATTCGGAGTCAACCAATCCGACCCGGTGTAGAATACACATCCTCATTGGGCCTACCAATGGGCCCCAAACCAACTTTGGTCATCCTCAAATAGATAAATAACCCTCTAAAGGTCCACCATGACTAAACCATAACACATACTTTCATCTGGCTAGCTTTGGCCGCATCTTCACAGTCCACAACCACGAAACCATCTGCTTCTGAGAATTCCCGTTCTCCAAATCCATAGAACACACGAATCACCAGATATGATCCCAACTCCACCGCCCGAATGTCTAACACATCTCTCATACACGATCATCCTACGAGGAATACTTCTAATATTCTTCCGTGCCACATAGCAAAAATTTGAATATCAGCAGTCGATCAACCAGATGAGTACCGCAATGCCAATGAAGCATCCGTAAGTCAACACTCAGTGCACCTTTTGAAATGTACACTCTCCTCAGGCAATACCAAGTAGTAATATCATTCATCTAGTCATATGAATACGTCCATGTTGCCTAAGAATCCATGACCTTCCCTTCAAAACTGAACTGTGATCTTGCACATGCAAATATCATTCCCACACAACATACCACATCCATCATGCCATCATAGGAAAAGTACGAGGATCTCATAATCAACTCTGAGTCATGAGAAAACTACATACTCAATTAGCTAGGAACCTTTCATTTGATCTCATCCAGGAGAAAATCACAATACTCAACATGCTCCTCACGCCGGTAGGAAATATCCATCTCAAACCGTGGTAGAAATCATCAAGAACACCTTGAAATCCATTTGCACATAACAAAGCCACGCATGTCGCCAAACCCAAGATTATTGCCGCAAAACACCTGTAGAGACTTACCACATCATAAGTACCCAAAGAACCGATCATATCCATTACCGTGCTAATCCAACTTACTACCAAGCTGTCCTATTTTCTTTGAGTTATTACCCTCAGTTTGACACTCCTCCTCACCATAATACCATGATCCTCAAACAAAACTCACCCCACAAGATCCTAGAATAAAACCACACCGTCGTAAGGACCATAAGCCGATGTATTCCCTCTTAAGCACTCCAAAAGTACCACAATCGAGACACCCACTCTGAAGAGACCGTCTGTGAATCTAAAGTCGTTTCTTTCACCCTCCTAGTATTGAGATCCATAGTGATACAGAAACACTATGAGTCCTGACACCATCTGTTGCAAATCCCAGACCTTAGCCATATACAAATCGGGAAAATTCTCAATTGCCACATGTAAATCCTGAATACATTAGAACCTTCTCGAGAGCCCCCCACTCTGCTCAGATCTCAATTACACCGCCAAAAATGGCGAACTACCTATGCTGAATTAGCACAACACCCCAATGAAGAAATCCTGCCTTAACGCAACTGAGCAAATTCATACACCGTACGCACTACATCCGTCACAAATAACAACTCAACTCATTCCATGAGTTCCATATACCCATAAAGTGTAACGTAACCCGTATCCAGAAATTCCTTTACTCGATTCATCCTCGATCTCAACCTCAGCAAGTCACATTTGATTCACAAATATGCTCAAACCAAAACCAGCACAACACATAACCATGCAATCAAATCGGTGATAGCAGACTCCCCCACTTGGCTCAAATCCATAGATCAAAACACTCGATAACTCACAATACTCATACTCTATTACTACCATAATACCGCAGGGAGATTCAACTAAATCCTTCATAAGCACACATAATACAAACCATATAGTACCTCAAATCTACTAAGCTCGCATACATCCACGTGACGGTCAGGTAAACTATTACAACCGATACAAACTCAAATCGCACAAATATATATAACCCACTGGTAGAAAAGAAAGCCTCCACACAACATCATAAGGATTACACATCTGTAGTTTACCCCGCAGGTGATAATCCACCTGCTTGGCTTCAAACTGACATCTCTCTATAACCTTTCACAGCCACAACTACTATGCCATCACTTAATCTCCTGAGTCTGAACTCACAACAAGACATGAAAATCTACTTCGTTCCACAATTAAACAACATGAAAAATCTTTCAACACACTCCTAACTCGAGACTATACATCACATCAAGACAGAAATCAAGCACCCAATAGTCCTTTTCCATCCCAAGCAAAGTCTTCCCGTCACATTCAAACCATCTGAACACATCCCGCAGTCACATCATACTCATCATATGGTCATCCAACCACTCATCGAGCCACAAATTCCACTCATAGGGACGCTACCTGACATATAAGTCCAAAAGCACATGCTCACACAACTGAAATCCCCGTGCTCAAGCTACAGTCACAGCCCGGCCTCAAGTCCTCCAGACCGACCCATCATCAGCACACAGGAATCGCATCTCGCACCTCATCTATTGAATCACAAGCCGTCGATGCGCAGCTGATACAAAGCGCTCATATGCACATACGAATGCGTGGAAGGAATTCAAAGAGTTACACTTCAAGCTTAATCAATGTCGCATGATAAGGAAAGAAAGATGGGAATTTTATCCTAAATTACTTGTAGCCTCTCGAAGATAGGTATGGACGTCGTCATACCGATCCGCAAGACTTACTAGACACTTGCACTGATACCAACTTGTCACGACCCAAAATCCAACTAGTTGTGATGGCACCCAACCCAGCCCGTTAGGTAAGCCAATTAACAATAAATAGTTCAAATGATATTTATTACAAGAAGAAATGATAATACAACTGAACTATTATACAAAGAATTTCCTAAGGACTGGTAGTATAAATCATGAGCGTCTAAGATTTAGATTTCTTTACAAAACTGAATTGAAATAATTACAACCTCTGTTTGAATTGTAAATGAACAAAACTCGAATTTAATGCTACCAAGGACTAGTGATAGCCATAACTGGAATGCGGGTACATCTTCCAATCCAGCTCCCGCCGTACACAGCAACATCAGCATCCAACATCTGCACACAAGGTGCAGAAGTATAGTATGAGTACAACCGACCCCATGTACTCAATAAGTAACAAACCTAACCTTAGGTTAAAAGTAGTGACGAGCTGGGACAAGGGTCAGGGTCCAACACCAATAACCAGTCACAACTCATAACAATATGATAAAAGTGGTATAAGAAAATAACTCGGAGATAAGATGCTCAACTCGTTCACAGTTATGAAAAATAGGGATGCTTTTCAAGTATAATAGTAAATCCCAAATCTTTCGCTAAAACACCAAAAAACATATGACTAAGTTTGAAAACTGTGATTTTTCCGAAAATCCTTTCAACAATAAATAAGATGTTTCATTTTCAGATAACGTGAGAAAAATACAACTCTATGTCAATGTACAGGTGAAATCATGAATGTCACCAAAACCGAGTAGTAGAAGGGAATGCATCTTTATGCATGTATCTCAACTACGCATGCCAAATGCAATGCATCTCAGTGATGAACTCGTTACTCACACTCTTAGAGTACTCAATCTCACCGTCTCACACTTTCCACTCATCACGCTCAATCATTCGACACACTTAGTCACTCATTACTGTACAGGGTAGATCCAGTCCAAACATAATAACTGCTAGCAACTGCGCCCACTATAGATGTGCAGACTCCGGAGGGGCCGATCCTGCCCTAGCGCTATAATAAGCCAAATCCTAGCATGAATCAGTAAAGCCTGACCCGTACAGATAACTCATGTGCTGCACAGATAACTCACATGCCATAGTATCAATATCTAGATTCGCACGGATAACTCACGTGCTGCACGGACAACTCATGTGCTATAGTATCAATATCTGGATCCGCATGGACAACACACATACGATAGTATCAGTATCCTCACAATCAGGCCCTCGGCCTAACTCAGTCATCAATCTCTCCAGTCTCTCAGGCTCACAATGTCATGAAAAATTAGCCCAATATGATGATGTGATGCATCAATAAATAGTAACAGATACTAAGATATGATATGTAAAGGAATGCGTATGACTGAGTACGTAATTATAATGTTAAAAAATAACTCAACAACAGAAATGATCACAGTGGGCCCCAACAGGATTAGCATATAGCCTGGATATGATTTCTAGCATAAATTACAGCTCGAGTACTCTAACCCATAGAGTTCAGTAAAAACATGTTCAGATAAGATAGCTACACAGTTCCATGGAATCGACTAAATCACAATTCACACGGTGCACGCCCATCACCTAGCATGCGCGTCACTTCGGCATCAATCACATAACACGTAATTCGGGGTTTCATACCCTCAACACTAATTTTAGAAGTGTTACTTACCTCGAACAAGACAAATCCAATACCGAGCAAGCCAAACGATCCTACAAAAATGCCATCCCGCACGTACCAATCTCTGAACGGCTCGAAACTAGCCAAAAGCAACTCAAATACATCAAATAAAGCCTAAGGAAACAATTCCAAATGATAAAGGTCGAAACTTTACTGAAAACCACAAAGTCAACCAAAAAGTCAAATCCGGGCTCGCGCCTCGGTACCCGACAAAACTCATAAAATCCGACAGCCCATTCAATTACGTGTTCAACCATACAAGTTTCATTCAAATTCGACCCTGAATCAATGTTTAAAACTCAAGAATTCGCTCTAAGAAAATTTAGTCAAAAACCCCAACATTCTCTTTTGAAATCATCAACCAAATGATAAAAATGAAGATAGATTCATGAAATATAAACAAAACCGAATAGAGAACACTTACCCCAATCCAAATGGTGAAAATTGCCTTAATCCAAGATACCATAGCTCCAAATATGCAAAAATGGCTGAAACCCCCGAAATAGAGTAATTTATAATCATTGGACAAATTAATGCATCGCGGTCGAAAAAATACCATCGCGATCGCAAAGAAGAAAATTTCACTACTAGAATCACCCAATGCGATTGCGGAAAAAACTTCGCGATCGCGAAGCAAAAAAGAGCTCACCCTGGAGAAGTCACTACGCGAACGCGGCCCCAGGCTCGCGAACGCAATGAAGAATCCATGAAGACCTTCCCAGCTCAGCTCAACACTGCGAACGCGTGCACACCTGCGCGAACGCAATGCTCAATCGCCGCAACCTATGCGAACGCGGACCATCATTCACGGACGTGAAGAAGAAGAAATACTCTGCTCCAATTTTCCCTTATGCGATCGCACCTCTAAGCCCGCAATCGCGAAGAATATTTAGTGCACCAAACTTCAGCAGAAACCAACGATGCGATATGAAGAAGAAATGGTCCGAAATCGATCTGAAACACGCCCGAGCCCCTCGGGGACCACGTCCGAACATTCCAACAAGTCTCGTAACATAACACGGACCTACTCAAGGCTTCAAATCACACATAATAACATCGAAACGATGAATCGCACCTCAATTCAAACATAGATGAACTTTGAACTTTCAACTTCCAAAACTCGTGCCGAAACATATCAAATCAACCTAGAATGAACTCAAATTTTGCACACAAGTACCAAATAACATATCGAAGCTATTCCAATTCCCTTAACCACAATCCAAATCCAATATCGTCAAACTTATGAACTTTCCAAACATTTAAATTTCCAACTTTTGCCAATTAGTGCCGAATCTTTCTAGAAATATCCAAATGCAAATCCGGGCATACGCCCGAGTCCTAAATCACCATCCGGACCTAATGGAACCATCAAAACCCCAATCCGAGGTCAAATGCTAAAAAGTCTAACCTGGTTAACTCTTCCAACTTAAAGCTTCAATCATGAAGTTCATTCTTCCAAATCAATTCCGAATAACCTGAAAACCAAAACTGACGATTCACACAAGTCATAATACATCATACGGAGCTACTCATGCCCTCAAACTACCGAGTGAAGTGCAAATGCTCAAAACAACCGGTCGAGTCATTACAGTTGTCTAATAAGAAGGTCATCTCTATATCAACTGCAGTTTGATTGCTAGAGGATGAGCAATGGCTTAAGTGTGGGATGTTGATGCTAGGATATAAACCCATATTTTAGTCATAGTTTGCACTCTAATCACTGCATTTTACTTGGGGTTGAGCTTAACTAATGGTGATTTGCGCTTTTGACGTGTTTTATGCCTTGCAAGAAACGATTCCGAGCTATTAAGATAATTTGGAGCTAATTTGAACATGTTGGAGATTTGAAGTCTGAGTAAAAGCCTAAGAAATTAAGCTGGGATCACGTTCGAGGGTCGAGGACCAATTCTGGATGTCAAAAAGTGAGAAAACAAAAATTACTTTGAGAAAATTGCACTAACGCGCCGCGCCATGTGTAGCGGGGCGCTGGTGCAAAATTCATGCATAGTGTAAAAATCAACTCTTTGAAGTTCTCCACAGGCACACCACGTGGGTCGGCGTGCCATGCATCGCGCATGTGCAATTTTTATAGAGTATTTCTCCTGCTTCAGCTAGGAAAGGATAGTTTCATCTGGGCTCGTTCCTATATGATATAAACACACCATCAATACGATTTTTAGAGGACTTTGGACCTTGGGAGCTTTTGGGGAGCATTGGAGGCTAGAAGGCATAGGATTTTATCATATTTCCATCAATTCAATACGGGAGTTTGTATTGTAATGTTAGATTGATGTTTTCTTGTTCTTCAATTATATTTGTGATGAATTCCTCCATGATTATGGAGTAGATTCCCTTAGGGTTTGACGAGTATGGTATTTTGATAAATATTTGTGGATATTAACTCTATTTCTTGCTTGAGTTCATTTACGGAGCTTTAAATTGTTGCAACTTTATTCACCGGTATATTTAATCGAAAGAGAAATATTTTGGTGATTATCTTTGGATTATTTTGTTTGATTTAGTTCATGATTCTTTTAAGTAATCAAAAGAGCTTGTTGAATTGCTGATTAAATCAAGTTAGGAGAATATTCGAGAGACATTTTCCTGAAGACTAATCCATTAATGCATGCTTGCATACTTTTACAGTGCTTATATTACTTCACCTCATAGAGTTAAGATTTAATCCAGGGAGGAGTCTTGACTACACATTTGAACTAATCATCGAGGGAATTCGTGAGAATCATTAGAACATTAGAGTGAATTAAACTAGAGTTAAATCCCAAATAACTATCTTGCACCTATCCTGTCAAACCCTTATTACTCACATTGATAAGAAACTAACTCTGCTAATCTTTAGTACTTTGCAGTCAATTATCAATTGCTTTATTTTAGTATTTAAACATAGTTCATAATCATTTAACTCAAGTGTTGATCCTCCTAAATAGCAATTAAACTAGAAATTACTCGAACATTATTTAGATCCAATCCCTGTGGAGTTGATAATTTAACTATACTATCTTTCGCTAGCGAGCATTAATTTCATGTTGTGTTTTGCGCTCGTCACTTGTTCATGACTTAGAGCTGGCAGCCAATGTTCATGCATTAAAGATTTGGAGGCATTACCTCTATGGTGTGGCCATCGGAGTCTACAGTATTTGATCAAGCAAACGGATCTCAATTTGAGGCAGCGAAGATGGTTAGAGTTGTTAAAAGACTATGATATCACCATTTTGTATCATCCCGGGAAGGCCAATATTGTGGTCGATGCCTTGAGTAGAAAGGTTATAAGTATGGGTAGCCTTGCGTACATTCCAATTGGTGAGAGACCGCTAGTGTTAGATGTTCAGGCCTTGGCCAATCAGTTCGTGAGATTAGATGTTTCAGAGCCCAGCCATATTCTAGCTTGCACGGTCTCTCGATCTTCTTTGTATGAGCCCATCAGAAAGCGTCAGTATGACGACCCCATTTGCTTGTCCTTAAGGACACGGTGCGTCACGGTGATGCCAAGCAGGTTACCATTGGAGATGATGGGGTTTTGCGGATGCAAGGTTGGATTTGTGTGACCAATATGGATGGGCTTCATGAGTTGATTCTTGAGGAGGCCCATAGTTGGTGGTACTCCATTCAATCGGGTGCCGCCAAGATGTACCAGGGTTTGAGGCAGCATTATTGGTGGAGAAGGATGAAAAAGGATATAGCTGCACATGTAGCTCAGTGTTTGAATTATCGGCTGGTAAAGTACGAGTATCAGAGGCCTAGTGGTTTGCTTTAGAGGCTTGAGATTTCTGAGTGGAAGCGGGAGCGTACTACCATGGATTTCGTTGTTGGGCTCCGACGGACTCAGAAGAAATTCGACATTGTATGGGTGATTGTGGATACCTTGACCAAGTCGGTGCATTTCATTATAGTAGCAATTACCTATTCTTCAGAGCGGTTGGCTGAGATCTATATTCGCAAGATTGTTCGTCTTCATGGTGTGTCGGTGTCCATCATTTCTTATCGGGGCATGAAGTTCACATCGCACCCCCCGACGGACGCACAGCCCGAGCGCACCATTCAGATATTGGAGGATGTGTTTCGCGCCTGTGTTATGGATTTCAAGGGTTCTTGGGATCAATTCTTACCGCTTGCGGTGTTTTCCTATAACAACAGCTACTAATGGAGTATTCAGATGGCTCCCTATGAGGAACTATATGGAAAGCGATGTCGTTCACCAGTTGGTTGGTTTGAGCCGGGAATTGCTCGATTGTTGGGTACCGATTTGGTTCAGGATGCCTTGGAAAAGGTCAACATGATTCAGGATCGACTTCGCACAACTCAGTCTAGGCAGAAGAGTTATGTGATCGTAGAGTTCGTGATGTTGCATTCATGGTTGGAGAGAGGGTTTTGCTTCGAGTTTCACCAGTAAAGGGTGTTATGAGGTTCGGAAAAAAGGTCAAGTTGAGCCCTAGCTACATCGGACCTTTTGAGATTCTTAAGGGAGTAGGTGAGGTGGCCTACAGCTTGTATTGCCACCTAGCTTATCATCAGTCCATCCGGTGTTCCATGTGTCCGTGCTTCGAAGTATCACGGAGATCCGTCCCATGTATTAGATTTTAGCTCAGTCCAATTGGACAAGGATTTGACTTACGAGGAGAAGCTAGTGGCCATTCTAGCCCGGCAGGTTCGGAAGTTGAGGTCTAAGAGTTATCATTCAGTTCGAGTGCAGTGGAGAGGTCAGCCGATCGAGGTAGCCACGTGGGAGTCCGAGTCCGATATGAGAAGTAGATAAACACACCTTTTCACCAGTCCAGGTACTTTTCTATGTCCATTTGAGGACGAACGTTTGTTTTAGAGGTGGAGAATGTGATGACCCGATAGGTCATTTTGAGATCTAACTTCTATTTTCATGTTTTGAGACCTTGATTAGCATCTTTTAGCATTTCTCAATTTGCATGCGCATTCCGTGTCCCATTCTGGATAGCCTTTATGTGAAAATTTTAAGAAAATGTGAATTTTTGCCTTTATAATGGTTTAAGTTCACTACGATCAACATTTTGTGTAAATAGACCCGGATTGGTATTTAGACAATCCCAATGGGTCCGTATCGTGATTTGGGACTTGGGCGTATGCTCGAAAAAGAATTCGGGAGTCCCTAACTTTTTTTGACTCATTTTGCCGAAAACTAGCATTTTTGAAAGTTGAAAATTTCTAAGTTTGACCATAAGTTGACTTCTTAGCTAACGGGTTTGGATATTGATGTTAAAACTTAGAATAGTTCCATACTGCTATTTGAAACTTGTCTGCAAAATTTGGTTCAATTCAGAATTGATTTGACATGATTCGGACGCTTAAATGTGATTCTAGTGTCTTAAGATTCGCTTTGAAGGTTCATTCATTTTGAGGATAGATTCGTAGATTTGGATGGTATTTTGGTGATTTGATTGTGCGAGCAAGTTCGTATGATGTTATTACACTTTTGTGCATGTTTGGTTTGGAGTCCGAGGGGCTCGGGTGAGTTTCGGACGTGTTTCAGATGAGTTTGGCTAAGGCTAGGACGGTTGGTGTGCTGGTGCTCTGCTGTAAATCTCGCAATTACGAGGTCTAGCTCACAATTAATAGCAAACCTCGCTTTTGCGAACAATGATTCGCATTTGCGAGCATGGGGTGGGTTGGGTGAACCTCGCATTTGAGAGAATTTCTTCGCATTTGCGGACACTGTACCTTCACAATTGTGAAGAATGTGGTCGCAATTGCAATCACTGGCTACTGGGTACTGCTTCGCTTTTGCGAAGTGTTTGGTCGCATTTGCGATGGCTCTAGGTTCGCATTTGCGACCAAAATGTCGCATTTGAGATGATTTCTCTTCTGCAATAGGGTTCGCATTTGCGATCCTTGTCTCGCAATTGCGACATCCACAGCTAGGTAAAAGGGGAAAGATGGGACCTAGCTCATTTCTCACATTTTCTCAACCCTAAACACCCTAAAGGCGATTTTCCAAGAGATTTCTCTTCCTAAATTCATTGGTAAGTGACTATAATCTATTTCTTTTCAATTACCCATTACATTTCATGAGATTTCAACATCAAATTTAGGATTTTTATGGTGGAAATCAAGGATTTGGGTAGAATTAGGGATTTTGTAAAATTGAGATTTAGACCCCTAATTGAGGTCGGATTTCGAAACAAATTACATAACCGGGCTCGGGGGTGAACGGGTAATCGAGTTTTGGTCTGAATCTCGATTTGACCAAGCGAGCCCGAGGTATGTCTTTTGTTGACTTCTTAAAAAATTATCTAAATTGAACCTCTTTCACTCATGGGTAGTTTCCAAGCTTATTTTGAATCATTTGGTCAATAGTTTGCTAGATTTGGTTGGTTTGGAGGCTTGTTCAAAAGGCAAGGCCATGGTTGGGATTTGAGTTGATTGCGGAGTAAGGTAAGTGTAACGATCCGACCGGTCATTTTGAGCTCTAGTGCGTCGTTCGATGGTTTGAGGCCTTGATTAGCTTCACTTCATGTTTCATGACTCTTATGTGTGGTCTGAATTAAATTTCGGGAGGTTCGGAGTTGATTCGGAAGGAAAATTCTCAATTCAAAAGCTTTAAGTTGGAAGAGTTGACCAAGGTTTGGCTTTTGAGTAAACAACCTTAGAATAAGGATTTAAAGGTTCAAATAGATTTATTTGATGATTTCGGACTTGTGCGCAAGTTCGGGTTGAGTATCGGGTGGTCCGGGAGCATTTCGGCATTTATTGTGGAAAGTTGGCATTTTGAGGTTTTAGAATTTCCTAAGTTTGGGTTGAAGTAGACCTTGGTGCTATCGATGTCTGTTTGGAGTTACGAGCTATGGAATAGGTTTGTATCGTGATTTGTGACTTGCACGTAAAGTTTAGCGTCATTCCGGAATGTTTAGATATGATTCGGACGCGTTCATCGAAGTTTGAATGTTAGAAAGTTATAAGAAGGATCTTGATCGCTGATTCGTAGTTTGTATGTTGTTTAGGGTGATTTGAGGCTCAAGTATGTTCGTGTCATGCTTTGGGACTGGCTGGTGTGGTTGGACAGGGTTCTGGGGGCCTCAGGTGTGATTCGGGGTGGTTGCGGACAAAGTTTGGGTGTTTTTCTGGTGTTGGTGTTGGTGCCTTGTTTTGTTCGTCGCGAACGCGAAGGGTCTCACACGTTCGCGAAGAAGGATTTTTGGACTGCTTGGAATTTTTCATCGCGAACGTGACTGAGGGGTCGCGAATGCGGAGGTGAAGCTGAGATTCCCTTCGCGAACGCGACGGGGAGTCACGAACGCGTAGAAGGATGGTGATCTGGGGGCCTGGAGGTGTTAAGCCTTCCGAACGCAGCTCAATGACCGCGAACGCGAAGCGCCAGGACCTGGAGGCATCACGAACGCGGCGTGTTGATCGCGAATACAAAGGAGGATTTTTGGGCAGCTCATTGTTGGCCTTCGCGATCGCGAGAGTGTTTCTGCGATCGCGATGAAGGAGGACTTGTGACGACTTGTTTTTAAATCAGCACTTAGCTCTCATTTTCTCATTTCGCACTTGGATGGCCGAATTTGGGGAGATAGTTTGAGGAGATTTTCATCAAGCAACACAAGGTAAGTGATTACCACTTGTTGTAAATTAAATACATGGATTATGTTTGGATTCAAACATGAAATTTTGAAGAAATTGTGAAATCTTGAAGAAAAACCTAGAATTTAATATTTTTGGATTTTGACCACGAAATTGGACATGGAATTAGGAATAAATTATATATATTTGAGTTCATGGTGCCATCGTTATGTTTATCTTCGAATATTTTCGGAATCCGGGCATGTGGACCCGAGGGTTGACTTTGTTGACTTTTCGAGCGAAGTTGGAAATTGTTATAAATTGGTTAATTATGAGTGTTGGAGTATATTTTTACTGGTTTGCATGTTGTTTGACTAGTTGTGGATTGATGGGCAACGATTTGAGGTATTAGAGAGGCGTTGGAGCCGGTTATGAAACTTCAGAGCGAGGTAAGTCTCCTATCTAACCTTGTGAAGGGGAAACTATCCTGAGTGAAATAATTGTTATGTGCTACTAGTTGTGGGTGCTACATACGCACGAGGTGATGAGAGTCTGTACGTAGCTAAAGCATGTTTATGTCCGTGTACACTTAAGATCTTATCATGTAATATTTGAATTATTCGAACTCAATTTGCTAGTTTAATTAATTGAATTTATAATTGAAATTGATTTGGGAATACATTTGGCCGAGCTTTATCACTCTGAGTTGTTTGGCGAGATGGTTGATAAACAGTAAAAAGTCATGTTTACTTTATGCTCATGTACATGCGTTGTAAGTACGTGACTCGTAACTCGATAAGTTTCTTCCTTTCCCTTGGATCGGGCCGAACACCTCGGTAGTATATTGAGATGCACATCTGGTTCGCGTTGATTGATCACGCCCAACTCTAGTCCTTAAAAGGATAAGCGGTCGCTGCAAATATAATCCGGTCTAAAAGTCTGGAGTCGAATCCCACAGAGAACTAAGGCTTAGCTGTATCTGTTTAATATCACCAAGAAGACAAGATTAAAAATAAATAAACATCTGAAAACTAACTATGCTTGATTTGTAAACAATTGGAATAGGTCTAAGGCAATGGTTTCCCCCGTTGGTACTTTCCTTGGTTGTATATGTCCTATAACTATGATTTAGCTATCTCTAACAATCATGAACTCTCCATCTATCATAATTCTTTCTCAAGTAATTATAATAATCTACTAGACGCACTTTCTCAAGCTATGCTAGCTACTTGCACAATACGGTTCACTTAGATTGCACCCGGGGTTTCGTTATCTCTAATCCAACCCCTAAACCCTCGGTTATGACTCTCGTCTATACTCCGGGAGTGATGTTGTTCAAACAACTACCTAAATATGCACTCTCTCTCAAGCAGATACATAATAAATAGGAACGGCTAATTGAGGATCCTTTCAATTAACCACAATCAAAACATAGGAGAACAATTAGAGATTAACAACCAAA
The DNA here is from genome assembly GCF_001879085.1 of Nicotiana attenuata. Lineage (NCBI taxonomy): Eukaryota > Viridiplantae > Streptophyta > Magnoliopsida > Solanales > Solanaceae > Nicotiana > Nicotiana attenuata. The sequence continues at coordinate 40,922,577 of NC_031993.1, forward strand.
TATAATTATATTGATAAAACAACCAAGTTATTCCCAACGGGTTCCACCAAAACCTTAGATTAAGGTTTTTAGCTACTCATGACAATGGGTAAATCAAATACTAAAAGATTCATAATCATGAATTGCAAGAGAATAAAGAAGAAAAGAAATAAAGATGTTTTAGGTGATCTCTCACAATTGTTTTTCTTGCCAAAGTACTCTCTAATAATGTTACATGCCTCCTTTGGGCGAGTTCTAGTATTTAAATAGGGTTTTGGGCTAAGAATTCCGGAATTTGCACTTCAGTCCCTTAAGTTCCCGTCACCTGCCGCGGTCCTACCGCGCCCACGCTGGGACCGCGGCCAAACGGCCTCTCTGAATCTCCTCTGACAGCTCACCGCGGTCCTACCGCGCCCATGCTGGGACCGCGGCAGTTCACCTCCAGGCCTCGTTTGTGTATTTCAAATGGTTCACTCGGCGACTTTGATGCGATTGGCTTATTTTTCTTCCATAAATGATACAAAACCACTCCCTAGCCTTCTTCTAATGTATGTAACCTAAAAAACATGAAAAGCACTAATAAGAGCATTTTGCTATCACTTTTACAATAAAAACTCTACAAGAAAGTGGTTCTTTTGGGGCTTAATCATAGTTCAATTCACCTATTATCATTGATCGACCCTCGGCATTGTACACACCACTCTGGATCGGGCCGTACGACCTCGGCGTAATCGTGCGTAATACCGCTAGGAGTCCGAATATTCATGAGATTCCCCTTTTATTGAGACCTGGCATTTATGTGGTATTCCTTATCCATTTGAGAGTACATTTGATATTTCTGATCTATTGAGAAAGCATATGGGATTTGAGAGATTTATATCGTTAAAAGAAATTTTGGAGGATTATGTTAGTTGCAGTCTTTATCTCCCTACTCCTGTTGTGCTTCGTATCTGTTATGCGTTATCATATTGATTTATTGGACCACTAGTAGGTGTCGATGTCGACCCCTCGTTACTACTTCTCCGGGGTTAGGCTGGATACTTACTGGGTACGCGTTGATTTACGTACTCATACCACACTTCTGCACTAAATGTGTAGGATCTGACAGGTTCATCTGGTGGCCAACTTGGCGCGTCAGCGCAACTGCTAAGGCCAGGGGACTTTGTGGTAAGCTGCTTTCTACGCTATGCACCGCAGCCCACAGAGTCTCCATCTTATTTATTTACCTTAACCTGTCTATTTTATATTCCAGACAGATGGTTTATATTATTGCGCTCTTTAGTAGACGCTCATGTACTTGTGACACCGGGTTTTGGGATGTTTTCAAATTTGTTTGTGGTTTTGCTTAGCATTGATACACTTTTATTATTTTTTCTATTTAAATTATAAGTTTCCATGATTTTAATGCACTAAATTCTTTATCTGATAAAAATTCATGATTTTGAAAATAATAACAAGAAGAATTAAGTTATTAGTTCACCAATGGCTTGCCTAATGGCGACGTTGGGCACCACCACGATCTGTAGTGGGAATTGGGTCATGACGCTTGGTATCAGAGCTCTAGGTTCATTTAGGTCTCACGAGTCATGAGCAAGTCTAGTAGAGTCTCGCGGATCGGTACGGAGTCGTCTATACTTATCCTTGGGAGGCTACGAGGTTGTTAGGAGCACTTCCCTTCTTGATTCCTCGTAGTGCGATATTATTCAATTGGAGCTTATTCCTTCATTTCCTTCTACTCATTCCCATACGATGTTGAGCACTAGTTATCAATTGGGCATCGAGGAGTTGTAGTGCTACTGCAGATGTGGCTCAAGATGTTTCTCCCTGCGTATGTAGGCTATTATCGTCTCCTTGTGGGAGAGTGTTCTGTAGTTCAGCTCAAAGTTAGTGTTTCCCACAAATTCGAGGCTATGCACAGTGTATTATGACGTTCATGCGAAGTTATCAAGCAGTGATGGTGTAAATGGTAGGGTGCTTATTTATGTGTCGCGGTAGTGAATGACTCGAAAGAAGGATTACTCGGTTCATGGTTTAGAGGTTCGGCATATAATTCCAGTGGAGGAAAGGCAATCAGACTATGGATGTTCAGGCCTTGGTTGATGGAATAGCGAGACTTGATATTTTGAGACATGGTGGAATTCTCATTTGTGATGTGGTGTCATTGTCCTCGTTGGCACGCATTATGTCTCATTGGTGTTGTGGTTCCCTTTGATTTGCCTTCGAGGCAGGGTGTTATGGAATGGTGCCTAAGTAGCGGTTGTCAGAAAGGGTGGTGTATGGCGGCTTCAGGGTCGAATCGGTGTCTCTAGTATTGATGGGGAAATTTATCCGTTCGGGTGTTACAAAGATGGAATGTGATCTGAGGTAGTATTTTGGCAGCGAAAGAGAAGGAAATACATGGAAGGGGTGTCTCGCGATGGTAGAATTGCTAGCAGGTCAAGTATGAACAACGGAGGCCGAGTAGTTGCTTAAGGAGATGGTTTAACCGAAGTGGGAGTGCAGAGCAGCGTATGGATTCCATTATAGTATAGCCACATACTTCGATAAAGTTTGGAGCAATTTGGGGATCATGGTGGACAAATGACTAAGTCTATAAATTTCATTTGGGATGGTGGCTACTGTACTAAGGAAGTATGAATATGAAGGAAAAGAGTTTGCTTGGAATGAAGAGGGGTGTGAATGCTTGATTATCGGTTTGGGATGCAATGTGACTTCGAGTTTTGGAATGTTTTCTTGGACCTTCAGTTAATGCTAATGGGGAAAGAACGGACTCTTACAGCTGGTGGACGAGCATGGGCTTAGGAAGGCTTACTAATTTCATGGTAGTTGTAACCAGCGCAATATCGTTGGAAGATGTCCATATGGAATTACACATGTGGGCTATCTCCTATGAGCAGGTTAGTTGTTGCGTGATTTTTGATGAAGTTTCTACGAAGAGTCCTACTTTCTACCCACGAGAGGCATGTACTGTGATTTGGGCTTGGATCCCTTGGAGAAAATGGTACGACTATCAAGAGGTTGAATGTGCGATTATGGCTGATAATTTGGAATATTTTATGAAAAGTTTAACACGATATTACGAGAAATTTGGCGGGTTAACGGTGCAAGATCATGGTAATTGAGAAGGAGGAGTCATTGTGGGTTCTGGATTAATATGATTGTAGCTTAAAGCTAAGTAGGGGAGCCCACCGTCTACGATTGGGTCACGTGGTTGTGTGCCGGTGCAGTTTCTGGTTATTGATGTGTTGATAGATCAGTTATGACCAAGAAAATAAAACATCAAGGGTATCTTGGGCAAGGATGTATATGTTCTACATTTCACCTTATCAATTCATGTGAAGATGTTGGGGATGGCTCAGAATTTATGTTTCTTGTGGGTGTGATGTGCGAGGAAAAGAATTACTCTCGTTGCCTCTTTGGACGTGTTCATGTGCTAGCTAGTGTTTAGTTATATATTCGGGACCAGGTCAGAGTGGGTGACTCTCGATACTGGTTCTGGTGGATTCAAGAATTAAAGTTTGGTGTCTAAGGATTTTGGGTTCGTTATGTGGATGAAGACCGAGATTTAGACGTAGAACATGAAGAATACCCGGGGAATTTCTATGTTATCATCGGGTCTGTGGTGCAGTATTGGAGAAATGGGAGAAACAACTTCGGATTCATGGGAGGTCTTTCAAAATGGGTGTATCAGTTGGAAACACTATTGAGTGCATGAGGAGTGTATGAGATGGTTCATGGATATTTTTTAGATAACATGGTCTCGTGATTTGGGTCACTCCGGATGGGTGTTGTTTAGGTTCCGTTATGTGTTTGAATAGAACGATTATTTCAAAGTCAAGTCAAAAGTAAATTGGAAGAAGTTGAGTCAGTTAGTAGTGGTTTGAATCAGCACGGTTGTGGAAATGATCAGTTCCTTTGGTTGTAAGGCTGTACAGGTGATTCGTGGATGTACGATGGGGCTTGATAGCCACCGTGAATTGATCGATTTGGAGGTATTTGATTTTGATGGCTTGGTTTTGTGTAAATGGATCTAGAAAGAGTTATGGCAGTTTAGACCACGACTTGAGCTATGTGTCTTTCGCGATAATGAGAAGTTGGTTGGGTGTTGCGATTCGTCTTCTGAAATGAGTTAAGTGAAAGGCATCTAGCCGATGAAGTGTTTATTCTACAGGTGGTTTAGGAGTTATGGTGAGATTCCTATACTCTCGCATAGCGGCATGATAGGTGCAGTGAGCGGGATGGAAATTTGAAGTTGTGGATCAAGGTTGTGGTTTATTTTTGATAGGAATGTTACGAGCTCGGAGTAGCGGGGGAAATAATTTAGATGTTCAGAGTAAGCTGGCATTATCTTAATGTCGCCTGAGGACGGTGTTCTATAGAAGAGGCATTATGCATTGGTTTGTGAATTCTTAAATGGCATTACAGAAAGAGCATGGTCGATGGCCACTGATGTTTAGATTTTGCTACTTGGCGCGTACGGTTGTGGGAATATATCCCACGGGGAGATCGTATAGTGTGACGTATTAGTCATTTGATTGTTAGCGACTGAAATCGGGTATGAATATTCTGGTATTTTCGCTGATGGGACAGTTTATGCCTAGGAGGCTCACTGTTCCTTTAGTTGTGGACTACAGGAGTTTGTTCTAGTTTGGACGGCTGCTCGTATGTGTCATGAATAGGGTCATTTTGGATCCTTGAAAGGTTATTGGCCCTGTATGGGATGATCGGGACCGGCTTGAGGTCCGTTAGTAGATCTAATATGAATATATGCTCTACATCTGGCTGGATATGTTCATTCAGCATAGCATTGCTTATGGAGGAGTCTTCAGGCGTTGGATATTATTCCTTTCGTCAGCTATTCTATGTGATACTCTATTATGCCATGTGGGTTATGAGGAGGCTTGATTATTCGCACATGTGTTGTGATCTCGTGTATCTTGTGGTGTTATATGAGCAAGATGGCTCTCGAGATGCAGGTTATTTATTTCACCTTAGTCATTCTTGGGTTTTTTTGTATCGTGTGGCGCTATCCGTCTCCCCAAAGTTGTATTTATGCACTTGGCATGCCTATTGTCGTTATTCAGGAATTTCATGGGTATGAGCATTATGGCTTGATGGGTATTTCCTTATTTATTGCCATGTGTGGATCGGGTGGCATGCCGTCACGGGCATGATGTTTTGATTGGGTTACACGCCACAATGGTATCATGTTTGGATCGGGATGCACGCCGCAAAAGTATCATGTTGCACGTTGCAGCAGTGAGATGTTAAGTACGGTTCCTTATACTTATTTTGTGTGCCTTGATTCTCATCTCCGAGATAGGTTCATAGCATCTGTTTGGTCGTTTTATTCGTTATGCGGGCTGGGTAATTCTTGCTAGAATTTGTTCTTCCTTATGGGTCATATTTGAGTTATAGCTCATTGGCGCATTGATAGCGCCATATGAGATTTTAGACAGTGTTTGAGGTGGCTTATTGCCCGAGTAGTTGTACTGGGTGAGATGAGGTTGTTGGACATGAAATCAGTGCGATCAGATTCATGTAAGGCATATTAAAGAGAAAATATCACTATTTAGTTCAGAATGAGGTAAAGGTTCTTGTCAAGTGGAGAGACTCCATGATTTATTGATTTGGCAAACGGTTATGAGCTTCTACGGGTTGCTTTCATTGTTGCAGTATCGCGGGGGCTAGATCAGGGCTTATGCGCGTTATGAGGTATACTACGGACATCAGGTTAGTAAAGTTGCAGCTTCTACGGTTGGAGGATGTTATTATGGACATACGAATTATGTGGTGCATTGTGTGGTTTCATAATGGGTGCATGATCATATTTGGTACAGCAAGTTGAGATTAATACGGTGTTCGAACGTTAGAATCAGGTCACATAGGGAATTTCGGATGTTAAAATTTGGTTCTAAGGCTTGTGGGCTAAGGTAAAAGGAAGGATCTTCAGTGTGGCTCGAGCTAATATGCTCATATAGGTTGTGGTGGCACGAGTAGGTGCACGAGGTGTTAAACAATGGTTTGGGCAACTCCGAGCAGTTCTTGGCACATTCAAGGATGAACGTATGTTTAAGTGGGGGGGAATGTAACGACCCGATCGGTCGTTTTGAGCTCTAGTGCATCGTTCAGTGGTTTGACGCCTTTAGTAGCTTCACATCATGTTTTATGACTCGTACGTGTGGTCGGAACAAAATTTCGAGGAGTTCGGAGTTGATTCGGAAGGAAAATTCTCAATTCGGAAGCTTTAAGTTGGAAGAGTTGACCAAGGTTTGACTTTTAAGTAAACGACCTCGAAATTAGAATTTGAAGGTTCTAATATGTTCGTATGATGATTTCGGACTTGGGTGTATGTTTGGGTCAAGTATCGAGTAGTCCGGGAGCATTTCGGCGCTTATTGTGGAAAGTTGGCATTTTGAAGGTTTTAGAATTTCCTAAGTTTGGGTTGAAGCGGACCTTGGTGTTATCGATGTCTGTTTGGGGTTCTGAGCCTTGGAATAGGTTCGCATGTGATTTGTAACTTGCACGTACAGTTTGGCGTTATTCCGGAATGTTTAGATATGATTCGGACGCGTTCGTCGAAGTTTGAATGTTAAAAAGTTAAAAGAAGGATCTTGATCGTCGATTCGTAGATTGGATGTTGTTTGGGGTGATTTGAGACCTTGAGCAGGTTCGTATCATGTTCTGGGACTGGCTGGTGTGGTAGGACGGGGTTCCGGGGGCCTCGGGTTTGATTCGGGGTGGTTTCGAACCAAGTTTGGGTGTTTTACTGGTGTTGGTGCTGCTGTCTGGTTTTGTTCTTCGCGAACGTGAAGGGTCTCATGCATTCGCAAAGAAGGATTTTTGGACTGCTGGAAATTTGTTCATAGCGAACGCGACACAGGGGTCGCGAAAGCGGCGGTGAAGCTGAGGTTCCCTTCGCAAACGCGACAAAGAGTCGCGAACGCAACAGGGGGTCGCGAACGCGACAAGGGGTCGCGAACGTGTAGAAGGATGGTGAGCTGGGGGTCTGGAGGTGTTAAGCCTTCGCGAACGCGGCTCAATGACCGCGAACGCGAAGCGTTAGAGCTTGGAGGCATCACGAACGCGGCGTATTGGTTGCAAACGTGAAGGAGGATTTTTGGGCAGCTAATTTTTGGCCTTCGCGATCGCGAGGGTGTTTCCGCGATCGCGATGAAGGCGGACCTGGGCAGACTTGTTTTTAAATCGGGACTTAGCTCTCATTTCTCTTATTTTGCACTTGGATGGCCGAACTTGGGGAGCTATTTTGAGGATATTTTCATCAAGCAACACAAGGTAAGTGATTCCCACTTGTTGTAAGTTAAATACATAGATTAAGTTTGGATTCAAAGATGGAATTTTGAAAAAATTGTGAAATCTTGAAGAAAAACCTAGACTTTGATATTTTTGGATTTTGACCACTAAATTGGACATGGAAATAGGAATAAATTATATATTTGAGTTCGTGGTGTCATGGTAATATTTATCTTCGAAAATTTTCAAAATCCAGACATGTGGGCCCGAGGGTTAACTTTATTGACTTTTCGAGCGGAGTTGGAAATTGTTATAAATTGGTTAATTATGAGTGTTGGAGTATATTTTTATTGGTTTGCATGTTGTTTGACTAGTTGTGGATTGATGGGTAACGATTTGAGGTGTAGAGAAGCGTTGGAGCCGTTTATGGAACTTTAGAGTAAGGTAAGTCTCATGTCTAACCTTATGAGGGGCAAACTACCCCCTAGGTGATGTAATTGTTATGTGCTACTAGTTATGGGTGCTACGTACGCACGAGGTGATGGGAGTCCATAGGTAGCTAAAGCATGTTTATGTCCGGGTAGACATAAGATCTTATCATGTAATATTTGAATTGTTGAACTCTATTTTCTAGCTTAATTAATTGAATTTATAATTGAAGTTGATTTGGAATACATTTGGCCGAGCTTTATCACTCTAAGTTGTTTGGCGAGATAATTGATAAACAATAAAAAGTCACGTGACTCGTAACTTGATAAGTTTCTTCCTTTCCTGTGGATCGGGCCGATCGCCTCGGCAGTATATTGAGATGCATCTCTGGTTCGTGCCGGTCAACCCTCGGCAGTGTATACACCACTCTGGATCGGGTCGTACGACCTCGACATAATTGTGCGTAATACCGCTAGGAGTCTGAATATTCATGAGATGCCCATTTTATCGAGACCTGGCATTTATATGGTATTCCGTATCCATTTGAGAGTACGTTTGATATTTCTGATCATTTGGGATAGCTTATGGGATTTGAGAGATTTATATCGTTAAAAGAAATTTTGGAGGATTATGTTAGTTACAGTCTTTATCTCCCTACTACTGTCGTGCTTCATATCTGTTATGAGTTATCATATTGAATTATTGGACCACTAGAAAGTATCGATGTCGATCCCTCGTCACTACTTCTCCGGGGTTAGGATGGATATTTACTCGGTACGCATTGATTTACGTACCCGTACTACACTTCTACACTAAATGTGCAGGATCTGACAGGTTCATCTGGTGGCCATCTTGGTGCGTAGGCGCAACTGCTGAGGGGACTTTATAGTGAGTTGTTTTTTATGCTACTCACCGCAACCCACAGAGTCTCCATCTTATTTATTTACCTTATCCTGTCTATTTGATATTCCAGACAGATATTGTATTATTATTGCACTCTTTGGTAGACATTCATGTACTTGTGATACCGGGTTTTGGGATGTTCTAAAATATGTTGTGGCTTTGCTTAGCATTGACACTTCTATTATTATTTCTATTTAAATTGTAAGTTTCCATGATTTTAATACGCTAAATTCTTTATCTGATAAAAACCATAATTTTAACTCATAAAAGAAATAAATAAGTTTGTAGTTCACCGTTGGCTTGTATAACGGGGACGTTGGGCGCCATCACGATCTATAGTGGGAATTGGGTCGCGACAGTGAGTGTTGGTCTAGACTTGCTTTGAGAGAGTTAGGAACCCTTGAGCTACATGTTATATGAATACGTGTGAAACGGCGTATATGCGAGGTGACGAGTGTATATGTGTTGTTGTTTTACTTGCTTCCATGTTTCGTTACTTCTTCGTATAACATGTTACTGTGATGACTCGATAGGTCATTTTGAGTTTTAACCTTCATTTCTGTAATTCGAGACCTCGAGTATCTCCGTTTGGCCATCCTTGATTTGCGTGCAGTCCGTGTCTTTTTCCAAAAAAAATTCTATACGAAAAATTTAAGAAAATGTGAATTTTTGTCTTTAAAATGACTTGAGTTGACTACGGTCAATATTTTGTGTGAATGGACCCGAATCGGTATTTGACAGTCCCGGTGGGTCCGTATCGTGATTTGGGACTTGGGCGTATGCCCGGAATCGAAATCAGAATTCCTTAGCTTGATTTAACGTAATTTGTTGAAAACTAGTAATTTGAAGTCTTAAAGAATTCCCAAGTTTGGCCGTAGGTTGACTTTGTTGCTACCGGGTTTGGATTTGGTTTCGGAACTCCGAATAGGTTAATTTCACTATTCAAGACTTGTCTGCAAAATTTGGTGCAAAACGGAGTTAATTTGACGTGATTCGGACGTCCGATTGTAAATTTGGAAGTTCTTAAGTTTCTTTGGAAATTTCATACATTATGATTTTGGACATTGGAGAATAGTTGATGCCTTCAATGTTGCTTGTGCTCTGCTGCAGATCTCGCATTTGCGACATTTGGCTCGCATTTGCGAGCATGGGCTGGAGGGGGGAGTCTCACATTTGCGAGGGAAAAGTTTGCATTTGCGAATGAATAGTTTCCGCTTTTGCGAAGGAAAAGTCACATTTGCGACTCAGTATATTCCTGGGTAACCTTCGCATTTGCGAAGGATTGGTCTGTAATTGCAAAGGCTGGGGTTCGCATTTGCGAACCAAACAGTCGCATTTGTGATGGCTGTCCTTCTGAGAAGGGTTCGCATTTGCGACCTCTTTCTCGCATTTGCAATGTTCGCAATTGCGAACAAGATATCGCAATTACGACATCCGCAGCTGGGTAAAAGAGGGGGAAAACGAGACTTAGCTCATTTTTCACATCTTCTCAACCCTAAACACCCTAGATGCGATTTTTCAAAGAGATTTTCTTCCTAAATTCATTGGTAAGTGACTTTAATCTATTTCTTTTCAATTACCCATTACATTTCATAAGATTTCAATATCAAATTTAGGATTTTCATGGTAGAAATTAAGGATTTAGGAAGAATTAGGGATTCTTGTAAATTCGCGATTTAGACCTCGAATTGAGGTCGGATTTAGAAATAAATTACATAACCGGGCTCGAGAGTGAATGGGTAATCGGGTTTTGGTCTGAATCTTAATTTTGACCAAGCGAGTCAGGGTTGACTTTGTTGACTTTTTCAAAAATGATCTAAATTGAGCCTATTTCATTTGTGGGTAGTTTCTAAAGCTTAATTTGAATTGTTTGGTCAATAAATTTCTAGATTTGGCTTGTTTGGAGGCTTGTTCAAAAGGCAAGGTCGTGGTTGAGTGATTGCTTGAGTTGTGGAGCGAGGTAAGTGTTGGGTCTAACCTTGATTTGAGGGAATTAGGAACCCTTGAGTTATATGTTATATGAATTACATGTGGGAAGGCGTATATGCCAGGTGGCGAGTGTATATGCATTGTTGTGTTACATGCTTCCATGTTTTCGTTACTTCTTAATATATCTTGCTACATGCCTTAATTGATTTGTGCTCTTTTGACTTCCATGCCATAATTGTTACTTGTCATTTTGTCATCCATGCATTAAATTGTCCATCTCTTCCATGATTTCATGTTTAATTGTTAAATTGTCTCTACTTTCCTTACTTGCATATTTAGTTGTCTATGCCCTACTTGCCTTACTGTTTTGTATATTTGTTGCCTTTTATAGCGTAGCTACACTTGTATGAATTTTTAACTGGAGGATACCGATAAGTTGTCAAAGTTGAGACATACAAAATGTTAGAGGTTCTTTGAGTATTATGTGATTTTTCATTTGCCTCGTACATCTACTCTCTTAATGTAGGAATTCTCGTAAATTTTGGTTGTTGAATTGCTATTGTTGATTTAAATTGTTTGGGGAGTGGGTTGCGCTCCGCAACGGATTGTTTAAAGATGATATTGTGGGATCGGGTTGCACACTGTGATAGATTGTTTAAACTTATATTGGTTTGTGACTATTAGATTGGCCTTGGTATTCGAGATGAGTTCAGGTGACTCGTTATTCTGGGCTCTCTGGTAATTGGATTTGAGTTCGTTGTTATGAAGTAATTGTTTCATTTCCGTTCCTATCTTTCCTGTTGTTATTATTGCGTACAAGTTATTGTAGGTGACCCGCCTAAGCCTCGTCACTACTTCGTCGAGGTTAGGTTCGACACTTATAGAGTACATGGGGTCGGTTGTACTCATACTACACTCTGCACCTCTTGTGCAAATACCGGAGTTGGTCCCAGCGGCGCTCAGTAGACTTGCACGGGCCCAGCTATTCAGAGGAGACTTGAGATATAGCTGTACGGCGTCCACAGCCTTGAAGTCCCCTTCTACTTTCTTTAGCTATTTATTCTGATTCAGACTGTTGTATATATTTCAAACCACTATCTGTAGTATCTTAGACGCTCATGTCTTCGTGAAGCTAGTTCCGGGGTTTGTATTCGATTTCGTCACTTATTAGCTTATTTCCTTATTGCAAACTATTCAGTTTCATTCTTGTCATAATTTGGTAAATTATTAAAAATGGTTAATAGATATAGCTAAAGTTGGCTTGCCTAGCAACTTAAATGTTAGGTGCCATCACGGTCTCGAGGCTGGGAATTCCGGGTCGTGACAAGTTGGTATCAAAGCACTAGGTTTCCTAGGTCTCACGAGTCATGAGCAAGCTTAGTAGAGTCTGGAGGATCGGTACGGAACGTCTGTACTTATCTTCCAGAGGCTATGGAGTTTAGGAAAAATCTCATTTCTTTCTTTCTCTATCATGCGATTTCATTATATCATTGATGATTTGAGTCATTCTACTCTTAATCTCTCGCAGATGGTGAGAAAACGCACATCATCAGCAGTCGGACAGGAGCCAGAGCCCCCTGTGGCAGCTCCCACCAGAGGCAGAGGTTGAGCCAGATGTCGAGGCATAGGTAGAGCTAAACCTAGAGCTCGGGCAGCAGCACCCGCAGTGGAGCCTCAGGTGGATCATGAGGAGGAGGTCCCAGCTCAGACCATACCCGTCGGACCAGCTTAGGTCCCGGAGGGGTTCATAGTCGCTCCAGTGCTTTAAGAGGGTTAGTCACTATTTTCCTATATATATATCCTACCCGTCCTTTAGCCTACATTACAACCTATAAAGTCCTACTTGATCCTAGATTTTGCAAGCTTAAATTAGTCGAGTCTTACACTACGGGCAAGTCTATGGTACGAACTTGGGGGACATAAGAGTTTCTTTGTGAGAGTGAGCGAATTCTTTCAATATTTGAGTCCTTAAATGATACTTAAACTTATATTTGAATGTGTGGACTATTTACTCTATATGATTTGTTGGTGAGGGCACATGATTTGTGAAGGAGTGGTAAAGTCCTTGATTTTCGAGTTGGCACAAGGAGTGAGTCATAGTTAGGAATGCATTGGAGTTAATTTTTTAGGCGAGGATGATAGAAAGAGTCACACGAACACAAAGATAACAATAAGGGATCTCCCGAGATACCGTCTCGTAGTCCCAAAGTAAATGTGCAGGGGGATCTCCCATATACCGTTCCGTAGTCCCAAAGTAAATATGCAGTACAGGGGGATCTTCCGGAATACTGTTTCGTAGTCCCAAAGTAAATATGCAGCTCAAACAACAGAATTAACTGTTTCAGCAAGAAAACCTACAGTTTAGACTAAGTTCAGGTCAAGGAAAGCAGGAAATTTCACTTAACATGTTGTACAGAGTTCAGATAGGCAGTTAAAACACGTAGGCATGCTATTCTAAACTAAACATGATAGTTGCATATGCTAGTGTAGTTCAAATAAGGAGAAAACAGTTTATGGCTTAGTGAAAAACGGAGTTTTACAACTAATAGCTTGTGTACGTACTCGTCACCTCAAGTACACGGCGCTCACATATCAAATAGTACCAAATCCTAAGGGGAGTTCCCACACACAAGGTTAGGCAAGCCACTTACCTCGAACCAAGCTTAATCAATCCGTAACAATGCTCTTTCCACGAATATCCGGCTCCGGATGGCCCAAATCTAGCCAAATCAATAACGTAAATATAACTACAAGAAACTAATCTAGCTAATGAAATCAAGGCTAAAGCAAGAAATTAGAAAACGCCCTAAAAAGCCTCCCCGGGCCCACGTCTCAGAATCGGGTAAAAGTCACAAAATATGAACACCCATTCACCCACGAGTCTAACCATACCAAATTTACCCAAATCCGATACCAAAATCTCGATCAAAACCCCAAAATTCGGTCTAAGAACTTTTCTCACATTTTCCCCAATTTTCCAACTCAAATACCTATTTAAATGATGAAATCAACAATGGATTAATGGAATACAACCAAAAACGAGTTAGGAATCATTACCCAATAACTTCCTCTGAAAATCCTTCAAAGAATCGCCAAAATCCGAGCTCTCAAGTCCAAAAAAGAAGAATGAATTCTAACCCTCGACTTTGCCCTTTTTCTGCCAGTGAAACCACACCTGCGGTCAACTTCTGCGGTACAGCATTAGCGGCTAAAACTCCGCACCTGTGGAAATCACTTACTCCAGCTTCCTCCGCTTCTGCAACCACTGGCCGCATCTGCGCATGTTGCAGGTGCGGAAATTACATCGCACATGCGGACTCTGCTCAGCTCACCTCAAGTCATTTCTGCAATCCAAGTCTTTCTTCTGCGGGCTCGCACCTGCGGTGACCACTCCGCAGGTGCGATTACACCAGCACCAGAAATCTTCAGCAATTGCATAAGTCCAAATTTCAACCCGATGAGCATCCGAAAAACACACGAGGCCCCCGAGACCTCAACCAAACATACCAACCAATCCTAAAACACCATACAAACTTAGTCGAGCCCTCCAATCATATCAAACAACGCTAAAAACACAAATCACCCTCCAATCCAAACTTAATGAACTTGAAACTTCAAATTTCTACAACCGATGCTGAAACCTATCAAACCACGTCCGAATGACCTCAAATTTTGCACACATGTTATAATCAACATTACGGACCTACTCCAACTTCCGAAATAGGAATCCGACCCCGATATCAAAAATTCCACTACCGGTCCAAATCTCCGAAAATTTGACTTTCGCCATTTCAAGCCTAAATGAGCTACGGACCTCCATAACACAATTCGGGCACGCCCCTAAGCCCAAAATCACCCAACAGAGCTAACAGAATCGAGGGAACTTCATTCCGGAGTCGTCTTCACACAATTCCGACTACAGTCTAAATCTTAATGCTTAAACCTCCATTTAGGGACTAAGTGTCCCAAATATTTCCAAAAACCAAAATGAAACCTCTCGGTAAGTCACAATAGCAGAAATAGATATGGGGAAAGCAGTTAATAGGGGATTCAGTCTCTAACTCTCAAAAGGGCCAGCTGGGTCGTTACATTCTCCCCCTCTTAAAACAATTGTTTGTCCTCGAGAGATCATAGAGACATACCAGAAGTGGTGAAAAGATGAGGGTAACGGCTGTGCATATCCTACTCGATCTCCAAAGTCGCCTCCTCGACCGGCTGACCCCGCCATTGAACCTTTACTGATGCAATGTTCTTTGACCTCAGCTTTCGAACCTGCCTGTCCAAAATAGCCACTGGCTCTTCAACATAAGATAGATCTTTGTCCAACTGGACTGAGCTGAAATCCAACACGTGAGACGGATCGCCGTGATACCTCTGGAGCATCGAAACACGAAAAATCGGATGGACTCCTGCTAGGCTGGGAGGTAAGATTAACTCATAAGCAACCTCCCCAACTCGCCACAACACCTCAAGGGGCCAATAAACCTTGGGCTCAGCTTGCCCTTCTTTCCAAACCTCATAACGCCCTTCATAGGCGAAACCCGGAGCAAGACCTGCTCTCCAACCATAAATGCAACATTGCGAACCTTCCGGTCTGCATAACTCTTCTGTCTAGACTGGGATGTGCAAAGTCTGTCCTGAATCACCTTAACCTTCTCCAAGGCATCCTGAACCAAGTGCGTACCCAATAATCTGGCCTCGACCGGCTCGAACCGAACCATTGGGGACCAACACCGCCTACCATACAGAGCCTCAGACGGTGCCATCTGAATGCTGAACTGATAAATGTTATTGTAGGCAAACTCCACAAGTGGCAAGAACTGATCCCAAGAACCTCCAAACTCCATCACACACGCACGGAGCATATCCTCAAAAACCTGAATAGTGCGCTCGTACTGCCCGTTCGTTTGAGGGTGAAATGTTGTGCTCAACTCCACCCGATTACCCAATTCATGTTGTACTGTCCTCAAGAACCGTGATGTATACTGCGTACCCCGGTCAGAGATGATAGATACTGGAATGCCATGAAGTCTGACAATCTCACGGATATAAACTCGAGCCAGCTGCTCGGAAGAATAGGTAGTCATCACAGGAAGGAAATGAGCTGACTTGGTCAGCCTATCCACAATCACCCATACTACATCAAACTTCTGTTGAGTCTGTGGGAGTCCAACAACGAAATCTATAATGATCCGCTCCCATTTCCACTCCGAAATCTCCAACTTTTGAAGCAATCCACCCGGCCGCTAATGCTCATACTTCACCTGCTGACAATTTAGACACCGGGCCATATATTCCACTATGTCCTTCTTCATTCTACGCCACCAATAATGTTGCCTCAAGTCCTGATACATCTTCGTGGCACCCGGATGAATGGAGTACTGCGATCTGTGATCCTCCTGAAGAATCAACTTACGCAAACCGCCCACATTAGGCACACATAGCCTGCCCTGCATCCTCAATGCACCATCATCCCCAATAGTGACCTCCTTAGCATCACCGTGTTGGACCGTGTCCATAAGGACAAGCAGATGGGGGTCATCATATTGACGCTCCCTGATACGATCATAAAGAGAAGACCGATAGACCACACAAGCCAATACTCGACTTGGCTCAAAAATATCCAACCTCACAAACTGGCTAGCTGAGGCCTGAACATCCAACGCCATGGGCCTCTCTACTGCTGGTAAATATGCTAAACTCCCCAAACTCTCTGCTCGGCGACTCAAAGCATTGGCCACTACATTGGCCTTCCCATAGTGGTACAAAATAGTGATGTCATAATCCTTAAACAGCTCTAAACACCTCCTCTAACGCAAATTAAGATCCTTCTGCTTGAACAGATGCTGCAGACTCCGGTGATCAGTGTAGATCTCACAAGGAACACCATACAAATAGTGCCTCCAAATCTTCAAGGCATGAACTCAAGGTCATGGACAGGATAGTTCTATTCATGCACCTTCAGTTGTCTGGACGCGAGGGCAATCACCCTATGGTCCTGCATCAACACCGCACCGAGGCCAACTCGCGACGCATTACAATAAATTGTATAAGACCCCGAACCTGAAGGCAATACCAATACTGGAGCTGTAGTCAAAGCTGTCTTGAGCTTCTGAAAGCTCCCCTTACACTCCTCTGTCCATCTGAACGGAGCGCCCTTATGGGTCAGCCTGGTCATAGGCGCTGCAATAGATGAGAATCCCTCAACAAATCAATGGTAATACCCTGCCAAACCAAGAAAACTCCAGATCTCTAAAGCTGAGGATGGTCTAGACCAACTCTTACTGCTTCAACCTTCTTCGGATCCACTTTGATCCCTTCACTCGACACTACGTGACCCAAAAATGCCACTGAATCTAACCAGAACTCACATTTTGAGAAGTTTGCATATAATTTCTTCTCTCTCAAGGTCTGAAGCACTGTCCTCAGGTGCTGCTCATGATCTTCCCGACTCCGGGAGTACACCAGAATGTCATCAATAAAGACAATGACGAACGAGTCAAGATAAGGCTGAAATACAATGTACATCAAATGCATAAATGCTATTGGGCGTTGGTCAGCCCAAATGACATCACAATGAACTTGTAATGGCCATATCGAGTCCTAAAAGTAGTCTTCGAGTTATCTGGCTCCCGAATCTTCAACTGATGATAACCTGAACGCAAGTCAATCTTGGAAAATACCCTGGCACCCTGTAACTGATCAAATAGGTCATCAATACGAGGCAAGGGATACCTGTTCTTCACTGTGACTTTGTTCAACCGGCGATAATCAATGCACATACGCATAGAACCATCCTTTTTCTTCACAAACAAGACAGGAGCACCCCAAGGTGACACACTGGGCCGAATGAAACCCTTATCAAGCAATTCCTGTAACTGTTCCTTCAACTCAGGAGGGGCCATACGGTAAGGAGGAATAGAGATGGGCTGAGTGCCCGGCAACAAATCAATGCCAAAATCAATATCTCTATCGGGCGGCATGCCCGGAAGATCAGCTGGAAACACATTAGGGAAATCCCTCACTACTGGGACTGACTCAACTGTAGGGGTATCAATACTGACATCTCTCACATAGGCTAGATACGTGTCACAACCATTCGTTGAGCTTTAAGGAATGAAATAACTCTGATGGGACTGTAACCTAAGGTACCCATCCACTCTAATCGCGGTAAACTTGGCATAGTGGCATCACGATCTTGGCGTGACAATCAAGAATAGCATAATGGGGTGACCAGAGACGGGTAGTATAACCCATATCTTTGAACNGCTATCGGGGAGTTTTGAGCCTTGGTGAATTGCAGGCTTCTGCTGGTACCTGGTATTTCGCACCTGCGGTTATGGGACCGCAGGTGCGGTTTCGCAGAAGCGGAGGAGGAAGCCGCAGAAGCGGTTTTGGGTCTTGAGGCAGTTTCCGCAGAAGCGGAAGGGAGGACCGTAGGAGCGGTTCCGCTGGTGCAGAATTTGGAGCCGCAGAAGCGGCCGGGTGCTTTAAGTGGAAGTCCGCAGAAGCGGATGGATCGACCGCAGAAGCGGTCCCGCATAAGCAGAAATGGGACAGCAGAAGAGAGAAGGACTGGACAGAATATTTAATTGGTCATCTTCGCGAATTTTGAAAGAGTTAACATATTTCACTTCGGACTTGGAGAGTTTTTGGGCGATTTTGAAGAGGGTTTCAAGGGGATTCGATAAGGTAAGGATTCTTGAACTTAAACCACGATTTTATGGTGCAAATACGTGAATTTAGACTGAAAAATTAAGGAATCAAGGGTTAAGAATGGAGGTTAGGGTTTGAAACTTAAGAGAGTAAAAATGGAAATTTGAGGGGTCATTTGGACTCCGATTTTGGTGTTCTTTATATGTATAGACTCGTGGCGAGACAAGGAATCTATTGATGGTAAATTTTCTGATTTTCGAGAACTGGTCCCGGGGCTCGGGTTTTAGCTAATTTCGAGATTTTAGCTATTTTTCGATTGTTTTCGATTGGGTATTGTCCCATTAGCATATTGTGATGTATTCGTTGTGGTTTTGATGAGATTCAGTACACGAGGAGGTCAATTCGAAAGGCAAGGGCATAGCGAGCTAGGACTTTGGCCGGCTTGAGGTGAGTAATAGATATAAATGCTGTTCTGAGGGTTTGAAACCCCGAATTTGCACATTGTAGTACTATGTTGAGGTGACTTGCACGCCGGATAACGGGCGTGGGGTAGAGCACCGTCGGGGATCGTGACTTGGTCCGTCCCGCTTAATAAAAATTACTACCTAATTGATTGAAGCTTAGTAGATATCCTTATAAAAATGGATTAATTATCATAATTGGGCTTCGTGCCAACTGCTTGAATCCTTCAGGGATTGTTTTTATTGGTTTCTTACCATTTTTACATATCATCGATCTCAGTCCTGGTAGTTAATACTGTTTTGCAAACTCAACCACTTTTTCTCAAACTAGAAACTTAAATAATATTTCTAATGAAGTTTGGGCTGAATATTTCTATCTTATTGTGCCCGAGGAGCTTATATGATTCTGGACTGAGTATGGGATCGGGCTGCGCACCGCAGCAGTATTATATTGATATTGATATGAGGCTTAGGGCCTAATGGATGCCACGAGATGGCTTGATATTGCGCTTGGGCCGTAAGGGGCCCCTCCCGGAGTCTGCACACCCCCAGTGAGCGCCGTCGACGATAAATAAATGGAGCGGGCTGCACGCCGCAGCGGTTACTGGAGAGTACCGGTCTATGTGTTGCATTGCATACTATTAATTGTCATTTATTTACTTATCTGCTGTGATATTTCTATAATTGTTTTCATTGTTTTACTGGATTTCATGCTGCTGGGTTCAAGTTGCTGTATTTATAGAATTACTTTATGCCTATTCAGGATTTCTTATTCTCAGTCTTTATTTATGTTTATTACTCACTGAGTTGGAAGTACTCACTTTACTCCCTGTGCAGATTCAGGTGCACCCACTGAGGCTGAGTGAGACTATCTCTGTCGAGCATCATATCCGGGAGCATCAAGGTAGCTGCATGACGTCCGCAGTCCTGATCTTCCCATCTATCCTATTTATTTTATTCCGCATTCCTTCAGTCTATTATGTAGTAGGTTGACACTCGTATATTAGAGGCTCATACTTGTGACACCGGTTCATCGGGCTGTGTACTAGTATTTCTACTTGGGTTTTCCGCATGTTTGAACTTTATTTCAGATATTCAGTATTATGACTTAGTAATTTACCTGTGTTAAATAAATTCATGCGTTGTATAAATGGTCAAGGTTATTGAATTGGTCGGGCTTGCCTAGCAATGTGTTGGGCGCCATCACGACCGGAGTTGGGGTCGTGACAAGTTGGTATCAGAGCCTAGGTTACTTGGTCTCGCGAGTCATGAGCCGGTTGGTAGAGTCCCGTGGATCGGTACGGAGACGTCTGTACTTATCCTCGAGAGGCTGTCGGACCTTTAGGAAACTTCATATTCTTGAAACTCTTGTCGTGCGGCCTTGTTGAACTGAGAACTAAATCTTTATTATTCTATTCTCTCACAGATGGTGAGGACACGAGCTACCGGACGTGACGGACGACCACCAGTGCCACCTACTGAGGCCGCTAGAGGCCGTGGACGCGGTCGTGGTCGTGGCAGAGGCAGAGTAGCCGGGGCAGCACCTGCTGATCCACTAATTGCCCCAGCTCAGGATCAGGCTCCAGCTGTGGATACTCCAGCAGCACCTGTTCAGGCACCAGCTGTGCCTATCGTGATTCTGGGTCTTCAGGAGACCTTGGCTCAGATATTATCGGTCTGCACTGGCCTGGCTCAGGCGGTTTTAGCTACCACAGCAACAGTAGCTACTTCATAGGTCGGGGGAGGCAATCAGACCCCCGTTTCTCGCACACCTGCTCAGGCGGTGCAGGGACTACAGACACCAGAGGCACCTCCAGCTCAGCAGGTTGTACCAGCTCAGGGCTTCGTGGTTCCAACTATGCCAGACGATGAGCAGCGTCGTCTCGAGAGGTTTGGTAGGCTCCAGCCTCTGACATTCGGTGGTGCTGAGGGCGAGGATGCCTAGGGTTTTCTTGACAGATGTCAGCGTATGCTCCGTACGGCAGGGATCCTTGAGTCGAGTGGTGTGGCATTTACTACTTTTCAGTTCACGGGGGCTGCTCTTACTTGGTGGGAGGACTTTGGGAGGTGTAGGCCTGCCGGTGCAGCACCTCTGACTTGGCAGCAGTTCTCCGCTCTTTTTCTGGAGAAGTATGTACCTCAGTCCCGCAGGGAGGAGCTGGCAGTTTGAGTGGTTGACACAGGGGGATATGACGGTGACTCAGTACGAGATGAGGTTTTCCCAGCTGGCTCATCATGCTACTTGGATGGTTCCGTCAGATCGTAAGAGGATTAGGAGATTTGTGGATGGCCTTAACTACCATCTCCGTATTCTGATGACTAGAGATAGATACTGGGTGCTACGTTTGAGGAGGTGGTGGACATCGCTCGTGAGATCGAGTCAGTTCGCCGTAGAGAGCGAGAGGAGAGGGAGGCTAAGAGGCCTCGTGGATCGGGCAGTTTCGGTGGTGCTACTTCGAGGGGTCAGTTTCAGCAGGGTAGAGGTCGTTCTTTCAGGCCTGCTCAGTCTGCTCGTCCAGAGTATCGTGGGGGATCTT
The DNA here is from genome assembly GCF_001879085.1 of Nicotiana attenuata. Lineage (NCBI taxonomy): Eukaryota > Viridiplantae > Streptophyta > Magnoliopsida > Solanales > Solanaceae > Nicotiana > Nicotiana attenuata. The sequence continues at coordinate 40,943,725 of NC_031993.1, forward strand.
CAGGCCGTGGTCACCATGGGCCCCAGCAGGGTCAGTCTTCACTCAACGACCTCCTANCCAGTGAGCGCCGTCGACGATAAATAAATGGAGCGGGCTGCACGCCGCAGCGGTTACTGGAGAGTACCGGTCTATGTGTTGCATTGCATACTATTAATTGTCATTTATTTACTTATCTGCTGTGATATTTCTATAATTGTTTTCACTGTTTTACTGGATTTCATGTTGCTGGGTTCAAGTTGCTGTATTTATAGAATTACTTTATGCCTATTCAGGATTTCTTATTCTGAGTCTTTATTTATGTTTATTACTCACTGAGTTGGAAGTACTCACTTTACTCCCTGTGCAGATTCAGGTGCACCCACTGAGGCTGAGTGAGACTATCTCTGTCGAGCATCATATCCGGGAGCATCAAGGTAGCTGCATGACGTCCGCAGTCCTGATCTTCCCATCTATCCTATTTATTTTATTCCGCATTCCTTCAGTCTATTATGTAGTAGGTTGACACTCGTATATTAGAGGCTCATACTTGTGACACCGGTTCATCGGGCTGTGTACTAGTATTTCTACTTGGGTTTTCCGCATGTTTGAACTTTATTTCAGATATTCAGTATTATGACTTAGTAATTTACCTGTGTTAAATAAATTCATGCGTTGTATAAATGGTCAAGGTTATTGAATTGGTCGGGCTTGCCTAGCAATGTGTTGGGCGCCATCACGACCGGAGTTGGGGTCGTGACACCCAACTTATCAAATTTCAGCTTATAAGCACTTTAGGTTTGACCAAATATTTACTATTCTATCCCTAAAATACTTCTTTTTAAAACAAAACTCTTTGTATACTCAATTTTTTAGCTGCTTATTATTAATTTCAGCATTTTTATCCAAACACGTAACTGCTTATTTTTTAAATCAGCTTCAGCACTTAAAAGTGCTTTTCAGCACCTATGCTTATCAGCTACTCTAAATCAGCTAAGCCAAACGGGCTCTTAGTCAATTTTTAAGAAAACATTTCAGAGTCCTAGTAGGAATAAGTAATTAACAAAAGTGGCAGCTAATTATCTATATTCCTAACAGGAACATAATCAATTAATTAATGGACCTCTCAATCCCTCCCATGTTCCGTTGCTTATTTTTAGTGGAAGTCCTAAAATTGCCAAAAAAAAGTAATTAATGTGATAAATTACTCCATTTAGCTTATTTATAGGGAACAAGATTGTACAACCATTAGACCACATTACTGTTTATTTTCTATTTTTTCCCTTTTAATTTATCTTTTTTTTAAATGAAGAAAAACGATGATTTTCAAATATGGGAACATGATGGAGGTTTTCTTTACATGTTTATTTTTATTTTTATTTTGTATTTAATTCCTTTTATACTCCTAAAAATAATAAGTAAATATATATAGAGTATATTAGTAAATTATAGTTGTATAAATATTATTTATATAGTATACTACTTGTATATTACTATTATAATTATATACATTGTATATAACTAATATATACATATAGATAATTATTCAAATATTCATAGTGATATATGATGTATTTTGGGCATATAATAATTTTATGATTTAGTATGCCGTATATTTATCGTATAAGTATTACATTATACGGAATATATTATTGTTGTATAACTATTATATACACAATATGTACTTGTATGTTACTATTATAATACATCGTATATAAATGATATATCTATATTATATATCATAAACCCTGAAAAAATAAAAAGTAAAAACTAAATATACAAAGTATCTTCTTATACTTGTGGCTTATATTTGTCCATGCCAGTTTCTATTGCAAATATTAATACTGGGAAAAGATGAAAGAATTTACGTCTTAATATATATAAACTTTCTTATGCACTAAATCATCTATAAATATGATTAGAACATATTTAGAATGGAATCAGTTCAAGTAGCATACTATATAAATAATATTTATACAACTATAATATACTACAAATATATATATATATATATATATATATATATTATTGGAATATATTTCAAGTGAAATGAAGAAAACAAGAGGAGAGAGACAACGAAATTTAGGATATAACACAAGAGGAAATAGTGTAACTGATACCATGATTTGTGCCTCATTAATTGTGTGCATAATTAAAACGATATGCTAATATTGTAAAAAAATCTGCCATTTTTGGAATAAACAATAAATGATATTATTTTCTTAAATATTTTTAAAAAAAATGCTTAGCCATGTAACTTTCTCTAATTGTTACCCTCAATTATTCTCCATGCTGATCTGACTCCAAACAAATTGATGCCACTTAGTGGTTTAATTTTTTTGTAAAAATAGCACGGTATAGCCAGTTTTCGGACTGGTCAATCAAAAATAGCCAGCGTTTACCAAGTCAATGAAAAATAGCCACCGTTTTGCTGCAATAGAGACCGGTCCAGCATAATATACTGGAGTTCGGTGCACTTATGTATGAACTCCAGTATATTATACTGGACCAATATACTTGCTGGAACTCCAGTATATTATGTTGGAGTTCTAGTGTATTTATGCTGGAACTCCATCATATTATGCTGGAGTTCCAGCATACTATCCTGGAACTCCAGTATAATATGCTGGAGTTCAAGTATACTTATGCTGGAGTACTTGAGAAATCACAGGCAAGTATTCAACCATGCGCATATGCTTCACACAGCCACAGAACTTTACTTGGACTAGGGAAACAATATCTTTGAAATTATATACAGCAAAATGTTCCCATATTCCTTGCATTTACATACGCCTCATTTGCGTCACGACTGGCTTTCCTGTAACTATTAAATGATGCGGATAATAAATAATTTCTTTTCCCTTTATATAACTGATCATTCGAGCTGTAACACCAACTTAACAATCGAGACAAAAAAACTAAATTCCCAGATCAAATGAAGGAGAGTTTCCGCCATCAGGAATTTGTGTAATAGGTATTGAATTCACTGTATTCCGAACCAAGGACTGTGATTTATTTCTAAGAATTCTAGCAGCCTCTGCTTCCATTGCATCAAGATCGATACTTTGAAAGAACTGGTCATCATCAAATGGATCACCAACTTCATTCTTTGCTGCTTCTTCCAAAAGATGTGAGTTTACACCAACAGCTTTAGAATGAAGAGAGAACTCGTCGTGTAAATTGACAACGGGCAGTGAAGTTGCCTGATAATAGCTTAACTTTCTTTTCCGGCTCTCTAACTTGCTATCGTTTTCTCTCAAAGAGCAAGTGGTTGAGCATGGTACTGCTTCTGGTGCAATTCTATTAATACTTTGCTGAAAGTTCAAGGAATTTCTCGTTATTGACTTTGGGTCAGTTTGAGGTATGTGATGATTTGCTGTTGCAGATGAGCTCTTGCTTTCATCTGTTCTGCTAGTTGGAACCTCAGAATCAGGAGTATAATCGTTTGAAAGGTTTGGAATTGGTGACTGAGTGAGCAATGAACGCCTGTGATTAAAGATTGGCTTAGGTCCAGAAATCAAGGCAATGCAGCCGTGATCATCAGATGATCTATGACTTCATGAAAATATTACTAAAAGGGAATCTATCTCCCTGATAAAAATGGTACTTTGTCAATAATGAAGCAACTTAATGTAACATTCAAGAAAGTGCTAAAAGAAGATATTCGTTAATTCTTCACAACATTTAAAGCACTTCGCATGAATGATCAGACGCATTTGCTCCATCTGAAATAGATTGATCTTTTCTCTTTCTTCAGTTTACAACATTCAAGAAGAGGGAAGGACAAGAAATGATATATGTATAGCTGAAGATTCAGTACATATATGCACAAATATATCATGGAGTGCAATTAACAGTTTAAAACATAAAGAATCAGCATCCAAGCTTTCTTGAGTCACAAAATCTTCTCTAACCAAAGTCAGATATCGAGCTCATGCCCCTGTATCCGTGTGAACATAGTTTTGCTTCCTAACATGATACATGTTTCAGGTGCCATTACCTTCAAATTAAGGTGGATTATGATTAAGCAAATCTGAATGATTTTTCTAGTCCTAGATTTTAGCCTAGCTATTTAAATCATCACTTTTTCTAAGTGTTGCGTATTCGCTCTCATCCAGAACAGCCAAATGAAATAATCAGTTTAGTCATTAAATTTAGTAATTAGGGAAGCGGCTAGAGCGGTGTTAGGATCAAGAAGGGATATTCTGGTGGACACAAAGGGGACTGATGGTGGAATGGGGAGGTCCAAGGAAAAGCGGAAGCCAAGAAAGCGGCGTATTTGAATGGAAAGCATAGATAAGGAGAAGAAGAGGACGAATAGGAAGTCGTATAAGAAAGCAAAGAAAGAGGCGAAGATAGCAATTACGACGGCTAAAATTGCAGCATTTGGACTTCTGTATGAGGAGACTTCTGTATGAGGAGCTTAGGGGCAAAGGCGAGGACAAGAAACTGTTTAGGTTAGCAAAGATGAGGGAGAGGAAGACCTGTGACTCGAACCAAGTGAAGTGCATCAAAGACAAAGAAGGCAAAGTATCGGTGGAAGAGGCACATATTAGACGAAGATGACAGACATGCTTCCATAAACTATTGAACGAGGAGAGAGACAGGAGCATTGTGCTTGGTGAGTCAAAGCACTCCGAGAATCGGCGAGATTTTGGACATTGTAGGCGTATTAAGATTTAGGAAATAGAGAGGACGATCAGTGTTTTGGATAGTGTGCGGCGACAAATAGCGACGAGGGCTCGCTTCACTGAGGCGAGAGGGGCGCAGCGAAGCGCTCGCCTTTTTTATGTGAAGCGACAATTTATACAAAAACATAAAATATAATATACATATAACTAAAAACTCAATAACAATAATATATTAATAAATATATCATTCAAAAATTAAAGACTCAATAGATAGTCATAGACTCATAGTAGAATCATAAACTAAAGTCCAATAGTCTAAACTCTAAAACAAGCAACATCTATTATATAATTGAAAAAACAGAGCAACAAATGAGAGCAAACAACATATACAGAGCAAAGAAAGAAAGAAAGAAAGAAAGAAAGAAAGAAGAAGAAGAAAGAAACAACAGAGCTACTGCCTCTGCTCGATGTCCAAAAACAGAACCCAAAAATAAAATAAAGCTCTGGTCGAGAAACAAAGCAAAGAAAGAAAGAAAGAAGAAGAAAAACAGAGCAAACAAGAAGAAGAAAAACAGAGCTGAAAGAGATGATGGAAGAAAGAAAAACAGAGCTGAAAGAGAAGAAAACAGAGCTGAAAGAAGAAGAAAAACAGCAATCACTGAAGAAAGAAGAAGAAAAAGAAAAAAGAAGAAGACAGCAATGGTGGTCGACCAGAGCTGAAATAGAAGAAGAAGAAGAAGAAAGTAGAAGAAGAAAGGAGAAGAAGAAGAAAAGAAAAGAAAGTAACATACCTGAAGTGGTTGCTGATGGCTGATGATGGAAGAAGAAGGAGAAGATGTGAAACCCAAGCCCTAATTTTGTCGCTGAAGGAGAAGAATTGGTCGCTGCTCGTAAGAAGTGAAACCCAAGCCCTAATTTTGTGTTTTAGTAAAAATCGCTGCCTTTTCTTCCGTTATTTTCAAATAGCGACGCCTCGCATCGCAGCGCCTCTCGGCACTCGCTTTTCTTCTTCACATCGCAACAGCCCAGAAATGACGACACTATCTCGCCTCGTGTCGCTACATGCTTTTAGCGCTGTAGCGCTCGCTATTTACAACAATGGGGACGATGCGTAAGATGAGCAGAGGTAGAGCAATTGAGCCAGACAAAATCCCTATATAAAATTTTAGAGGAATGCGGCCGAGCAGGATTGGAATGGCTTACCAAGTTATTTAATGTCATTTTCAGGATGAAGAAGATGCCCGAAGAATGGATAATAGAACAAGGGTGATATCTAAAATTGCAACAACTATAAGGTATCAAGTTGTTGAGTCAATATGAAAGCTTGGGAGAAGGTGGTGGAAGTGAGGATGACGAGAAGTGTGTCTATTTCCGAGAACCAGTCGGATTCATGTTGGGGCGATCGACTACGAAAATCATTCATCTTGTGAGGAGATTGGTGGCGCAGTATAGGGAGAGGAAGGATGACTTGTATATGGTATTCATTAACCTTGAAAAAAGCTTACGACAAAGTCCAGAGAGAGGTTTTATGGAGATGTCTGGAGGTTAGCCATGTGCCGGTAATGTACACTAGGATGATTAAGGACATGTATGAGGTGCTAAGACCCGGTGAGGATTGTGAGAGGGGACTCGAAACACTTCTCAGTTATGATGGGGTTGTACCAAGGATCAGCTCTTAGCCCGTTTTTATTTGCCTTGGCGATGGATGTGTTGATGCGACATATTCAAGGGGAGGTGCCATGGTGCATGTTATTCGCATATGACATAGTACTGATTGACGAGATGCGAGGTGGGGTTAACGCATGGTTGGAGCTTTGGAGATAGACCCTAGAGTCTAAAGGTTTCAAGTTAAGCAGGACCAAAACAGAATACTTGGAATCCAAGTTCAGTGATGGGACTTATGAAGCGGACGTAGACGTGAAGCTTGATACACAAATCATCCCCAAGAGAGGTAGTTTCAAGTATCTTGGATTTGCAATTCAAGGGGACGGGGAGATTGACGAGGATATCACACATCATATTGGAACGGGATGGATGAAATGGAGGCTCGCATCTAGTATTTTGTGTGATAAGAATGTGCCACCAAGACTTAAGGGCAAGTTCTACTAAGTGGTAGTTAGAGCGCTTATATTATATGGGCTAAGAGTTGGTCAATCAAGAGCTCTCATGTCCAGAAGAAGAAAGTAGCAGAAACGAGGATGCTAAAATGGATATGTGGGCATACCAGGAGATGAGAATAGAAATGAAGTTATTCGGGACAAGGTGGGAGTGGCCCCCCGTGGAGGACAAAATGCGAAAATCGAGGTTGTGATAGTTCGAGCACGTGAAAAGGATAAGCATAGATGCCCCTATTAGAAGTTGTGAGAGGCTGACCATGATGAGTCTGAGGAGAGATAGAGGTAGGCCAAAGAAGTACTAAGAAGAGGTGATTAAGCAGGACATGGTGATGCTTCACTTATCGAGTACATAATCCTTGATAGGAAGGTGTAGAAGTCGAGAATTAGGGTAAAAAGTTGGTCGGTAGTCGAGAGTTTATCATATCCTTACCGGTAGTATTAGTACTATTCTTGTATTATCCTATGCTTAGATATCTATTACTATCTGTTGTTTTGTTTGCTTCAGTTATCTTATCATTTTGTTGTTGTTAATGTTTGTTGCTACTGCTTCCTTTTTTTTCCTTTTCTTGAGCCGAGGATCTATCGAAAACAGTCTCTCTACCTTCATCAGGTAGGAGTAGGTCTACATACACACTACCCTCCCCAAACCCTACTTGTGGGATTACACTGGGTTTGTTGTTGTTGTTGTTGTTGTTGCACTTCAGATTTCTGAACCAAAACCATTATGAGCATCATTAAATTTCTAGCGAAACTACAAGAATCCCCGAGAAATGCTGATGATAGAGAATGTCAGATTGAAGTTTGAGTACTTTATCACCAGCTATCAAATTATAAATTTCAGCCAAGAAGTTCGTCGCCACATCACTTCAAAACTTCACATATTGAAGTGTTTTGTTTCATTGAAGTCCATGTTGCTGATATGTTCTTAAGCACAAAGACATCAGTGCTTATAATCTCTTCGTAATTCTGAAGCAAGAACTGCAAATTATTTATAACTTGAGTACAAGAAATTATGTTCCAATACAGAGCGCAGGGACATCAGTCCCATGCAGGTAGAAACTGCACACATTGAATAACCTGACCTTTCAACTGAGCTTGTTCCATTTCCATTTACTTGTAGTTAAGCTATTTTGAAAGTCGGTCATACGAGATGCCTAGTCTCATCATGCATTCGCCCCCTAATATTCTTACATTGATTTGTTTGTTTAAATCTAATGATCAGATAACACCATTTTAGTTCAAAATAGGACAGTTTCGCTCCCAAAAATGAAGAGCGGATACTATATCACTTTAAATTTTCAAAGAAATCAATACTAAAAACATCCAAAAAAGGGAGAAAACGTGTAAAACGAAACAGAAAATAAAGAGATAAACTTAATAAAAACCTGTATATCGCTATCATATCAACTTCACCAGCCTCGGCTTGACTATCTGCCGCTGTTGGATTTATCTTGTCATCAATGAAACTATCATCATATGAACTGTAATCCTGCTTATCCTCCTCATCATCGGATACTGAAACTTCTGAAGACACCCTGTGTAAGAACCATTATTTTAGAAGCATATCAGGAGAATTGCATGAGGCAGATGAAATTCATTATAAGTATGAAAATTTGACTAGTAACCGATCTATGATGGTTATTTTGTTCTGGGCCATTAATTGCAGTAAGGATACTCTAAACATCAATGGGCTGCAGAACAAACTCAATGGGCATTGGACATGTCAATTGCGCCATTAATTATGCAATCTTTTTCATAATCTAAGATGTAACACTAGCCCTGTTGCATGTTCTGGTGCATCTTAGTCGTGTAGAAAAATTATGTTTTAACACTACTCTTTCTTTTCCTTTCTGTAAAGTAAAAGGGCATATTAGTATTTATGAAAACTTTCAGAGCACAAAACAAAATTGTGGAAAAGTATAGGGGATGAATAGAGGAATGCGCAAACATAAATTTGGTGTAAGAAACGTTATCAGGACGCCCCGTTTCCACTCCCTATTCCCTAAAAAACAAGTTTGAAGCTCTACCCCTAATTCTAGAATGCATGTGTCTAGGATGATAAAATAAAAACTAAATAAATCACAAAGGAAAAGGAAAGGTTTTCTGACAGGTTGCAGTAATGAACTTGAAATAGAGGTCTCGGGCTGTCTGTCTGTTCATCAAAGATGATGATGGTGAAAACCTATCACCAATCATAAGTTGTCTTCTGAGGTTACCTCTGGAGCAACATCACATTTACTTCATCAATACTGCGAGTTCCTGTCTGTCTTTTACAGCTTTAATATCTTACACCCTGAAAACCACGTTCCAAGGCTGTTCATATTATAAGTCACCACAATAATTCTTTTTCCCATTTGTTTACAGCACTTGTGTGATAAGAATGTGCCGCTGAGACTTAAAGGTAAGTTCTACAAGGTTGTAGTTAGACCGACTATGTTGTATGGAGCACTGTTGGCCGGTCAAGAACTCTCATACCCAGAAGCTAAAAGTAGTTGAGATAAGGATGTTGAGGTGGATGTGTGGGCATACCCGGTTGGATAAGATTAGGAATGAAGTTATTCGGGAAAAGGTGGGAGTGGCCCCCGGAGGATAAGATGCGGGACGCGAGGTTGAGATGGTTCGGGCATGCTAAGAGGAGAAGTATAGAAGCCCCAGTTAGAAGGTGCGAGCGGTTAGCCTCGGTGGGTAGCACGAGGGGTAGAGGTAGGCCTAAGAAGTCTTGGGGAGAGGTTATTAGGCAGGACATAGCGCAGCTGGAGCTGACTGAGGACATGGCCCTAGACAGGAGGGTGCGGAGGTCAAAGATTAGGGTAGAAGGTTCGTAGGTAGTCGAGCGTTTCTCTTTGTCTTACTCAGTTCGCTAGCATTAGTGTTAGTATGATATCTTTTATTCATAGATGGCTATTACTACCTAGAGTTTGACTGCATTCTTGGATTCGATCTTATTTCATCTTGTTGTTATTCCTAGTTGTTATGATTACCTTTTCTTTTTCAGTCGTTCTCTAGCTGAGGTCTATCAGAAACAGTCTCTCTACCTTCTAGGGGTAGGGTTAAGGTTGCGTACATCTTACCCTTCCCAGACCACACTGGTGGGAAACTACTGGGTTTGCTGTTGTTGTTGTTTATTTGACTCGGTTTCTTGTGAATTTCATAACAAGGTCTCGGGGAGGATGTTGGCAGTGCTAAAATGTCTGGAGGTCTCTATTTTCTGGAGGATGGAAACAATTCAGTAAACAAAAATTCTATTTGTTTGAACTCCATTTTTATTGAGAATAAGGTTATGCTTTGGCATTATAGGCTTGGTCATCCTAGTTTTTATTATTTAAAGCTTTTGTTTCAGTGTGAATTTTGTAAAATGGCAAAACATACGTTCTATTTTTCCCTCTCATAAATATCATGCCACCAAACCATTTAAGCTTATCCATAGTGATGTTTGGGGACCATCTAGGGTTTTGACAAATAATGGAAAACGATGGTTTGTGAGTTTTATTGATGATCACACTAGGCTAAGCTGGGTTTATCATTTAAAAGAAAAAATAGAGGTAAAAAATGTATTCGAGATTTTTTATGCTATGATTGAAACATAATTTCAAGAGAAAACCCATATCTTTAGGAGTGATAATGGCAGGGAGTTTTTTAATGAGTAATTAGGAACTTTTTTTTTTAAATAAAGGAATAATTCATCAAAGTTCATGCCCTGATACGCCCCAACAAAATGGGGTTGTCGAGAGAAAGAATAAACATTTATTGGAAGTAACTAGAGCCCTATTGTTTACTACTAGAGTTCCACAATATTTATGGGAAGAAGCTCTTTTGACAACCACCTATTTGATAAATAGGATGCCATCTAAAGCTCTTAGTTTTAGAATTCCCTTTAGCCTATTCAAAGATAAATTTACTATATCTAGGCTAACTACTGAATTGCCATTAACGTGTTTGGGTGTAGTGCTTTCGTTCACAACCATGATCATAATATGAGCAAACTAGAACCTCGTGCAAGAAAATGTGTTTTTATAGGCTATGCTCCAAATCAGAAAGGGTATAAGTGTTATGATACGAATACAAAGAAAATTGTGGTTACTATGGATGTTACTTTTTTTTGAATCTCAACTTTTTCTTGGCACTCATCTTCGAGGAGAGAAGTTTGTAGAAGATGATTTGTTTTGCAATAATGAGGGAATGAGTCAAAATAAAAAAGAACTGGGTTACCTGATAAACATGGTATTGGCAGTGAAGCAGAGTACAAACCTATGGCTCATGGAATCTGTGAGATGATTTGGCTTAAAAAATGATGGAGGAGCTTAGAAGATTGTGACAATAAAGCTGCCATAAACATTGCCCACAATCCATTCAACATGATAAAACAAAACATATTGAGGTGGATAGGCATTTCATCAAGGAGAAACTCGAAGAAGGAAGCCTGTGCTTGTCATTTGTGCCAACTGATCAACAGACATCAGATATTTTTACTAAGGGGTTGTTTAAACCAAGATTTGAAAGTCTTGTAAGCAAGTTAGGCATGTCAGATATCTACATGCCAGCTTGAGGGGGAGTGTTGATTTGTAATATCTGATTATGATTATATATGATCAAATCAAATCAGAAATGTCAATTTGTATTATCTGATTATTGATCATATAGGATCAAGATAAGCTAAGTTAGGAAAGTTTCAGATTTTTAGGGATTAGATTAGATTAGAAATACCCCTTTGTCTGGAATCAAAAGATTATTTCCTTTTTATTGATTTGTTTTCTCCTATAAATGTGTACTCTTTGAAAGAATAAAACATACTATTCCGATACCAAAACTAACAAATGCTATTACGTATTTGAGGGCCATATTGCCCGTAATAGTATTCTAGCAAGTCAGAAGAACGGAAGATAAGTACTTGTTGACACTATATGTATCCCATTAACCCATAATTTATGCAGTCTTGTTGACACAAGGCATGATAGCCATAACCCATAAATCATGCACTGAGTGCAGGTGCAGAATCTCGATGATACCTCAGGAAATTGCTAACCATACTTTCCTTTGAGTACTTGGATAGTAGCTAATCAATAGTAGGTAGGATAGAAGAATATCTCAGTTTCATTCTAAACAATATCTCCTGCACAGGTTAAGAATTTCATGCAATTTTTCAGGGGGAGTAATATACTTCTCAATATCCTTATGTGCTACTTATCTTAAGATCTGTTGTTAGAAACTTACTTTTTCCCTATGATATTTGAGGAACTTCTACATCTCCCTCTTCCAGAGTGAACAACAGTCAGATAGGGAAAAAGACAAAACTGGGAAAAGTATTATGAGACTGAGGGAGGAATAAGACATAAAAGAAAGGAATGCCCTGTAGAGACACAATAAACAAAGAAGAGGAGCAAAGAGCTCAAGATTTCAATTGAGACTTCAGTTTTTCACACCCCCACGACTCAGAAAGAACGAAACAGCTAAGTACCCCATTCTTATGAAGAGTGAAATACGAAAGAATTGACTAGCTTGCTATATTTAACTACTTTAATTTACTACCTCAACCACCAGGGATCGAGTAGAGATTATATGAGTAGAATAGAGATAAAGAACAATTTCAATTATGTTCCATTGCTCCTCGGTGAAATCAAACGAAGACAATACAACTTATAGTACCAGATTATACCATGGTCGAGTACTACCACCAGCAAGGCCAGCATATTGACTATGCAATCCATCTATGTGTTTATTTCATGAAGTGAGCTAACTAGCAATTAATAGGAGCATGAGATTTCCAGTTCTCTAAGAATGAACTTACTCAGCTTCCTCTTCAATGAAGTCTGTCACAATGTTTGGCTGCCGTTTCTCACCTGATGGCAATAGCAGATACATCAATATCCATTTTTTTTATCAACATAAACATACTTCCCAAATGACATAGAATACAAAATCCTTTAAAAGGTTGTAGGAAAATTAATAGCTAATTGAAACCCTCTAGCATTGAAAAGTAAAGCATCCAAGTTACTTTTTTTGCTAGAAAAGTAAAGCATCCAAGTTACCTATAGCTCTTCCATGCTTGAAACCAGTATGACTGTCAGTGCCACAAGGAGCTGTTCGTTTTCGGGAAGTACCAGTGTTTTGCTTGTCTGGACCGTGTTTGCGCAATCTTCTAAACTTCGGTTTTTGTCCAATGCTCTCTGATTTGTCTGTAGAGCCAAGTTGCCAGTCTTTGCTAGAGGTTTTGCTTGATAATTTTGCCATAGGAGTTTGATTATCTTCAGCAATTAGACAAGTGTACTTGCAACTTCTCGGTTCATTACTCTGAATGTTTTGTATAGGAGTTGACATTGCATTATCTTTTCCAAAGGTGCTAATGCCACCTGCAGTCTTTTCATTCTGTTCTGACGATTCTTTTGGTGTTGAAACAAGGTCTTTAACCATGAACTGTGCACCTTTATCCTGCAATACCCCTGCAAAAGAAAAGATAAAACTTTTACAGTAACAAAAAGATACTGTAAAAAAAAAATAAGTGCATAGTTCCATAAAAGACTTTGTGTAAGGAAAAGAAAGAGACCATCAGTTATAGGAGATTCAGTTATAGGAGATTCCGGGACAAACTCGACATCACTAAAGTTGGTTAGACGTGGACTAAGCTCCATATCTCCAAACTCTTTGTCTGGCTCATCATCTACTATTGGCGTCCCACAAATTTGAACTTCCAGACTCTCACTGATGCTCTTACCTTCTGGTTTTACCTTGTGATCTGGACTTTGAAAATTCTTCTCGCAGAGATCAAATATCTTCTGTTGCTGTGCATTAGACACACAGACTCTTGATGCTTCCAAATTAATTGTTTCTGCACTTGTCTGAGTAGCAGAAATGTCTTTTACTCCATCAGTCTTTTCCTCCAGCTCATTCGCTGAAACCTTACCATGAAGGGAATCTTCTTCTGGCAGGTTGAACTTTTCAAATAATCTGGTGCTTGTAAACTTAGAAACCAAAGTTTCTTTTACAAAAAGTTGGGCAACAGATGAGACTATAACCCTCCCCTGATCATCAACACTTACAAATTCCGAGCCAAATAGGAAGGCATGTGCATGAGAGCTTTCCCCTTGAAATATGTCCAGTAAAAGCGTCTTTTTACTATTTGGACTTTGCAGGGGTACAGACTCCTTCTGTTGTTCTGTTTTACAGTCATCTTCAGCAGAACAGCCTGTATGAATCTGAATAATATTAGCTATGAGTACAACATACATCTTTTTTTTGAGAATGGTAACATTAAAGTACAACATACATCTGAATTCTTTTTCTGGACTATTCTTGTTTCTCTTCTATTTTCTTTTGTTTGATGTAGAAAACATCAGAAAATAAACAATGCTCTTAAAATTATAAGAAGCAGGATCAAGGAAAAATTAGCATAGTTTTTCAGTGTTATTTGGCCTTCTTACCTCTAATTCACCCAGCAAAGAGAAACATGAGCTTGTTCATGAAAACATACCAATGGTAGCTTCAGCTGTTTTGATAACGCCTTAACATATTACAGACATGGACTATGCATGGACAATGAAGCACAGCCAGCTAGTTAATAGCAATATTTCATGTGTTAAAGATCATTATAGCACCAGAACCAGATTCTAAATAATCGAGGAACAAAAGAAGAGCTGGAATTTTATTTTTTTTGTTACATGGTAGGGGAAAGGGAAATAGGGAGGGATTACAAGGTGGGAAATCGAACTCTCACCAACAAGGTGAAAGTTCAGGTAGCCAACCAACTAAGCTACTAAGATTCCCCGAGCTAGTCTATGAGAGGATTGAAGATATCCTTTTTTATAAGTAGGTTGAAGAGAATACTTTTATTTATAAGTGGATTGAAGAGGATAATCACAACCACCTTTGCAAAAAAAAAAACAGATATGCGAACAGACATAAAATGCTTTTGGAAGTTAATGTTAATTCGTAGATAAAATGGATAAAACGCAAGCAATAGGTTGAATAATTTCAATGTTTCGTACACTGAAATTAACCCCAGGCTTAAATGGAATATGTAAAATTGTGATCGAACAGATAGTGCAGACTGGACCAAAATTCTTCTCCATACTGGCACCATAAGTCAGAATAATTTTTTTTGGGGGGTGGGGGGTGGTGTTGGGGGCAGAAGCTTTCGCTAGAAGAAATCTGTCTTTATTTTATTGGCATAAATAACAAAAGTGCAACCTCCATCTTTTCCATGTATCCATTAAATTATAATGGATACTAAGACAACAAAGTGCTGTTATATTGAAATTGGCTGGAGATAATCTGCTGCGCCATGTAAAACTGGAGTAAAATTTTTGAAAAGACGTCATATGGAAGACAAATTAACATATCACGGCATTATTTGTACTAAATTGAACCGTTGAATATGAATTCCATTTAATGAAAAGAACATATAATTTCAGTCAGACTCGGTGGTAATGTAGAGCCAGTGAAGTAATAGATTATCAAACATCAATCAGTAAAATGTTCAAAATGCTGATAGTTTTGGTGATGAAGCTATAGAGTATGTGTATATGTTACCTTTCAGATTTTCTTCACATGGTTTGGTGGCTTCAACTTTCATAGATAAATTTTCAAAAGTTTCATCCTGAGCCATCAAAGAGAAGTGATTCAATTTTCAGTTATTCTACAAATAATAAAATTAAGCAAATATCAGCACAAGAACCTCATTGATAGAAGCTTTGATATCTCGAGGAAAAGATATTTCTTGCAAATGTTGCATGGCATCTATTAGCATCACTGTTCTAAATGAATGCGCCACTCTGTGCACTTTGGAAGGAAATGCCTGAGAATGACGGAAGGCAATAAGTGATGGTCTCCACGCGTCCCGAGTCTCCTGACCAGTAAAATTGAAATATTTCGCAAGCAAGTTTGCTTCTTCATCACTTAATTTGTTCAGCAATGCAGACACTTGAATAGGGTTAGCATCTTTTATGTTCTTTCCACGAGGAACAAACTGTGGAATTGATAGCTTGAGGAACTGGACTTTTGGTTTAAAAATATGTGGAATCTACAATAGACAAATATAAAGACTTAAGAACGTATAGTTTCCTTGAAGTTGATGAGAAAATCTGTTGATATGATGTACCATCCTTGGACTGGAATAAAATGAAAAGCGAATTCCCCCATTTCTCATGTCTTTGATAATGGCCTTGCCGCTTGTTTGCTTTTGCAAGTAACCTTTTAACTCTCTTCCTTCGTGAGCTAAAACTAGTAGAACTTCATTAAGGAAATCTATTGAAATAAAAACAAAAACTGGGTTCCAGGAACTGAATATGCAAGTACAGAGAAAAAAGTTTGGTCTTAAAGAATTTCAAAAGAAGAAAAGGAAAATCCTAACAAGATGAAAAGGATATCAACTCGTCCTTCATGTTTCCTTCCAGTTCTGCCCATGCGCTGAATCATTCTCAAAGGTGATATGTTAGCATCAAAGCATATGACAAGATCTACTTCCATGATATCCAGACCTTCTTCACCAATTGATGTTGCAACAATGACATTGTATTCGCCAGTCCGAAATTTCTACATGAAAAAGTCAACTCAAGCAAGGTCGATTGTCTAGTGACAATAAGGGAGAGCAAAAGAATTACCTCCAAAACAGCCTGTTGATTCTTTTGTGATTGGCCTTTTGATGCTTTGCCTGCAAAGGAAGTTCATGAAATAATACTATGAGAACTGCTGATCCTTAGAACTAAAAATGAAAGAAATAAGTAAGAACTATAAAATAAAAATATGAAGATATTCTTCCTCCAGTTTAGTGATGAGACTACCATTGCGAAACCAGTCTGAGGACTGAAGATAATAAGTGTTTCACATGGTAAACGAGATATGAGCACCAGAAACAGGAAACAAGAGTTGTCAAAGGCAAAAAGCACAGAAAAGCGCAAAGGCTTTGATGGAGCTTTAAGCGTAAAGTGCAATTAAAGCATGGGCTTGCGACCAAGGGCCTAATGAGGAATATGTGTGTGTGTGTGTTATGCACACAAAAAATCATTAAAGACAAAACAATTTACTTGAACAAAAGAATCGAAAAAACTATAATTAAGAGAAATATATGAAGTAAAATACTGTCAACCATATGATTTAGATGTAAAAATGCAATTTTCCGACTTGTTTTCCGATACTAAATTTCTAATTTCTTATATACCTAATCACTAAAAAATTCGTTCATAACGTTTTGTTAACAATTAATATAATAACATCGCCAGATACTTATCATCTAGTGCTGCCCTCTTAAAGACGATCCATGGGCTATTAGGCATTTGCCTTAGTACCTCGGTCCCTGTACCGAAGGACCCTATCTGAGCGTCACCTAACTTCGGCACTAAACGCATCTCAAGTGAGCCTTTTACAACACTGAGGCTACAAACTTTGTCATAAAGATTAAAGCACAGAAATTAAATTTCGCTCACACTTATCATAGCTTATTTTGGCTACATCATGCATTCCGGCAGCGTATAACGTCATTCTGTTACTATTCTGTTTTGAAGGGGAGGGAAAGTGAATTAGTTATACTGCATAGCTGTATCAGCAAGCTTAGAGGACTCATTCTTAAATTCTGTAGCTCAAGCATATTGGTTGTGGGCCTTGCACCAAAGCTCACACCACTACCAAAAGATGCAGTTCTAACATGTAGTACCTTGTAGCACACAGGAAAATGGCAATAAATATATGTGGTACTTTAGAGCAGATGTTTAGAAAATTGTAATTATGATAGAAGACCAACTGATACCATCAAAAATAGCAGCCACTGCTATGTAAAACCTTGAATTCCAGCAGACATGGTAATAATAACAAACACATAAGGAGAAATTACCACTCCACCTCTTAACGTTATTGACATGAACAGTCTGACAGCATTTTTCGAAGAGGAAATATCCGTTGTCTAACGAAGAAAAAGATGAAGTACCAATGCAGTAGGAAGTTGATCCACTGAAATGTGTAGGGCAGGGATACCTGAGCTTTGGCCAATGAACTCAGTAGCTTTAACAAAATCTGGTAAACTCCTCAAAGCAAGCAAAATGTCACTGCAACCAAAATCAGGCCTTCAGAATTCAAAAGTAAAAAGAATCCAACTGCTGCAATCAAGTAATTGAAGCGTGAGAATGGATCTGATGTAGGCTTCACCTGACACTTTGTCTAAAATTTGAGAAAACGATAACCCTTGAACTTTTAGGATCATTGTTATCTGCAACAGATGGACAAATATCAAAGAAAATACGAAAACAGGAGTGCTATATTTACTATGAGCAAGTCCAGAGTCCAAACGAGAAATTATGAAAAAGATAAAAGAAAATGCTAAATAATTAACTACCATCGGCTTGATTATGATAAATTCCAGCATCATAAAAAACTACATCTTCTATCAAATTTAAGGAGGTAGAAGCCCTAGAACTACAGTTGACGATATGAAGAAGGACTATGAAAGATAAGGTCCGCGAATTGGTAATAACATTATAAAACTATTAGTTACTTAGTATCTGATATTACAAGGACCCCACACTTTTCAATAGCATAGACTAAAGCCAATCTCTGTCAATTGACAATTTGCACTTGAAATGACATTTCCTCTTGCTAACTTAGAGCCCACTCAGAAAAGGTTGAGTGAGATACCTATTCGCTGCATTCCAAATATAAATCGCTAGCCAATATTTGACTGTACTCTAGTTTGCACCATAAGCTACAAATGAACTTCAAATCCACAATAGCAAACAATAATGCTTCATATTCACTTCTGTTAGTCAACTTGACTTTGGTTTGTCATTTTCTAGTGGGCAAATATACCCCGGAAGCTGATACCCCACCAAAACATGTGCATAAGACATTCACGGTTCGTCTTTTAACGTGAAAATCAATGTTCATTAAAGAATTATTACAAAATCATAGATCTATGGCCTAAATTTCTTCTATGTTTGTTTTGGCGACCTTAAGACTCCCGCTCAGGGAACAAAGTTATCAGCAGACAACGTTTATCTTTTGATGACATAAAACAACAACTACACCTCAGTCCCAAACGTGTTTGGGGTTTATCTTTTGTTGACATGGTTCAACAATTTTACGAACAGCCAAGACTGTAACAAAAGAAACAAGTTAAAATGTTGGCTTTGTGAAAGAGGGAAATGGAGGAAGAATGTACTACTACTAGCCCACCTAGAATTCCCTAGAACTAAACAACAAAGTTAAGTTTGAAAAATATGCCAAAGAAGTAACAAAAGCTTAACTAGAAACAATGAAACTAGCTCATAACTCTCCAAAAACTCGAAGGATAATAGTTGATTATGTGTCTGTCACTAGATTTGCCTCTTTCTATTGCGGTTACTATGACATGGAAAAATATACAACTTCCAACAAGCTTCCTAAATCAATTTGCAGAAATAAAAAAATCAAATGTCATACCCAAACTCCCGAACCTATTGATGAAAATCAAATTTCATTTATAAAAATGATACCTAAATATGAACCGGAAACCCATTAAAACAAGCTTCAAAGCCATTTTGTGTGCATGTATGGACAAACAGGGTGCTCATTGAACAATTAAAATGAACAAATACTTAAACAAACAGAACACTGCGATGTGTAACATACTGAAATGATTGGTGAGTATTTCCAGCATTTTTGATAACTTAGGACTAGGAGCACCATGAGATACAACTTGCTGCATTAAATGCTTTGCTTTCAAAAGAATTTCATTTCTGCTCATATGTCGTCCAAATAACCTGTAAATGACACGTACATATTAAGAAAACGGACAAGAAATTTTGTTAAACCATTCAGAAAGAAGAGGTAGAAGTTGTACAAAACTGGTGAAAATAACTGCACAACACGTATATGATAATATCTTGGATGCAGTTGGTCAATGGAATCACGTCACATTATATAAGAAATACATTGGGGCGGTATGTTATTAGGAGGATGCTATTGTAAAAAACCCACTTATTGGTTTGCAGCTTTTCTTCAAGCATCTCACATGTAGATTTTATCCCATGGCTCGAGAGCAGTTTCAGTAAATGGTAAAGTGTTACAAGAACTCCATGTAATCCGTCAATATCTTGAAACTTCACTTGAGGTAAATTTTGAGGTGGAGCTTCACGAAATCTTGACCGTGATTCAAGTACTTGGTGCGGGCTTAACTGTAAATTGGACAAGACAAACAAACCTTAAGAATCAAGTATATATATAGACTTACATAAAAGATTAAAAACAAAGAACAAGTGTGTATATATAGAACCTAGTAATTGTGCGTTCCAATTTAAGTAGTAGTGGCAACAGTAACATGAAATAGCTGAAATAGAAGAAGAGCTCATCCCATATGTATATATGAACATGGTTGCCATGATTTGTCAAGCCCCTAGAAGAATAAAAGACTGTATAATCTTCAGAAATTGGAAAACATAATAAACCAGCAAACCAATAGTTCAATTTTACTATCCAAATACTAACCCCTGCTCCTCCAATGTATTCTCAACGTCTTTGTGTAAACGTGATTTTGCTTAAAGAGTATATAGGACCCCTTGTCTTATATGTTACTAATGATCTAATTATTTCACAGATTGAAAGTGGTCCTTATCTGTATAGAGTAGAAACCTCTAGAATTATACTAATACAATCTGACACTAGAGCTTACACGCCCCTAACATTTGAATTTAGTGATGAGAAGACATTAAGAACAAAAGATATCAGGATTGTTAAGACAGAAATTCACAATTAAATTTTTTTGGCAATTATGCACTACTAACTAATGACATTAAATCAAATTTAGAACGTCAAATTTTATTTTCATCTCTTTAACAAAATAAAATAGACATTTTACTTTCGCAGCTACTAACTATGCCAAAGTACACTATACGGGCCTTAGTATCAAACAATTTTTTTAAATCTTGCAGGATAGGAGCCACATGGAGGCATTAGCATCTCTTCAACAATAGATTGTATCACTATAGTCCACTGAGAAATGCAAATGCGTAAGAAAAACATAACCAGAACAAAAATAGGAAGAAAGCGTGGAAAGAGGATAATGACAGACTTCATTGAACAACTATCCTATACCTGAACTTCGCTGACTGACTAGTCAGAACAGCACATCCCCAAAAATGTAGCAAACAACTACATCATAATCAAAAGAAAACATCTAAAGAATTTTCAAGTAATAGTAGCCATACTGTCCGGTAGTCTCTATTCAGTAGTAGTCCATATGCATTAAGCCGATTCACTAATGGGCATATGACTTTCAAGAGGAGTTCACCAACTTCATCAGCATCTTTGCCCATGGGAACCTGAAAGCATGATTTGAAAATTTTTGAACATAAACAACGGAAAAAAAGGTTCAGCAAAGAGCCCAAGGGAGATATATTTAGACCGTTATCTGTTCAATCTTTCGAGCATGCACATATGGGAGCACATCTGGGTCAGTTTCATTTCGATATTCAAGTGTTGATATTTGCAAGTTATCGATCACGTTCTGAACTGCCTGCCGTTTAGCTGACATATGGAAGATCCCAGTAAGAAGGGTGACATAAGACATGAAACCAATTTAAATTCCAACAAAGTCCAGCAGATAATTAGTAACTTACACCCAGGTGTTGCAGTTAATGCTAATATCCTGACTTGGACATTACATGCCATCAACTACAAATAAATCAAAAAAGTTGAATTTTCACCAACCAAATGGAGATAAATTGAGGAATTGATATGGAAATTCGACATATTTTATAGAAAGCTTAACAGGAAATGGCATGATAAATCTAATAGTCTAATACTACCTCTAAATGTTTCCCTTATATTTGGACACCGGATTAAAAATGTACATCATAATGGAGCTTGAAAAAATAAAATAAGCATTTACACTTGGAACTAAGAGAAGCCTGCCCAGTTAGAAATGCACCAAGGAGTGGGCCACGGATTTGACTTTAGCAGGGAAAAGGCAGAACAAGAATCTGACGTAGAATGCTGAATTAGGTATGTAAAGCTGGCACTAGACCAACAATGGGTTTCAACTTCTACATAAAGCAAAAAAGCAACTAAATTATTTCCGCAATTCCTTTCTTTCAGTTATCACAATGACAGATTCGACCAAATAGAGCAACTGTCACAGTAGTTCACAAGTTTGATGTATAGATGTTTTCAAAGTTTTATTTTACATTTTGGGAGCGTGATGAACTTTTTGGTCCCATACTCTTGAATATCTATATATTTGTCTTCTTGATTTTCTATACTCCGAGTACCTGGGTGATTACCCTATCGAAAATCTTGGTGTAAAATGTCTCTCGCAACCGACATAGAATCATACTGCATCTCCTTTATTTCATCCACACTTGAGGAATCAAATCCATGATACTATTTTACTCAGAAAGTACCATCTTGGTGGTGTAATTCATGAATAAAACTACTGTACTTGCTAAAAAGTTACATCGAGGACTTCAGATTTTCTGATTTCCTCTTTCTATTAAAAAAGGATTCATGCTGCTCCACATCATTGTAATAATTACTTGTGGAGGTGCAGAATTCCAAATTGTTGATAAACTGTCCAGATTTTAGAAGCTTGCATGCGGTGAAAGGGTGAAACATCAAAAAAGGGAGCCGGTGATCACCTTTCTCTTTCTCTCACCTCCCGAAGAATAGGTATCGCATGCATCTCTAAATAGTAAATAGTCCACACAGAGAGAATATTGAACATATTTCCCAGTATATAGCTTTTTTTAGATATACTGATTATCAACTGAAAGGAGAGAACAACTATAAACAGGTACCAGGTTAAATTCACGTGGCAAAGCAACTCATAAAGTTCCAAAATAGTCTCATGTTGACAGACACATTAAGAATCATATCAGAAAGCTAGGACATAAAAACAAACTGAATGACAAACCTGGCGAGCTACTACACAATAAGAGTAATTTCCACTTGCGCGATGAGCCTCGTCGATTACCAAGCAAACTAGATGTCTCATGAAGCATATTCCTGTGATTTTACAGATATAATTTCATAAACGTTCAATATGGTCTAAGAATGGAAATTTCAAAGTTATGAGGTTTACAATTCTCTTAATCAAAAGGAAATACATTCAAATGTGCATGCAACCTCTAGTATTAAACCGTTATCGAATTATTTACCCAATAACCCAATATCGATAACCCAATAGCATTTTATCGGTTCGGGCTATCGGTTATACTCGATATATGCCCAGCCCTAGATTCATCTCATCCCAAAAATTGGACACCAAGAATCTGTCAAGTCTTGATCTAGAAAAAGAGTCTTCCGATCTAGACTGAGTGAATCTGGCAACTGTCAAAGGAAGGTAAACAAGAAACTGGTTATCGATAAACTCCAAAAACTCCTCCATAGCCCTCGTAAACCCCCTACTCCCCCTCCCTCTCCCGGCTATGCTCCCCTTCCCTCCCCCGGCTATCAGATAGTATTGAGAATTCTATGTTACTTGGACTCTTCAAAAATATTGTTGGGTGCGTGTCGGATCCTCCAAATTTAGCGCATTTTTGGAGGATCCGACACGGGTGCGGCAACACTTTTGGAGAGTCCGAGCAACATACCCACCAACCATGGAATGTCCCACTCTCCAATATAGTATTCATCTCTTCCCAAAATACCGCCTCCGAGCCCTCCCTAGGACCATACACTCCCCTGAAATCCCACTTCACCACATTCCAATAATTTCGAAATCTCAATGATATACATAACTCACCTTTCTTAGTTTCCATAACTTACATTTTTTTTTCTCATCCCATAATAAAAGTATCCCCTTGCGAACACCCTAGATGAGATAGCATCATATTTCACCCACTTTCCACCCCAAATACTCCTCACAACACCATTTGTCACCTTTTCCATTTTGTCTCCAAAAAACAAACAATATCCATCCCCCATTCCCTAAGACATACCGTTATGATCATTGTTGCTAGGGTCATTCATCCCCCTTTTGCCAGGGTCATTCAAGCAGTTATTAAACTGTTAAAAGCCGTGAAGCAAATAACAAATTTTTGTGCGTTATCAAACCTAAACGAGATATGCTCAAAGTGGTTATTGTCAAGTAAACATACTTAAACTTATTGCAGCTTAACAGCTTCAATGTCTGATGCCTCTTCTACGTGTTCTTTTTGCATATTTAGATAGTATCTAAGCAGAATAATTCTGTTTGGGCCAAGCATTAACCTATATTCATTCTTGTTCGAACCTAGAATGCTTAATATAATAGTGTCCTCAAGCTTCTGGTAAATAATTACATCTGATTTTTCTTCAAAACAAGAAAGGCGTAATCACAGTGTTAGTTAAATAGCTATTATCTACAGAAAGTGTAGAGTTATTAAGTGAAAATACCTCCAAAAGTATGTCAAAAAATACAAATTATATAAATTCAGTTTTAGACGCGCTTTCAACACCTCTGTTAAGAGTGATTACGGTTGTTGACCCAAAAGTGATCCAATCATACAAATATAAGTGACACTTTCCTCTAGCATGTACATTCACATCCAGAAATTCAAATAGGTCACCGCAGTTAAGTTCTATTTCCTCTCATGAAAGCACAAATCATGTGGAAGGGGTAAACCTTGAATCTCTTGAAAACGCGAAAACTATAAATCACTTTTAAAATTGTATCAGCACCAGAGTGAAGAACGTCACCAGAATGTATATCCTTCTCCAGCACTTGTGGAGTAACAAAGAAAACTCGTCTCTCTTTCCATAAGCTCGCTCTTCTCGACGGATTTGTTTGACCTGTCAGATCAATTGTGCACTCCTGTAATCAATTTAGTAACAAATGTCTTAAAATATAAATAACAGTACATTTGCTCTTTTAGGACACAGGATTAGAAAAACAACTTAGAAATAATAGAAAACAGAACAAACTTCTAGCTTACTTGTGGAATATCTACAAACTTATGCAATGCTTCCACCTGCTGCAAAACAAGTGGGCGTGAAGGAGCTGCAAAAACAATTTTCCCTGCCATTGGGACACCATCCAGAACAGTTAATCCAAAGGTTTGGATTAAACTATCTTCTCAGCCGATATATATATATATATATAGGACCATCATTAGTAAGTGAAGGGCTCATCAGGATTCAGGCATCTTAAAACTCAAAACAAAATTTCCTTTGTTCACAAACTTGAAAATGCATAAAATGAAGTATCTAGCCCAATAATGTTGCTGCATAATATTTCACAGTTATTAGCATAAGATGTGCACTCAAAATACAAGAACTATGAACAATACGATGAAAAGTCAAAGCAAAATATAACAAGTAGAATTAGCTGCTGACAGAGGTCCATTTAAATCAA
This sequence comes from Nicotiana attenuata, assembly GCF_001879085.1. Taxonomy (NCBI): domain Eukaryota; kingdom Viridiplantae; phylum Streptophyta; class Magnoliopsida; order Solanales; family Solanaceae; genus Nicotiana; species Nicotiana attenuata. The sequence continues at coordinate 40,968,735 of NC_031993.1, forward strand.
AATGATCATTCGCAATGGTAAGAGCTTAACAATTGAAGTCTCTGAATCAAAATGCTCGAGGTTCATTGTGATGTATATATATCATGACTTTATTAGCTTGCTCTTTTGCTGCATATAGCAGTGGATGTTTGGTATCCGTGGGGATTTTTGCATGTTAAGTTCTTAACACATATTTCAAAACAAATCTTTTTGTTCTTTGTTATACAGGGTGCAAGAGAGTTGAAATTGTAAAAGATGACATCAAGAAAAAGAGGACAGAGGGAAGAGAAAGCATGGAGACCTAAGTCTGCTATAGAACTACTCATATCACACTTGTTCAACTTCATTTGGCATCTGGATGAACGAGGTAGTGCTAGATCATGAGGGAGAATGCGAACATCCATCCCATGAACCGCCAAGGAGCCATGCATTTCTCCGGGCTTGGATTTTTCATGTCCAGTATCCCATTAGATCTACCAGCAACAGACTAGGGGCTCACTACCTCCCATCTCACTGGGGGCAGAAAATGAATCGCCATCTCACCCCTTTTGAGTTTGGTTGGGATAGAAGGTTGAAGTCCATCTGAACTGCCCAATGAGTATAAGAGAAAAGCAAAGTACCAATGACACGCTACTGACTAACCATTTCACAATTTAAACCATTATTTAAACTTCCCAGTTTATTCGACATTTTACTCTACATAAATGTAGAGGTTAATTTAGGTTGAGTTTATTGGGATGGGGGTAGTAAATTCCTATGTTCAAAGCACCTACTTGTCATTTTTTATAGCTCAAAATTTCAGCAGATTCAGCTGAGATTAATCTTGCTTCTCAAAAACTAGCTCTTCGATGTGGAGACATGACGAGACTAGTTACCGGAAATAGTATGTGACAAGTTTAAAAGAACAAGAAATACGATAGATGTAGCACTGCATTACCTTCTGGAAACCATCTGAAATAATTATACATTACAACAGCAGCAATAAATGTCTTCCCAAGACCTGTGGGTAATGCCACTAAGGTATTGCTAAAAAGAGCAGTCTGGATGATAGAAAATTGATAATCACGACGATCAAAATTGACTGCAGGAAAAATAAAGTTAACTGAACATGAGTCTTCATTCAAAGAAACTACTACAATGCTTTATCTAAAAGATAGTGACAGTTACATCATAGACCTTATGACTATCCATGCAAAAGTTTCATTCAAGCAGCATAACTCGTCAATATTGGCCATTTGCTTAAATATCATGTTAGAGAACAGAGATAGCATGCTTAAAATTTAACAAAAAGGTCTTAAAAGGAAAGAAGAAGAAAAATGCAGTAGCACTTCACTAACAAAATTATAATTATTTCTCAAAAGCAACATACAATAATTTTCACCTTCTCCCACATTGCTATGTTTTGGTATAAGGATAACTATAGATTAACCAAGATCAAATATAATACATGGTTTTTCTCTTTTTTCCTTTCTTTTGATAATCGTAGGGCTCGACCAACATATATGGGCCTCGACTAATTCATTTGGCAGCCTACTACAGCCCACAAGCACAGTTGGCAAGTCAACCTGCTCAGCATGGATGAAAAAATACTACTGAGTATTATAGTTAAGATTCGAACATGGGATCTCCAAGTTGTACTTGTACACCTAAACCACTCTGTCATCCCCTTGGGTCACAACAAATGGTACTCCCACCGTCCCAATGTATGTGATGGTATTTCCTTTTTAGTTTGTCCAAAAAGAATGACACGATTCTATATTTAGAAACAATCTAACAATACACTTCTCATTTTATCCTTAATGAGATGATTTTTAGCCGCACAGATATCTATGGTTTAATTTAGACCACAAGTTTCAAAAATCTTCTTTCTTCGCGTAAATTGGAACGTAGAGAGTATTTACTAATTCTTAAAAAGCCCAATCAACAACTAACTGCCAAATCTACGTCTGCGATGAGTACAAACACATTCAGCTTTTATCTAAGTTTATTTTAATTGGAATGATAAATATTACAGTATCTCATTTGTGACATGTACATCAAGTCAAATGAAGAATCCGTGAAACATAAAGCAAAACACTTGTAAATGCTGGCACTTTATGACTTCTAGAGAACATTAATGTCTAAAAATAGATAAATTAAAACAGAATATTGATGAACAACAACAACAACCTAGTAGAATCCCACTAGTGGGGTCTGGAGGATAATGATGAAGTATAACAAAAAGAAAAGTGAAAAAGGAACCTGGGAAAATCCAAGTTTTTGCAGCCTCCGGATCAATCTTAACATCACTAGGCCCATGAGATGATTCACTGGGGCCACAAGATTCAAAATCATCTTCGTTCTTTTGTCCGAGCTCGTTTCGATTGTCCTGTTTGGTGGAATTTTGGAAGAATTTATCAAGTGTGGATTGTCTAGAAGAAGAAGAAGGAGCAAAAGGGTATTTATGGGTTTCCTTAATTTGGTGATTTGAATGAGAAGTAGAAGCAAAATTAGAAGAAAATGGTCTGTTGGAAATTGCTGTTGCTTCTAAAGCCCCATCGATTTCTTTCACCGCTAAGTCCCAATCAAATTCCTGTAGGAAAATAGCATGAGGGTTAGTAGTTGAAAACAAAGGAAACACACACACACACACACACACACACACACACAGAGAGAGAGAGAGAGAGAGAGAGAGAGAGAGAGAGAGAGAGTACGTCGTCGTCGTCGATTGTGTGGATAACTGTGGAAGAAGAAGGCATTTGGGGAATGGAGAACAGTGTAATGGAGAAGGAACTGAAGGAGGGAAACTTATAAGGGCACTTTGAATGAGGGAAACTGGAAAATAGCGCCAGGGTATTTTCCCCAATGTTTTCAGAAAAATTCCTTCTATTTTGTAAGCATATTATATTTTGAGAAAACAACATTAAAGTATTAAAATATTAAATCAACGTGTAAAATTGAATTTCAACATTGGTTTAAATTTATACTTATGAAAGTTGTCAAAAATAATTCTTCAAAATTGTAAATTGTAACATGTGTTATAAAATAAAGACTTTAAAGTAAAGAAATCGAAGACAAGTAGAGAGAGATTTATTATTCAACTTCAAATTCATGTACATAATAAACTGAAATCTCCTTTGAAGAAAGCAAGCTGCTGTAAGCTGGTGTAAGCTGATACTGTACCATATATAGATAATCTTCAACTAGGGTAATGTTTATCCATAATGGAGTACCGAAAGGATAAGCTTATTTGTACCAGGTATGGATAATCTTCTACCGGGGGTAATATTTATCCATAACGGAGTATCGAAAGGATAAGTTTATTGTACCCGGTATGGATAATCTTCTACCGGGGTAATGTTTATCTATAACGGAGTATCGAAAGGATAAGCTTATTGTACCCGGTATGGATAATCTTCTACCGTGGGTAATGTTTATCCATAACCGAGTACCGAAAATATAAGCTTCTTCAGGAGGCTTATTTCCAATAAAGTACTAAATAGATAAACATATTTACGGCGGAGTCCCATATGGATAAGCTTCTTCAGGAAGCTTATTTACAACGGAGTACTAAATGAACATCCATAATATAATATATATTTATAACACTCCCCCTTGGATGTTCATTAAAAGATAATCTGCCTCATTAAAACCTTACTAGGAAAAATTCCGTGAAAAAAATCCTAGTGAAGGAAAAAGAGTACACGTATTTCATAATACGCATTACTAGGTGCCTCATTAAAAACCTATAAGGAAAACCCCGTGGGAAAAAAACCTTAGTAAGAAAAAAAGAGTACATCGCGTATTTTACTCCCCCTGATGAAAACCTTGTTTCAAATATTCGAGTCTCCGCATTCCAATCTTGTATACCATCTTCTCAAAAGTTAAATTTGTAGAGAATATTATCCACCACTATTTCAGATCGATTTAAATTAATCTCATCAAATCAAGAAGCTGCTACAAGTCATTTCATTGAGTTCCTTGCAACCTGCCTGCATCAACTGCTTGTAGAAAACTTCAATGGAGTACTAAATGGATAATCTTCTTCAGGAAGAATATCTACAGCGGAGAATCCACAATAATATTTTCAAAGCACTCCCCATTAGATGTTCATTATTAGGTGTCTCGTTAAAACCTTACTAGGAAAAATCCTCTGGGAAAAAAATCCTGGTCAAGGAAAAAGAGTACACTAATAATATACATTGTAAGCTGCCTCATTAAAAACCTTACCAGCAAAAACCCAGTGGAAAAAAACCCGAGCAAGGGAAAAAGAGTACAGTGCAGAGACTTGGGTATATTTGGACTAAGGAGTTCATCATCCTCTTCTGGAGGTAAGAACGGATCCTTAATTCGCGTAGGAGAAGAACTATATCTTGCTAGTAAATTAATAGAAAATGCTATGTCAGGCCTTGTAGCATTAGCAAGATACATTAGTGCACCAATTTCACTGAGATAGGGTACTTCGAGACCAAGGAGTTCCTCATCCTCTTCTGGAGGTCGGAACAAATCCTTATCCACTTTAAGTGATCGAACAACCATTGGTGTACTCAATGGGTGCGCTTTGTCCATGTAAAAGTGTTTTAAGATCCTTTCTGTATAGGCAGATTGATGGATAAAGACCATGTCCGCTAAATGTTCAATTTGCAGACCAAGATAAAGTTTTGTCTTTTCAAGATCTTTCACCTCAAATTCTTTCTTAAGATATTCAATTGTCTTTTGGAGCTCTTCTGGAGTTCCCACAAGATTTATGTCATCAACATAACAACAAGTATATCAAACTCTGAATATGTGGACACATATATGTAACTTTCTTTTAGCAAATATTCACTGAGGCGATAATACCACATATGCCCAGATTGCTTTAAACCGTACAAAGATCTTTATAATCTAATCGAGTATATTTTATGAGACTTTGAATTATATGCTTCAAGCATTTTAAATCCTTCAGGGATCTTCATATAGACTTAATCAAATGCGTCATATAGGTTATACCTTGCATTTAAATGGCATGGCATCTCCAGGTGCCTGGACTACAGGTCCGATCCTCACAATCTTTTACAATATTGTGCACTATATTGTATCAAATATATCGTCGACGATCATTTTGTATCGGTTCCTAAGCGATATAACTTGTTGAGAACTCATCACTTTCTTTATTTTCAGGTACCTGAACTTCTTCTGGAGTTTAATGAAATGTTATGTTGTGGGCTCTTCTAGAGCTCATTTCCTCCTCATTATGATTATTTTGATCATTAACTCCTATCAGTTTTCAAGGATTGTTACCTTTGGAACCGATTGGTCTACCACGTTTCATGCGTACAGTAAACTCTATCCTTTAGTGACTTTAATTTTAATAGGAGCATTTGCAACTGAAATATGATATTTAATTTCGGATTAGTAAATGCTTCTGGCATTTTACTTGAATTATCTTCTAAGTGAGGATCATATTAATGATAATTCGATTCATATAGCATATTTTTCAGTTGTTTATTCAATCCCCCAAATGTTAGAAAAACTAACATATATCCCCAATCTTCTTTGGAAAATATATCTTTGTGCATTATGGTGGAGAAATTAATCATATGCCACACATCAAAAGATAGTAAAAATATTTGGTTTCTGATCCCAAACCTATTGTGAGGTGAGGACTTATCATATATTGTTGGTCTGATGTATACAAGTGCTGCTATATGCAATTTAACATGAAGCTTTGTTCTCATAAGCAATGATTTAGCCATTAATAGGAGGTATTCAATGCTAAACCAGCATTATCAAGATGAACTGCCTTGATTTCATAATCTGAAAGTTATGCTCTTAGTTGAGAAAAGCAATTTCAAATGCCAAACTGCAGGTTCACAATGAACACACATGTAACCATCTTACATATGCATCTATAAGTGGTTCACATGATAGGTGAATGGGCCCATATTCACCTTTTATATATTCCAGAATTCAGGGGTCTTAGTCCCAACCTTAGCCGGTATAACTTATGATACATGATGTAGTACAAATTGAAGATATAAGGCGGGTAACTTCTCATATACATATTATTTTACCCCCTATGATTGTGGAAACGTGAAGATTTTCAATCTTCCAATCATTTGTAGTCTCAATATGATAGCCAGTTGTATTAGTAAACTTCGGGTTTACTACAACATAAGTTTTGACCACAATCATATAATACGAATGACAAATTTGCATATAAGCTCTTCGGGAGCCTTCAATTTATTTTCCATAATCAAATATTATTCAGACACTACTTGTATCATGTGTCTTTTAGATAAACAGTTATCTCTTAGAGCTTTTGATAATTTTGTACTACCAAATAGTGCCCTGACACCTCTGGTGTCATGAGAGAAAATCATAATCAAATTGACAATATAAAGACAATTCTAAATTTATAAATGTAAGAAATTAATTTCAGTATTTTTACCACCAACTTTGTGACAAATATCTCCTTCAGGGAGAAACGCCATTAACATCTGAATATTTTACATCAAAGCGGTAACCACATAGTCATTACATCCTTCAGGGAAAGATACATGAGTTGTTATTTCGGGGAACTCGATAACTAACCATAACATATTAATGTGGTTGTAGTAGAAAGCATTCTACAAGAATACTTTTGCCTTGGAATGATATTTAATAAAAATTTCCAAGATATTTTACGTACAACAGGTACGTGCGACAATGATCTTTATGCCACAAAAATAAGATTTATATCCTTTGTTATTCTACATCTTCAGGAGGTGAGTTGTAGTATTTCTTCATTCATTCCAGGGAATGAAAATGTGCTTCAAAAATAACTTTGAATAGCGTATTATTTTGTTTAAGCACAGAAAGACACAATTTCATAATATTTTCCTGGTTCAGGAGAAAATTTCAGTTGTGTTACTTCTTCAGAGCAAATTTAAAATACGAAATATTGAGTATATATTCCCTCAATCATATTACCTCTTCTGGAGGTGAATTGTAATATATTCACATCAAAAGCGTGTTCATATTTACGAGCTTTATTAATATTGTCACATTCACTTCAGGAATGGATTAGTATTTATCAAAAGTTCTCATCCTTCAGGGAACAGAACATAATTATTTGAACGTGCATTAATCACACCAAATTGTGTGACGGCTTAGAACCTCTTTTAAGATATTGCTACTTTAGGAGAAAATCGAGGCATGCAAGTAATATAGAGAAATTTTCTCTAACTCATCTTCAGTTGTAACCATAGAAAGCCTAAATTATCACTTCTGGTGGTTATAGGCATATACCAGTTCCGGTGGTTAACAAAATTTAGTTACAATGAGATATACAAAATATAACCACTTCTGGTGGTTATATATTTCTTGCAAACTCTGCTGGAGTTTAAGTGGATCTAATAATGTTACCCACTTTATAATCCTTTATTAAGATAATTAGGATGACGAAAATAAATACCAAAATAGGTACTGTATACGTAGCATATAACCAAGCAAGCGATGATAAAGATATTAAACCAAATATAAGCAAAAGACTCAAGTTACTTTACACAAATTTGGCCACTCCAGACGTAAGTGATATCCACATCTCTACCGCCAAGAATAAAAGCTCACCACCTCAAGGGTATAATCTGCCTTATGATGCTCGGAATGAACAAGATCTAACCACGGATGTAAGAGCGCCGCCTTACATCGGAGATGAACACTGAAATAGAAATTAAATTCGAAGTAAGTGCTCAAAATGGCACAGTCTCGTGCTGATAACGTGTTATAAAATAAAGACTTTAAAGTAAAGAAATCGAAGACAAGTAGAGAGAGAGAGAGAGAGAGAGAGAGAGAGAGATTTATTATTCAACTTCAAATTCATGTACATAATAAACTGAAATCTCCTCTATTTATTGAAGAAAGCAAGCTGCTGTGTAGGCTGCTACTACAAGCTGTTGTGTAAGCTGCTACTGTACCATATATAGATAATCTTCAACTGGGGGTAATGTTTATCCATAACGGAGTACCGAAAGGATAAGCTTATTGTACCAGGTATGGATAATCTCCTACCGGGGGTAATGTTTATCCATAACGGAGTATCGAAATGATAAGCTTATTGTACCCGGTATGGATAATCTTCTACATGGGGTAATGTTTATCTATAACGGAGTATCAAAAGGATAAGCTTATTGTACCCGGTATGGATAATCTTCTACCGTGGGTAATGTTTATCCATAACCGAGTACCGAAGTGATAAGCTTCTTCAGGAGGCTTATTTCCAATAGAGTACTAAATAGATAAACATATTTACGGCGGAGTCCCATATGGATAAGCTTCTTCAGAAAACTTATTTACAACGGAGTACTAAATGAACATCCATAATATAATATATATTTATAACAACATGGAGTGTCATACTCCTTTTCTACTCTTTCCGGAATCGTTTGATCCACATGTTTTTTCTTCATAAGTTTGGTTGACGTGTTATTTTGGAAAAACTGTAACAAATGTATTGCTATGTAATAAATAGGGAAAATTTCACATAGGAATAAATGGGATCCCTACTTTTTAATTTTATAGCCCATATTTTAATTTATAACTAACTAGCCCAAAAATAACAGGGTAAGATTCAACATCCAACTCCATTAAATTCTCGAAATTACTATTTAATTTTTAAAAAAGATTGCTCAAGCTTTTAAGTTAATTTTCGAATCAGCAACTATAACTCAGAATATTAGTTCAACAAACCAAATCCATTTGAATGGTGAAAATTAGATTTTTAACAAGCTTAAATATGTGGGTTTAGATTCCGAATTTGATTTGTGAGAAAATAATAGGCTAAGATTCAACAAACCAAATCCGCTTCTTCTCTTGTGTCACCTGGTTACAATGTAAGAAAATTGAAGAGTAGAAGTCCACCATTGAAGACCATTCAAAGCTTTGCTTTCGAATATGGGTTTTTTGAGTTTGTTAGTTGTTTGGATTGGGTATTGTTTCAATTGATTGAAAATATCAAAAGGAGATCAAAATTTAAATTTGAAGTGATTTGGAGTAGATTTGAGCAAGATTTGAGTTAAATTTCGGAAAAGACGCAAGGAAGAAGACGAAGTCAGTTTTTTGTATAATTATGTATAATCTTGTATAATAGTGTATATGAGTGTATAAACACATCTTATACATTATTATACACTTTTATACACATTTATACAAGCGGTTGCACACGAACTTCTTTCACGATTTTTAGTTGCAATTCTTGTTCAAAACCAGTCGAAATCTCCATCAAACGACTTCAAATTTTATATACAACATCCTTATACTATTTCTAACAAGTCTAAATATGATGACCCTAAAGGTCATCTCTTGTTTTAGAAGTCAAAACTGTATTCCGAGGCCTCGAAAACCTCCTTTTGCCTCACCTCGATTTGCGTGCGCAGTCCGAGCGCGTTTTCGGAAAGCTTTTATGTGAAATATTAGAAAAAATAATGAAATTGGCCTTTAAAATTGAGTAAAGTTGACTTTGGTCAACATTCTTAGTAAACGGACCCGGACCCGTGATCCGACAGTCCCGTAGGGTCCATAGTAAAATATGGGACTTTGGCGTATGCCCGAAATCGAATTCCGAGATCCCAAGCCCGAGAAAAGAATTTTAAAAAAAAATTGTTTGCTGGAAAATATATAGGCTTTTTGAAATGAAATTATGCATGTTCTTGGTGGTATCGAGACCGTATCTTGGTTCCGGAGCCCGGTACAAGTTTAAAATAATAAATAAGTCGAATATGTGAAATTTGGTAAGAATCAGAATTGGTTTGGTATAAATCGGACCTATAGTTGAGAAAATGGAAATTTCAATGTTCTTGGAGAATTTCATGAATTTGAGGTTAATTTGGTAGTTGTTGATGTTATTTTGATGATTTGATCGCACGAACAAGTCCGTATGATATTTAGACTTGCGTGCATGTTTGGTTTGGAGCCCCGAGGGCTCGGATGAGTTTTGGATAGGCCACAAAGTGAAATTGGACTTAGGAGAATTGCTGGTGTGTTGCAGATGTGTAGCAGGCGTCTGATCTCGCAATGCGAGATCAGGCATCGCAATTATGATGTAAGCAGGGGTCGCAAATGCGAGGCTTTTGTCGCAAATGCGAAGAACCCAGGGCCAGCAATTTCTCGCAAATGCGAGATATACTTCGCAAATGCAAAGTCTTCAGTATATTCCCAGCAGTCGCAAATGAGAAGGAGGCAGGAGTCGCAAATGCGACATATAAATTTTGGGGATTTGGACCTCGATTTGAGGTCCTATTTCAAAACTAATTACATATTTGAGTTCGTGAGTGAATGGGTGATCGGGTTTTGGTTCGAACTTCGTGTTTTGACCAAGCGGGCCCGGGGTCGATTTTTGACTTTTTGGGGAAAACAGTGGGAAATCTATTTTCATGCATTAGAATTGATTTATTTAGCATTTATTGATATCATTAAGTAATTTGTGGCTAGATACAAGTGAATTGGAAGTGGAACCGAGAGGTAAAGCGGTATTAGAGGCTTAATTTGTCCGTGGAATTGAGGTAAGTGTTTGGCTTAACCTTAGCTTGAGGGAATAGGAGTTGTGGTCTATTTGCTATGTGTTTGTATCGAGTACGATGTTTGTATCGAGTACGATGTATAGGTGTGGTGACGAGTACATATACGTTGGTGTCAAGCATGCCCGTGAGTCTTGTACCATTATTGTTGTGACTCTATTATATATCGATCATGCTCAAATTGAGGATTATTAATGTTGAACAAAGCTGATGAAAGTTTTTTGGTTATTGACTATTGTTTAGTATTGACTCAAATTGAAGTTTCATTTTGTAAAGAGATTGTTGAAACGAGATTGGTTATAGCTGAATCCCTTGCCGGGACGTTTGCTAATATTGTTGATTCCTTTGCCGGGATATTATTGTTGATATTGTTGATTCCCTTGCCAGGATATAATTGTTGATATTGTTGATTCCCTTGCCGGGACATATTATTTTCTGTTGTTTGGGTGAGGAAGAGTGTAAAGCACGAAGGGTGATGTCGTGCATGTTGTTGTGAGAGAGTGTAAAGCACGAAGGGTGATGCCGCGCCGATATTATGAGTGTTAATGCACGAAGGGTGATGCCGTCCCATGATTTGAGAGTTAATGCACGAAGGGTGATGCCGTGCCTATATTGTGAGGAATAATGCACGAAGGTTGATTGATCACGCCCAACTATGCCTTATAAAAAGGACAAAGCGGTCGTTGCAAATATAATCCGGTTTACAAGTCCGGAGTCGAATCCCACAGAGAACTAAGGTTTAGCTATAACTGTTCAATATCACCAAGAAGACAAGCTTGAACAATTCCTAACTTATAGATATTAAGATTCTTGTGTTTATTAACTAACTAACAAATTAAAATAATAAATTAACACTAAAGATACTACATGTTGGAGAAAATATTAAGGAGGTCTAGAGTTATGATTTCCCCAATTGTCGGAATCCTTCCCGCCATGTCTTCTATAATTTCGCCTAAGTATTCTCTACCGCTCATGAGCGCTCTGCGTGTTGTAATTCTCTCTCGAGTAATTACGACAATTTACTAGACATACTCTCCCGAGTTACGCTAGCTGGCTTTAATTACAGCTCACTTAGATCGCACCCAAGATTTCGTTATCCCTAATCCCACCTTTAAACCCTTGGTTATTGATTCCTCACATACGTCGGGAGTGATGTTATTCAACAACTATCTAAATATGCACTCTCTCCCGAGTAATACATACTAAATAGTCACAGCTAATTGAGGGCCCTTCAATCAATCACAAGAATAATATAGTTGAACAAATAGAGAAAATACTACGGCTCAATTATATAAAAACATAACAAGAATTTATCCTACAAAATTTTCCATCAAGACCCTAGATAACAAATTAGCTATTCATAATAGTATGTAAAACTACAATACTAAAAGTCATAACCAACAATGAAAAATAGGAAGAGGAAGGAAAAACTCGTAGAAGAATTCCCCGCCTTGCTCCTATTGTGTCTCTGCCTCCTTAGGTCGAATCAGTGTCAAAAATTGGTCTCCTCCCCTCAAAATACCGTTTTTCCATGTATATATACCAAGTAGGGTCGGGCCCAAATAATTATACCTTCTCCTACGCAAGAAAAGGACAAGTTTTCAGGACTGGACGTCCGCGGTCCGGGCGCGGCACGAACGTGGTACTTTCCCAGTGTACTACCTCAGTCCGCGTCAGGTTCGCGGTCGCGGTTTCGACTGCATTTTTCACCCTGTTCCATTTGGAATTTAGAACAACGTAAAACATTAAAGTTGTATCCCTTTTAGTTAGATTTCCAACCATATATTATGGAGCCCAAATGGAGTTCTGAGCAAAAAGTTATGTGCATTTTACTAGACAGTGCGCAATATGCCTACTCGATTCTTCGTTTTGTTGCTCTATCATCCGTTGATCCCCGAATACGATCCCGGCTTAATTCCTTGGGCTTTTACTCAGACTTCAAAGCTCCAAATCACTTGAATTCATTCCATAACATCTATATAGCTCGGAATCACTCCTACAAGGCATAAAACACACAATTAGTGCAAAACACTAGCGATTAAAGCGCAAACTCAACTAAAGTGCAGTAAATTAGAGTGTAATAATCGACTAAAATATGTAATTATAGCCTATCATCAACACCCCACACTTAAACCATTGCTCGTCCTCTAGAAATCAAACTACACTTTTTTTTATAGACACGACCTTTTTAAAAAATTCTCCTAACTCATCACACCAAGAGTATTTAAAATAGACTAAGCACAAAAGCGTAACATCTTCACCTCGAGATTTGACTCACAAGTGCCACGCATTATTCACAACTCACCCACTTACTCTAACATAGAGGTCACTGACATTATCTTTCCTTCATGAATCAAGTGCCCTTACACAACAAAAAGAGAGTAGTTCCACACAATAAAATTTAAGAACACTTAGGAACTCAAGATAGAAAGAATTCACTCACTCTCATAAATACCATTCATATGCCGCAAAAGATGCACCATAGGCTAGCCCGTAGTGTACTACTCTACTACTCGAGCTTATTCAGTCTAGGATCAAGTAGGACTTTATTTGGTTGTAATGTAGGCTGCGGGACGGGTATGATACATTTAGATATAAGAGTGACTACACCTCCCTAAGAACTTTAATACATATACTTTAACATTCAAACCCCATACTTATGTTAAACCAAAACTCCACCCTCACATTAATGTATATTACCCCATTCTTCTTTAAGCACACTTACATCAAAAGCCACCACTTATCAAGGAATATTTTTTTCTTCACAACAATCCAAGTATTTTTTCTTTTCTTTTTTCTCAATTCAAGTGGCTCTTACTTTTCAAAACAGTGCACCTTTCTCCTTATTTAATTAGTTCCACTCAAAAGCCAAACCAACCACCCCACACTTTAACTTTTACAAAGTCCATAAACAATTCAAGTGCTCATGTGAGGTTACAATGGTTCAACTAGATAGTTAATTCAAACAAATGGGTAAGACTTGTAATGTGGTTGCCAAAGAAACAAGATTACATGCCCAAAGGGGTTAACTACAATACATAACAATTAGGCGGGTAAAATATACATATCTGGCTCAACAAAGAAATGCCTATATCACTTCCAAGACTGAATAAAACTACTATTTCGCTTTGCAAACACACGGGACAAGTTCTAGACATCAAATGCAATGCATTGAATAATGCAAAACCTTACACACACATGGCACATAACTCACTCAGGATTGGATTCATAGACACTCTAGTCAAAGCAGTTAAGCAAAGTTAAGATCATACAATTTAAGGTACTTCTACAAGAGTCAAAAAGCTGAGCCTAAGCGTCACAGCCAAAGTACTCACTATTCTCAAGGCATAACCAAGTCAAGAGATATTGCTTCAATTCAAAACAAAAACCATGGCTCATACTCCCAAAAAAACTAACTACACCCGGTTCAAATAAACCCTTGGAAAAGAACCACGGCACAAAGAAAAACCAAGGGGGAATTATTACACTACCTACAAAGAAAATCTTTTTTTTTCTTTAGACTTAAATCCCTCAAGAAAATTGTCTAGGATATCCATCGTCGGGAAAAGTCCAATCTATTTTTTTCGTTTTTCTAAAAAATTAAAAAAAATATCCAATTAAACTAACACAACTAAAATAGCATAGAAAGTCACCCAGGCAATCTCCTCACCCCACACTTAAAATTGTGTATTGTCCCCGATGCACACCATACTAATAAGAGGGTAAAGAAACTCCCTGGTAGGCCAAAGGCCGAAGCACTAACAACTCATGGGGTACTCAGACTTCTCCCAAGCTTGGTCCTTCGTGCGGGTACCTCACACTTAGTTCCAACCATTTGGTTTGCTGTTGCATCCTTCCAATAGCTTTGCTTTCCATGTTCCTAGAAATCACAAATCGACACTACAAGAATAATACAATAAAAATAAAAAATAAATAAAATAAACTAAATTAAAAATAAAAATAAATAAATTTGGGTTGCCTCCCAACAAGCGCTTGATTTAACGTCGCGGCATGACGTGAATCACTTTTTGCCTCCACCTCGAGCTTATGAATTGAACCCCAAGTTTTGATTCAAGCTTATGATTATGGTCATGGGGCGGTGGAAAGAATCTAACTGGCCCAAGGAAACAATGTAGTATTCTGCACTCCTTGGCCTTTGTATGAGGTATGTAATCCTGACTTTCTGGCAAGAAGAATTCCAAAATATATGCACCGTGTTCCTCATTGCTTGACTCTTCAATTGGTTCGGATGACTCTATTTCCATATCATCATCCAAACATAATGTGGAAAAATGCTTGGAGTGTGGACCAATGCGCTCAAACACATGAACTTCAGGACTTTCAACATCCTCAACATCAATTATACTAGAGTCAACAAAATTTATATCCTCAAAGTCCTTGACTGGCTCTAGTCTCACTTCTTCAACATTGACATCCTCAAATTGTAGTTGGCTAGGTTGTTGATGTTCTACTCTGACCTCCTGAATTAACACCTCAAGTTCATGCTCTTCTTGGCTACTATCCTCAATATTGGCTTGTTGAGCATTAAAAGCTCCAACCACTTGACTCAATTGAGCCTCCAACTTACGAATAGTTGCCTCTTGCCTTTCTATCTACAATTGTTTTTCATTATTTTGTTTCAGAAGGCACTTTAACATATCCTTGATCTCCTTCAGGTCTGCATCCCCAGGTTCTTTGTTCTTGTTAACTTCACAAGAAAAGATAGAACCATCATAGTAAGGGGTAGGGGGAAGATAAGAAATATAAGCACAATCATAAAAGAGACCAATTTTACCACCACACACATCACACATATTCCACAAATAAGATTGAGTTAGTGCACATAACTCGCTCTCAGGAACATTTTGAAAATTTTGCCACGGGTGGTTTCCTTCACAATATGTATGGAGATCAATAGTAGAATTATCTACACCTAAATTCTCATAATTCCAAGATGTCATGTTTCTCAAATCAATAGTTATAAAAAAACATACAAGAAAAAAAACAAAATAAAATAAAAGTTCTAACTTGAACCCTAGCAATATATACAACTACAACTACACCGTTAGTTCCCCGGCGACGACGCCAAAATTTGATCACACCCAACTATGACTTATAAAAATGACAAAGCGGTCATTGCAAATATAATCCGGTTTACAAGTCTGGAGTCGAATCCCACAGAGAACTAAGGTTTAGCTACAGCTGTTCAATATCACCAAGAAGACAAGCTTGAACAATTCCTAACTTATAGATATTAAGATTCTTGTGTTTAACTAACTAACTAACAAATTAAAATAATAAATTAACACTAAAGATACTACAGGTTGGAGAAAAGATTAAGGAGGTCTAGAGTTATGATTTCCCCAATTGTCGGAATCCTTCCCGCTATGTCTTCTATAATTTTCGCCTAAGTATTCTCTACCGATCATGAGCGCTCTGCGTGTTGTAATTCTCTCCCAAGTAATTACGACAATTTACTAGACATACTCTCCCAAGTTACGCTAGCTGGATTTAATTACAGCTCACTTAGATCACACCCAAGGTTTCGTTATCCCTAATCCCACCTTTAAACCCTTGGTTATTGATTCCTCACATACGTTGGGAGTTATGTTGTTCAACAACTACCTAAATATGCACTCTCTCCCGAGTAATACATACTAAATAGGCACAGCTAATTGAGGGCCCTTCAATCAACCACAAGAATAATATAGTTGAACAAATAGAGAAAATACTACGGCTCAATTATATAAAAACATAACAAGAATTTATCCTACAAAAGTTTCCATCAAAACCCTAGATAACAAATTAGCTATTCATAATAGTATGTAAAACTAAAATACTAAAAGTCATAACCAACAATGAAAAATAGGAAGAGGAAGGAAAAACTCGTAGAAGAATTTCCCGCCTTGCTCCTATTGTGTCTCTGCCTCCTTAGGTCGAATCTGTGTCAAAAATTGGTCTCCTCCCCTCAAAATACCATTTTTTCATGTTTATATACCAAGTAGGGTCGGGCCCAAACAATTATACCTTCTCCTACACGAAAAAGGACAAGTTTCCAGGCCTGGACGTCCGCAGTCGCGGTTCGGGCGCGGTACGAACGTGGTACTTTCCCAGTGTACTACCTCTGTCCGCGTCAGGTCCGCGGCTGCAGTTTCGACCGTATTTTTCACCCTGTTCCGTTTGGAATTTAGAAAAACGTAAAACATGAAAGTTGTATCCCTTTGAGTTAGATTTCCAACCATATATTATGGAGCCCAAATGGAGGTCTGAGCGAAAGTTATGTGCATTTTACTAGACAATGCGCAATATGCCTACTCGATTCTTCGTTTTGTTGATCTATCATCCGTTGATCCCCGAATACGATCCCGGCTTAATTCCTTGGGCTTTTACTCAGACTTCAAAGCTCCAAATCACTTGAATTCATTCCGTAACATCTATATAGCTTGGAATCACTCCTATAAGGCATAAAACATACGATTAGTGCAAAACACTAGCGATTAAAGCGCAAACTCAACTAAAGTGCAGTAAATTAGAGCGTAATAATCGACTAAAATACGTAATTATTGCCTATCATTAGTGATGTCGTACCATGATTATGTGAGGTAATGCACGAAGGGTGATGCCGTGCCAATTTTGTTAATTCATATGGTGAGGACGAGAGTAAAAGCACGAAGGGTGATGCCGTGCATGTGTTACCGTTTCATTATTCTTGTTGCTTTATATATGATGTTCATTGTGTTTCCTTAATGATGCTTCCATATTGATTTACTGTTAGAACCTGATATTTCCCCGCAGCATGTCCCTTTCTCGCTTTATTCTGTTGATTTATGTTGTTATGTTTCTGCTTGTATATGGTTTATCTGCACAGGTATATGTGATTGTCGTGTCCTAGCCTCGTCACTACTTCGCCGAGGTTAGCCTTGACACTTACTCAGTATATGGGGTCGGTTGTACTGATACTACACTCTGCACTCTTTTGTGCAGATTTCGGTATCGGACCCAATGAGTAGCTGAGGTAGCTGTCTTCAGTACAGGGAGACTCGGGTAGATCTGCTGGCGTCCGCAGAGCCTAAAGTCCCCCTCATCTGTTTAGCTTTTCTGCTGTCTCTTTTCATTCCGAGAACAGTTGTACTTTTCTTTCTAGACTTGTATTTGTAGTAAAATCTTAGTTGTTCGTGAATTTGTGACACCAGATTCGTGGGTAGATATGTATTGGAGTATTTGGATTTAATTAACTCTTCCGCATTTATCATATGTTTTACTTTAGTTTATGTTTATAATCATTTGAGTTGATTGTTATTGTGTAGAACCGTAATAGTTGGCTTGCCTAGCTTTCATGAGTAGGCGCCATCACGACTCCCGAGGGTGGAAAATCCGGGTCGTGACACTAAATAACACCCACTCCAAATTCTCACAAAATCAAATTCAAAATTTAAACCCACATATTTAAGCTTGTTAAAAATCTAATTTTCACCACTGAAATGGATTTGGTTTGTTGAACTAATATTTGAGTCACAGTTAACGATTCGAAAATTAACTTAAAAGCTTGAGGAATCTTTTTTAAAAATTAAATAGTAATTTTGAGAACATATTGGATATGGATGTTGAATCTTAGCCTATTATTTTTGGGCTAGTTGGTTGTAAATAGAAATATGGGCTATAAAATTGGAAAAATCTCACTGTATACCCATTAATTTCAAACTATTTACCCTTTAATGCCCAGGCCCAAATTATTTACTTCTCCTACCCATGCTGCCCAAACTATTTACCCCGCTATGCATTGGCTTATTCCCCTCATTTAATGCCTCAATTAACGCTATTTCACCCAGCCATTTCTTTCATTTCAGAAATCCCATAGCCAACACCGATTGAGAATAAGGTTACGCCTCCGATTTTGATTGAAGATAACCTGAGCAGAGCAATCGAAGTTCGAACCTCTAATTTTTGTTCCTTCTTTTATGGGCGATAGGAAATTTGTTGTAAACATTGGTGAGAAAGATATTAGATCGCAATAATATTATTAGAACACTGCATTTATAGGGTATGTGTTAGGAGACACATCATACAAACGTTCGATGGACAATTATGTTACCATTTTCGTTCACAAGCCTAGAATTTTTATGTGTATTTGAATATTCACCATTGTTGGGCTTGAAGCTCTTGAATTTAAAATTTTTATTTTGAAGATTTCTTGTTTGATTCAAAGTGGGTGTTATTAAATATTTGCTTATAGTACCTTCTGGAAGTTCATACTGAAATTTAATAGCATTTAGAGCTGATTTGAGGTGATTGGGATCGAAATTTTAGCTGAAAATCGAAGAAGAACACAACTACCCAATAGTATACTGCTACGATATACAATATGCTGTAGGAGTATACAGCTATAATGCAACAGTATAATATTATAGTTTACAATATATTGCAGTGGTATATTGTAGTAATCGAAGAAGAACACAATTACCTAACAATATACCGCTACAGTATACAATATACTATATGAATATATGGTTATAGTACAACAGTATACCATTATAGTATACAATATATTGTTATAGTATATTGTAATAATATGCAATATACTGTAACAGTATGATGTAATAGTATACAATATACCATAATAGTATACTTATTACCCGTAAATTCACTTGCATTTTCACTTTTAATTTGCTTTAAGCTTTTACCCAGCGCGAGGGGCAAATTGAAAATGCAAATCTTTTTTTCGTTTTGATTTATTCTATGACTTGAATCCTAAGACTTCTGACTTATGCAAAATATTAGTCTGCCATTTGAGGACCTTGAAGCTTTGAAACTCATAAATTGGGTTTGTTGAGTTTGTGGTTATTTTGAAACTCAAAACAAGAAAAAAAAATTAACTCTTTGCGTATAATAGTATACCCTGTTGGTATAGCTATATACTATACTGGTATCATATGTTAGTTAATATTTTTTGGTTATATTAGCTACATTTAAGTGGTACACAATTTGATTTTTTTTAGTAATAGTATAAAAAAAGAATAATAAAAAATAGTGAAAACAATAAATAAAATTAGATTATGAAGAGAAAAAGAATATAAAAAAAAGAAGTTAAATGAAATTAGAAAAGAAAAAAATAAGAAGAAAACGAGAAAAAAGAAAAGAAGAAAAGAAAAAAGGAAAGAAAAAAAGCATAGAAATAAAAAAGAATTAGAGAATAAATAAAAGATTCCCCACAAAAACTACTATGGGTAGGAAATGTAATTAGTTTGATGGGTAGAAAAATAAATAGGCGGACAAGGATAAATAGTTTTATTTTTATGGGTAACTGTGTCATTTTTCCTATAAAATTGAAAAGTAGGGAGCCCAGTTGTTCTTATGTGATAGGAATTGTTTGCAGAGTAATTAGCTTACTAACAAATATAATTGTATAAGTTATTGTTTCAAAATTTAAAAGTAAAGTTGTTTTCATTTTTTCCCTTTACTAAAGTAAGTTGTGGCTTGCAAGTCTTAATAGACGGAACTTTCTAATGTATTAATCCTACTTATCCGGTTGAATTTGTCACAAGTTATAAATGCCTGATCGTCAAATTTACCAGATTATGACAAAATGTGCACTAACAACTTATTTGGATGGTTGTTACATATCGTCTCATAATGTATCGTATCGTATTGTATTGTATCGTTTGATGAATATAATATTTGCATAGACTGTATCGTTTGCCATCATTTCATGATATCATGCACTAGAATATGAAGAATAAACTTGCAATATTATTAAAAAAAATTATGATGCGAGGTAGAATTACTGTATAAAAAGATAGGAGAAAGGATAAAATAAGATTATTGTTAATAATGAAGGGAGGTGAGAGAAAAAAATAAAGTAACAATGAGACCACACCAAATCGATCGTTACATTAAGTGGCACTTTTCGTCGTTACGTGATATGATCCTAGATAGCCCAGGCAAAGCAGAGAATATTAAAGATGACCCCGAATTATCTAGTGGGCCGTTGACTCACTCCAAGTCCAAGAGCGCCCGAGGGATGCACGCTGGGGAATTGCACGGTCTTCAACAATTGACTAGAAGATGTTTGGAGAGTCACTTGTAGGATTCATGCAAGGGATACTATGTTTAGAGTCTTGAGAATTGAAGAATCAAGACCCCAAGTCAAACCGTGTAACACGGTTTCACCAACCGTTGGCTACAGTTCGAGAGGGGCCTGAAGAGCTGAAGAAAATAAGCTTCTGGAATTCATCACGGTTCAGTTGTGCGTCACGGTTGGGTTACGGTTGAGGCTACAGTTTGGTCTGACGAGTTTTTTTGGGACATTAACTTTGAGACTTTTCCTATTTTACCCATTGGGTATTTTTAACAGCCTGGGGTTACTTCATTAGGAACTTAGCATATTTTGACATAAGAAAACTCTTGAGAGAGATTTGGAACCTCTTGGTTCGAGTTTGACTTTGGATTACCTATTTTCAAGACTTGGGTTCTTGAGGGTAATCTTCTTCTGCTTTCTTTATATCTAAGGTTTCTAATTTGTTGTTCTTGGGAGGCGATCAGATAGTGTTTCGATTGTTGCTTGAGCTGCTCACTTAGGGTTCTAGATTTTCTTCTATACTTTATTATTCAGTCTACTTTGATTATCTTAATCAAACCTATCATTAGTTTTGCTTTAGTTATTATATTTTCATATTCCGCTATTTTGTTTATCTCGAATCGTATCATTACTCAAACAAATAATGCATTTAAAGTAACAATACGATACAATACTACAGGTAATAACCATCCAAACAAGCTGTAAGTGTCTCTTTATGCAAACAAAGTTACACATACGAATGACGTGAGTGTGATTTCAAGTGAAAAGCTTTTGCAGTTATGACTATGGTAACGCATAGCTAAAGATAAGGAAGCAATTCAATTGAATTATGTTGAATTATGGTAACGTGATGTAACGACCCGACCGGTCGTTTTGAGCTTTTGCATTTTGCTCGCCAGTTCTCGGGCATGACTAGCCTCGTGTGATATATTATGACTTACGTAAATCACCGGTTTTGGTTTTTAGGATAATCGGAATGGATTTGGAAGAACAATTCTCAGTTTGAAGCTTCAAATTTGAAAGGTTTGACCAAGTTTTGACTTTTTAGTATTCGATCTCGGATTCGGATTTTTATGATTTGGTTAGCTCCGTTAGGTGAATTTGGACTTGGGAGCGCGTCCGGAATGTATTTTGGAGGTCCGTGGTAGATTAGGCTTGAATTGGCAAAATTGGAATTTTGGCGTTTTCTGGTTGGTAGTGAAAATTTTGATATCGGGTCAGAATGGAATTTCGGAAATTGGAGTAGGTCCGTTGTGTCATTTGTGACATGTGTGCAAAATTTCAGGTCATTTGGACGAGGTTTGATAGACTTTTTGATCGAAATCGGACTTTGGAAGTTTTTGGAATTCTTAGGCTCGAATCCGTTGATGATTTGATGTTTTGATGTTGTTTTGAGTGTTCCAAAGGTTGGAACAAGTTTGAATGATGTTATGGGATATGTTGGCATGTTTGGTTGAGCTCCCGAGGGCCTCGGGTGAGTTTCGGGTGGTTAAACGGATCAAATTCATGTTTTGAAGGTTGCAGATTTTCCTTTAGTTTTGTTGCAGACATTTGTTCTTCGAGATCGCGTAGAGGGGTCCGCAATTGCGTAGGTTTTGTGGGGCAGAGGTGAAATTTCTTCAGTGCGATCGCCAAGGTCTGAATGCGATCGCGGTTGGTTGAGAGATTATGGTTCGCGAACGCGTGGCCAATGTCGCGTTCACGTAGTAGAGAAGGAGCTGGTGTGAAGTGGTGAGGTTTGTTCTATGCGATCGCGTGGGTGAGGCCACGATCGCGTGAGGTAGTTAAGGCATTGCTTAGCGATCACGTGGAGTTTTATGCGATCGCGTAGGGTTAAAATGAGGGCAGTCAAATTATGTGCTTCGCGATCGCGAGGCTATTTCCGCGATCGCGGTAAAGGAATTAAATTGCTGGGCAGAATGTTTAAATAGCCATTTTTGCGATTTCAAGCCCTAATTCCCCAATTTTTTAGGCTTCAAGTAAGAATCAAGCTAGTGTGAAGTGGTGAGGTTTGTTCTATGCGATCGCGTGAGGTAGTTAAGGCAGTGCTTCGCGATCGCGTGGAGTTTTATGCGATCGTGTAGGGTTAAAATGAGGGCAGTCAAATTATGTGCTTTGCGATCGCGAGGCTAGTTCCGCGATCGCGGTGAAGGAATTAAATCGCTGGGCAGAATGTTTAAATAGCCATTTTCGCGATTTTTGGCCATAGTTCACCATTTTTGAGTCGGCTTTGGAGCTTCTTGGGGGAGATTGAAGAGGGAATTCAAGAGAACTTCTTTGAGGTATGATTATTGAACCAAAAACTCGATCCTATGTTGATTCTTACTTGTTTAAACGTGAAATTAGTGGGATTTAAAGCCTACAAAATTGGGAAATTAGGGCTTAAAATTGGAGAAGTGTAAATTGGGGATTTGAGGGGCCATTTGAGGTCCGATTTTGATATTCTTAGTATGTATAGACTCGTGGGAGGATAAGGCTTCTATTGATGTGATTTTTATCGGATTTCGAAATGTGGGCCCGGGGTCGGGTTTGGCCAATTTTGGAATTTTTGATGTAAATTGATTATTTTTGCGTGGACTTTGTTCCCTAAGCATATATTAATGTTATGATTCTGATTTTTGGCTAGTTTCGGAGCATTTGGAGGCCGAGTTGAGAGGCAAAGGCATCGCGGGTCAGAGTTTGGACCGGGTTGAGGTAAGTAATGATTGTAAATCTAGTCCTGAGGGTATGAAACCCCGGATTTCACATCGTTTTACTACTTTGAGGTGACGCACACGCTAGATGACGAGCGTGGGGTTGTGCACCATTGGGGATTGTGACTTAGTCCGTCCCGTGCGTATTTGATTGAAAACTATTTGATAGTATTGTGTTTATGGAAAGCATTACTATGTTTTGGGCGGAATGCTATATTTGGGCCTCGTGCCAACTGATTGGACCCTTAGGGGCTTTTTGCTACTATTCCTCACTGTTTTGATTTAATACTTGTACTCAGTCATTTTGTGTTTTACTGATTTCGTAACTCAGCCTTATTTACTCAGTTTTGATATTTCAAATGATATTTTGGGCTGAACGCCCCGTTTTACTGTTAGCCCGAGTGGCTTGAGAGGTTTCTGACTGAGAGGCCGAGGGCCTGATTGTGAGGTGATGACTGAGAGAGGCCGAGGGCCTGATTGTGAGGTTGATGACTGAGAGAGGCCGAGGGCCTGGTTGTGAGGATTATATATTTATGGATCGGGCTGCATGTCGCAGCGATATATATATGTATATGGATTGGGCTGCACGCCACAGCGATATATTGGATCGGGCTGCATGCCGCAGTGATATAGCGTTTGGGCTGAAGGAGCCCCTCCGGAGTCTCCACACCCCTAGTGAGCATAGTCCACTATATATACGGATCGGGCTGCACACCGCAGCGATATATGGATCGGGCTGCACGGCGCAGCGGTTATCATGAGGTACCTGTTGAGTGGGAGTGCTGAGTGTGAGCACCGATTGATGAGAGTTGAGTCTCGAGTGACTGAGAGGCTCGCCCGAGGGGCTATACGTGTGAGTGATAGTGTTGCCCGAGGGGCTTACTTATGAGATTTTCTGTTTTCGCTCTTCACTTATACTGAGCCTCTATTTAAAAAAAAAAGTTGAATAAATGCTTTAAAGGATTTTTCTAAACTGGAGTTTTCGAGAGATGTTCGGAATTTTATTGCTGATTTAACCTTTGTTATCTTTCCACTGAGATTTTTATGTTATGAAATATATATGAGTGACGGTGATGATTCGCCCGAGGGACTATTTATGACTTATGATGCCCGAGGGGCTAATTACGATTTACGTTGCCCGAGGGGCCAACTATGTTATTCACCATTTTTACTCACTGCTTCATCACTTGTTTTAAAAACTGCTGAAAGATATTTTAAGTGGAGTTTTGCATATCTCCAAATGATTTCCACCGAAAACTAAATTTTTGACGGAATGAGCTGATTTATACACTGTTGTGGAAGTACACTGTACTTGCTGTGGTGTTATGACGTGAATTATATGTTTTCTTACCGTTCAGTCTTTATTTACTTTTATTACTTACTGAGTTGGCGTACTCACATTACTCCCTGCACCCTGTGTGCAGATTTAGGTATTTCTGAACCCGGTAACAGGTGTTAATTACTCGGTGGCAGGTTCATCGGAGTTAGCAAGGTAGCTTCCTGGGTGCGCTCGCAGCCCTGCTTTCCTCCCTCTACATTCTCCTTTAGTTGTATTCATTGATTTTCCCCGACCATGTTGGTCTTATGTTGTCAGACAGTGGTAGTAGATGCTCATGACTAGTGACACCCCGGTGTTAGGCTTGTGTATTTATTTCCGCACTGTTTATTGTAACTTATGTTTTGGGATTTTAACAAATTAATAGCTTAAATGACTTATTATGAATTTCTGGATGGTTTTGGGGTTTGTGTCGGCTGGCCTAGTTTCACGTTAGGCGCCATCGCGACCGGGTCAGTTTTAGGGTCGTGACAAGTTGGTATCAGAGCCTAGGTTACATAGGTCTCACGAGTCATGAGCAGGTTTAGTAGAGTCTCGCGGATCGGTACGGAGACGTCTGTACTTGTCCTCGGGAGGCTGCAGAACCTTTAGAAAAACTTCACATTCTTGAATTCTTATCGTGCGACATTTATTCAGCTTGAAATGTAACTCTTGAAATTCCTTCCACGCGTTCGTATGCGCGCATGAGCGCTCGGTATCAGCTGTTTATCGATGGCTTGTGATTCCCTGATCGAAGGGTGAGATGTGATTTTTGTGTGTTAATGTTGGGCTAGTCTGGAGGACTTGAGGCCGGACCTTGCCTGTAGCTTGAGCCCTGAGCTGTTGATTGTGTGAGCGCGTGTTTTAGGATTTATATGTTCGATAGTGTCCCTAGTAGGGGAAGTGATGGCTGGATAACTACGTGATGAGTATGATGTGACTGCGATATGTGTTCATATGATTTGGAGGAGACGAGAAGGGTCTGCTTGGGGGTAGTAAGAACTATCCGGTGCTTGATTTCATCGTGATTTGATGTATAGCCCGAGTTGTGGGCGTGTTGAAGGATCTTTTCATGTTGTCTAGTTGGGGAAGTGAAGTAGATTTCATGTTGTGATATGAGTTCAGACTCAGGAGGATTAAGTGATTGTGTAATAGTTATGATTATGGAAGAGTATAGAGAAATACCAGTTTGAGGCTAAGTAGGTGGATTATCTCCTGCGGGGTGTTCTGAGATTTGTGTGATCCTTATGTAATTGGTTGGGAGTCCTCTTTTACCAGTGAAGTATAGGTGTTGCAATTTGAGTTTGGATCGCTTATGAGAGTGGGCTTATCTGTTACGAGGGTGAACGCGAGATTTGCAGATGATTTGAAATACTAGATGGATGTGTTGCATAAGCTTATGAAGGGATTTAGTTGACTCTCACTATGGTATTATGGCAGTGCTAGAGTATATGCATTGTGATTTATTATGTGTTTTGACCTATGGCTTTGAGCCAAGTGGGGGAGTCTGCTACTGGTCAGTTGATTGCACGGTTATGTATTGTGTTGGCTCCAATTTGGGGTATACTAATGAATCAATTATGGCTTTCGGAGGTTGAGAACGAGGATGACTTGAGTATAGGAAATTCCGGATAAAGGTTGGGTTATGTTGTATGGGTACATGAGAAACATTGAATGATCTAGTTGTTGTTTGTATGGCTTAGGGGAATGGGATTACTTCCTTGGGTGTTGGAATGCTAATGGAGCACTGTCGTTCGGCCCGTTCGGTCAGTCTAATTGAGGTTTGAGCAGAGTGGAGGACTCCCAAGAATGGTTCCAATGGATTCGTGATGTATATGTAACAATTGGGAACCTTTAGGATGTGTATTTGGCTAGAAAGTGAAATTTATATTGGAGGGTGTCAGGACTTGTGACATTTCTATATCCTTATGGATTCTACATACCAGTATCAGGAAAGTGAAGTTTATGGCTTTAGATTCGTAGGGTGGTCTCTTTAGAGCGAGTATCTCGGTCGTGGTACTTCAGGGGTGCTTCAGAACAATACAATGGTTTATGAGCCTTAGGGCGGTGTGATTTTATGCTTGGGTCTTGTGTGGTAAGCCTGGGTTGAGGGATTTTGGTATTATGGCAAGGAGAAGTATCAAATGGAAGGTAATTTAAAAGGAACTTGGATAAATAGGATAGCTTGGTAGTAGGTCGGATCGGCATTGTAAGGAATACGATTAGTTCTTTGGATGCTTGTGAGGTAATGAGTTTCTATAGGTGTTTCATGGCAAAGCTCTTGGGTTTTGGTGATCTGCGTAGCTCGGTCGAGTTAAAAAGATTCAGTTTTGACGGTTTGGTCTTGTGCAAATGGAATTCAGAGAGTTCTTGATGGTTTCTTCCACGATTAGAGATGTATATTTTCTACTGGCGTGAGGAGCATGAGATGTATAGTGATTTTCTTCTAGGTGGGATCAAATGGGAAGTTTTTGGCTAATTGAGTACGTAGTTGCTTGTGGCTCAGAATGGATATGGAGTCCTTATGTTTATCCTAGGATGGTATGGTATATGTGGTGTGTTGTGAAGGATTGAGGTTGGCATGTGTAAGGTCACAGTTCAGTTCTAAAAGGAAGGTCATAAATTCTTAGGCAGCACAGGCGGTTTCAGATGACTAGGAAATGATATTACTAAATGGTGTGTCTTGATAAGGGTATATACTTTAGAAAAGGGCAATGTGTCTGAGTTAAGGATGCTTCATTGGTATTGCGACGCTCTCTGGTTAGATCGACTGCTGATATTCAAGTTCGCTTGGTAGCATAGAAGAATTAAAGGAGTATCCCTCGTGGAATGATCGAGTATCAGATATGTGTTAGATGTTCGGGCAGTGTAGCTGGGATCGGATATGGTGATTCGTGTGCTTTATGGATTGGGAGACTGAGAGTTTTCGTGAGTAGATGGTTTTGTGGTTGTGGACTGTGAGAAAATAGCCAAGGTTAGTCAGAGGGTAGTATGTGCTATGATTCAGTCATTGTGAACCTTCAAAGAGTTATTTATCTGTTGTGAGGGACCAGAGTTGATTTGGGGCTCATTGGTAGGCCCAACATGGATGTGTGTTCTGCACCGGGTCGGATTTTTTGATTCCGAGTTGCTATTGCCGAGGGATGTGCCATTCGTTTGTCATTGAGCTTAATCGTGTTCTGGAGTGATCTATGAGTTACCCTTCTGTATTACGAGGAGTTGTGATTCGTTGGTTATATGCACATATGGTGCGGTTCAATTTGAGATATATAGCGGAATTTGAGCGAGACGGGCACTTGGGTGTTGCATAATTGATTGTGCATTGGGTATGTTCTCTCGGACTGGTATGGCATTGTGTTATTTACTTCTCCGTGGTTATGGTGATTCACTTGTGGTACTAGGCATCGAATTGCGCGTGGTTGTTGATTTTGGGTATAGTGACTTGAAGTGTTTCATGTGGACCAGTGTTTGGATAGGATCGCGCATTGCAGCAAAATTATGTGGAGGTATGATCATTCGGGTTAGATTCGTGTGTTTGGTCCTACGGTGTGTGATGAGTTCTTAGCATCGTGTTGTGGTGGTACTAGTAAGCTTGCGGTACAGCTCTCTCATTTGATTCACTTTCCATGATTTGAGTACATTTGGACTGTTGCTTATTGGTGCACGGGTTGCACGGGTTGTGGCTTGAGATTGTATCGATGTGTCATGTCACTAGAGTAGTCGTATTGTATGAGATGAGGTCATTTAACCTAGAATGAATACTATCAGATTCGGTTTCAGCATGTTGGAAGGATAATCTCGGGATTTGGCTAAGAAGTTTGCTATGGCCCTTGCCAAAGGAGAGGGGTCTTCATGAATGGTTGATCTGAGGGATGGTTACAACTTTCTGCGTGTTTCCTTCGTCATGGGCAGTATACGAAAGTGTTGGAATGAGGCTTTGGTTAAAAAAGAGGTTTATTACCGATATTGGGTTGTTTGAGCAGCTGCTGTGGCCAGAAGTTATCGCTACGAGTGGTTGAGTTATGTGGTATGTCATGTGATTACATCTTGGGTTACGGATATGGTTTGATACGGCTTGTTTAGACTTAAACAGCGTATAGATGAAAGATCCTGATCTTATAGATAAGTACGGAACTGAAAATTTGGTTCTAAGGTTCATGGGATTGGTTGGATTGCGAAATTTCAGTTATGTTGCGTTATCAGACCTATATGGGATAGGGTGACATGGGATCACCCCCGAGTATGTGCATGGTAAGGTTACACAGTGATTTGATAGTTTTCGGAACGACTCTGGGCACGTTTGAGGACGAACGTATGTTTAAGTGGGGGAGGATGTAACGACCCGACCGGTCGTTTTGAGCTTTTGCATTTCGCTCGCTAGTTCTCGGGCATGACTAGCACCGTGTGATGTATTATGACTTACGCAAACCGCCGGTTTTGGTTTTCAGGATAATCGAAATGGATTTGGAAGAACAATTCTCAGTTTGAAGCTTCAAATTTGAAAGGTTTGACCAAGTTTTGACTTTTTAGTATTCGATCTCAGATTCGGATTTTTATGATTTGGTTAGCTCTGTTAGGTGATTTTGGACTTGGGAGCATGTCCGGAATGTATTTTGGAGGTCCGTGGTAGATTTAGGCTTGAATTGGCAAAATTGGAATTTTGGCGCTTTCCGGTTGGTAGTGGAGATTTTGATATAGGGGTCGGAATGGAATTTCAGAAATTGGAGTAGGTCCGTTGTGTCATTTGTGACGTGTGTGCAAAGTTTCAGGTCATTTGGACGAGGTTTGATAGACTTTTTGATCAAAATCGGAATTCGAAAGTTTTTATAATTCTTAGGCTCGAATCCGTTGATGATTTGATGTTTTGATGTTGTTTTGAGTGTTACGAATGTTGGAACAAGTTTGAATGATGTTATGGGATATGTTGGCATATTTGGTTGAGGTCCCGAGGGCCTCGGGTGAGTTTCGGGTGGTTAAACGAATCAAATTCATGTTTTGAAGGTTGCAGATTTTCCTTCAATTCTGTTGCACACATTTGTTCTTCACGATCGCGTTGAGGGGTCCGCGATCACGTAGGTTTTGTGGGGCAGAGGTGAAATTTCTTCAGTGCGATCGCCAAGGTCTGAATGCGATCGCGGTTGGTCGAGAGATTATGGTTCGCGAACGTGTGGCCAATGTTGCGTTCGCGTAGTAGAGAAGGAGCTGGTGTGAAGTGGTGAGGTTTGTTCTATGCGATCGCGTGGGTGAGGCCGCGATCGCGTGAGGTAGTTAAGGCAGTGCTTCGCGATCGCGTGGAGTTTTATGCGATCGCGTAGGGTAAAAATGAGGGCAGTCAAATTATGTGCTTCGCGGTCGCGAGGCTATTTCCGCGATCGTGGTGAAGGAATTAAATCGCTGGGCAGAATGTTTAAATAGCCATTTTCGCGATTTTTGGCCATAGTTCACCATTTTTGAGTCGGCTTTGGAGCTTCTTGGGGGAGACTGAGGAGGGAATTCAGGAGAACTTCTTTGAGGTAAGATTATGGAACCAAAAACTCGAGGCTATGTTGATTCTTACTTGTTTAAACATGAAATTAGTGGGATTTAAAGCCTATAAAATTGGGGAATTAGGGCTTGAAATTGGAGAAGTGTAAATTGGAGATTTGAGGGGCCATTTGAGGTCCGATTTTGATGTTCTTGGTATGTATGGACTCGTGGAAGGATAAAGATTATATTGATGTAATTTTTATCAGATTTCGAGACGTGGGCCCGGGGGTCGGGTTTGGCCAATTTCGGGATTTTTGATGTAAATTGATTATTTTCGCGTGGGCTTTGTTCCCTTAGCGTATATTAGTGTTATGATTCTGAATTTTGGCTAGGTTCGGAGCATTTGGAAGCCGAGTTGAGAGGCAAAGGCATCGCGGGTTAGAGTTTGGACCAGGTTGAGGTAAGTAATGATTGTAAATCTAGTCCTGAGGGTATGAAACCCCGGATTTCACATTGTTTCATTACTTTGAGGTGACGCACACGCTAGATGACGAGCGTGGGGTTGTGCACCATTGGCGATTGTGACTTGGTCCGTCCCGCACGACTATTAAGTCGCGTATTTGATTGAAAACTATTTGATAGTATTGTGTTTATGGAAAGCATTACTATGTTTTGGGCGGAATGCCATATTTGGGCCTCGTGCCAACTGATTGGACCCTTAGGGGCTTTTTGCTATTATTCCTCACTGTTTTGATTTAATACTTGTACTCAATTATTTTGTGTTTTACTGATTTCATAACTCAGCCTTATTTACTCAGTTTTGATTTTTCAAATGATATTTTGGGCTGAACGCCCCGTTTTACTGTTAGCCCGAGTGGCTTGAGAGGTTTCTGACTGAGAGAGACCTAGGGCCTGACTGTGAGGTGATGACTGAGAGAGGCCGATTGTGAGGTTGATGACTGAGAGAGGCCGAGGGCCTGGTTGTGAGGATTATATATTTATGGATCGTGCTGCACGCCGCAACGATATATATA
>NC_031993.1:40999832-41014128 GCF_001879085.1 Nicotiana attenuata
TATATATATATATATATATAGATCAGGCTCCACGCCGCATATATGGATCGGGTTGCACGCGCAGCGATATAGCGCTTGGGCTGAAGGAGCCCCTCCGGAGTCTGCACACCCCTAGTGAGCGCAGTCGACTATATATATGGATCGGGCTACACGCCGCAGCGATATATGGATCGGGCTGCACGCCGCAGCGGTTATCATGAGGTACCTGTTGAGTGGGAGAGCTGAGTGTGAGCAATGATTGATGAGAGTTAAGTCTCGAGTGACTGAGAGGCTCGCCCGAGGGGCTATACGTGTGAGTGATATTGTTGCCCGAGGGGCTTGCTTATGAGATTTTATGTTTTCGCTCTTCTCTTATACTGAGCCTCTATTTAAAAAAAATGTTGAATAAATGCTTTAAAGGATTTTTCATCTAAACTGGAGTTTTCGAGAGATGTTCGGAAATTTATTGCTGATTTAACCTTTGTTATCTTTCCACTGAGATTTTTATGTTATGAAATGTATATGAGTGACGGTGATGATTCGCCCGAGGGGCTGTTTATGACTTATGATGCCCGAGGGGCTAATTACGATTTACGTTGCCCGAGGGGCCAACTATGTTATTCACCATTTTTACTCACTGCTTCATCACTTGTTTTGAAAACTGCTGAAAGATATTTTAAGTGGAGTTTTGCACATCTCCAAATGATTTCCACCGAAAACTGCATTTTTTAACGAAATGAGCTGATTTATACACTGTTGTGGAAGTACACTGTACTTGCTGTGGTGTTATGACGTGAATTATGTGTTTTCTTACTGCTCAGTCTTTATTTACTTTTATTACTTACTGAGTTGGCATACTCACATTACTCCCTGCACCCTGTGTGCAGATTCAGGTATTTCTGAACTCGGTAGCTGGTGTTAATTACTCGGTGGCAGGTTCATCGGAGTTAGCAGGGTAGCGCCTGGCGCCCGCAGCCCTGCTTTCCTCCCTCTACATTCTCCCTTAGTTGTATTCATTGATTTTTCCCGGCCATGTTGGTCTTATGTTGTGAGACAGTGGCAGTAGATGCTCATGACTAGTGACACCCCGATGTCGGGCTTGTGTATTTATT
Source organism: Nicotiana attenuata (assembly GCF_001879085.1). Classification (NCBI taxonomy): domain Eukaryota; kingdom Viridiplantae; phylum Streptophyta; class Magnoliopsida; order Solanales; family Solanaceae; genus Nicotiana; species Nicotiana attenuata. The sequence goes on from NC_031993.1 coordinate 41,000,924, forward strand.
TCCGCAATGTTTATTCTAACTTATGTTATGGGATTTTAACAAATTATTAGCTTAAAATGACTTATTATGAATTTCTGGATGGTTTTGGTGTTTGTGTCGGCTGGCCTAGTTTCACGTTAGGTGCCATCACGACCGGGTCTGTTTTAGGGTCGTGACACGTAATGAGAAAGATTTAAGGTGTAATATGCTCAATATTTAGTTTTAAAAAAGGTTAATCAAGAATTATCCGATGTTCGCACTCATTTTTCTTTTTCTATTTGTTTCCTTTCATCATTTAGTTTTGTTTTCAACGGGAAAGAGCATAACGAGTAAATAATCTCATTAGTTAGTACAAAGAAAAGACATAAGGAGGAGAAAAAACATAAAAACTCAGATAAAGACCGAAATTGATATTAAAAAAATTGATTATTTATATATTGTGCAAATAGACACATTGATTTTCTGAAAGAAAAAATAGCTCAAATTGAATCACTCGTTTTTTCTTTTTTTTTTTTCTTTCTTTTTTTTGCATTGAAAAGTGTTTTTTTTTTTTGTTGTTGCTATAGCAATGTTAATCTCTCTCTTTTTTTCTTTTTCTTTTTTCCATTTATTTAACATCATCAGATATTTATGTAAGACAATTTATGCCCAAGATATACGAAACATGGAAAATTACAATGGAAACCCCAAATAATTAAATAAAAAAGCCTTGTGATTTCTCTTCTCAATTCAGGAAAGGTCCTGATGGGAGGCGAGGCAAACGGAAAGAGAGAGCTGGGCCTCCCGACACTGTCGGCGTTTGAGGGCGGTGCCGCCACTGGAGCAGAGGCTGCGGACGGCGTCTGATTCGGATGGACATATGACTGCCACCATACACTCTGCCAATGACCGGTTTATGTGGCGGCATGCTATTTCCCTTTCCCTGCCCGCCGCGAACCGCCGGTGGCAACCGGTTAAGGCCGTGTACAGCCGATCGCAGTTACCTGCAGTTGAGGTTTCTCTGCTCGACATATGGATTGGTGTAATTGGGGATTTTGATTGTTACCGACTACCAAGTTAGATCTTGGAAGGCAGCGACAATGATTTTTAGGATAACAAAAACCAAACGGTTATTAAAAGGCAGAAACCGCTAAATACGATTTATATGTGAGCGATGCATACGTCGCAAACAAGTAATGCGAAATAGGTCGCAACTATTAAATAGTAACAAAAAAATAACAAATATGATTTATAAGTCGCTAATGGGTAATTGCGATTATAAGCCGGTGGTTCCAAAAATCACTTTGAAGTCTCGGATAGTTAAAGTGATTTATAGCCTATTTGGCCAAGCGGCAAAAATAAGCTTATTTTGTGTTTTTTTCAAAAATATTTTGTTGGTGAGAAGCAGTTTGTGTTTGGCTAATTAATTTGAAAAGCATTTGTATTTTTCTTAAAAGTGTTTTTCAAAAATATTTTTTTTCCAGAGAAGTTACTTTTTTTTTGCTTCTACTTAAAAGCATTTTTCTTCTAAAAACTTGGTCAAACACTTTAACTTTAAAAAAAAAATATTTGACTTTGGAGAAGCTTTGCCAAGCACCACCTTACTAGTTAAAAGAGAACGTTTTAATAGGCTTTCATAGATGACATTTTCTTTTTAAACGAGCAAGTAAAATATCATTTAACATGAAAAACTAGAACCAAGTTTCTTTCCCTTTTTTGATCAGTATAAACTTTTGATACTTTATTTCTTTTAGTTTAATAAAACAAAATTATTCTTGTGTTGATCCCCACCGTAACACACTAGTAATAAAACTTTCAGCAAGAAGATAAAATTAAAGAACCTAAATCTCCGTCTCAGATAATCCAAGTACCATACGTATGCTTCATTTATTTTTTTTAGATTAAAACGTCTGAATCTAAATATACATCTGAATATCAAAATGTATATTAAGATGGAGACATCTGAATTTGAATCCATATCTGAATATTAAGATGTGTATTAAAATTTGAATAAAAAATGATTAAGACTGATTAATTCTAGTATTTTGATTTTGCATGCACTTGGTCAAGCCAGCGATAGCTTCCGTCAAGTTTGCCAACTGCTCTTCCACAGATGAAGTGTTTGTCACCTTGGCTTGCATGATTGTTGTGGATGATGAGGAGTAGCAAGAATTGTCACACAAATTGATTCTCGAATGACTCACGCTATGCGGTGTAAGTGAGGAAGATCCATCACTTGAAATATCATCATCTTCATTCACAATAGAGTTCTTGGATCCGGAGAGGTCAAGTAGAGCTAGAGTTTTCTTGATCTTTTCAGCAATATCACTTCCTCCTTCAGGTACATTCGTAGAGGGTCTTGCTCCTTTTGAGGATGAAGTCCAAAATTAGGGGTTGAGGCGGACGAAACTTGGAGTGCTTGTTGTCCTAAAGAGCTTGCTTTGCTCCTCGTAACTGGTCCGAAGCTTCCAAAGGTAACATCGAGAATGATTTCCACATCAGCATAAAACCTGGAGTTTAGTAGCCTTGGTGGATGTTGATCTAGAGTTAATTTTCTTTGAAGACATTTCAACGTTCTTGGACTTTAGTGATTGAAAAATTAAGATGAGAGGTAGATTGTCCCACCGGACATGCCAAAATTTGTAGACAATAAAATTGCGTCAAGAAAATAATCCAGACCGAAAAATATCGCAACAATCGTTGTATTTGATTTCAAATAATATGAGTGTACAGTTTCTATGAAACCTCTTATTCTTCTTTCCAATAGCAAATAAATTCTAGGGGCTTCGAGCTTGATCTTGATTCTATATTTGTTTCCACAGACGATGATCTTGGATTCAACTAGCACGAACTTTTATTTGAACTCGTACTCTTTGAATCTTGATTTGTTCTTGGTTCTTGAGCTTGAGCTTCTTCGTTATTGAGCTTGAACTTGATTTGTTCTTCATTCTTGAGCTTAAACTTGATTGCTTGAAGCTTGAAACTTGTGGAGAAATTTGCAACGTTTGATCCACAAGCTCTTTCTCGCTTCTTGTTATAACTCCTAGTGTCCTTTATGGGTTATGAAGACCCCTATTTATAGTTGTGGAAGTGAGGGGTTACGATAAGAACAAACTCTTTCCCACCAATCAAATTGAAGTGTGACATGGTCGCATTTGATTGGCCAGAATGTGTCACTCGCATACGTGCTGCGGTTTCCCTTGGCCTTCTGATTTGGCTTGGCATACCTTGTCATTTTGACACGAGGCACGATCCTATTGGCTCTTTTGTTTGACTTGGCGTGCCACGTCATTTGACACTTGGCACCAAACTGGGCATCTAGGAAGATGGAATCTTGGGCTTGATGAAGTGGGCTGATCATGTGTGGCCCAATTAAATGGGTTAGCCTAATGCATTTGGACTTATATAATTAATCTAATTAAATTAGCCCATAATATTTATTTGGACAAATATATTTGATATATAATCCAAATTATTTTATCAGATTTAATTCTGATAAAGTTTATATGCCTTCGCTTATTTATTTATTTTCCTTTATGTATATATACATTTGATTAATAAATCAAATAAGAACCAAAAAAGAAGATAAAGGAAAGAAAAAAAGATAAAATTTCCCTATAAAACTGATGTTATAAAATAAAGACTTTAAAGCAAAGAAATCAAAGACAAGTATAGAGAGAGAGATTGATATTATTCAACTTCAAACTGATGTACATAATGAACTGAAATCTCTTCTATTTATAGAAGAAAGGAAGCTGCTGTGTAAGCTGCTATTGCAAGCTGTTGTGAGCTGCTACTGCAAGCTGCTGGGTAAGCTGCTACTGCAAGCTGCTGTGTAAGCTGCTATTATACCAGATATGGATAATCTTCTACTAGGGGCAATGATTATCCATAACGGAGTACTGAAAGGATAAGCTCATTGTACCCGGTATGGATAATCTTCTATCGGGGGTAATATTTATCTATAACCGGGTATCGAAGTGATAAGCTTATTATACCCGGTATGGATAATCTTCTACCGGGGATAATGTTTATCCATAACCGGGTACCGAAGTGATAAGCTTCTTCGGGAAGCTTATTTCCAATAGAGTACTCAATAGATAAACATATTTACGGCGGAGTCCCATATGGATAAGCTTCTTTAGGAAGCTTATTTACAACGGAGTACTAAATGAACATCCATAATATAATATATTTATAACACTCCCCCTTGGATGTTCATTAAAAGATAATGTGCCTCATTAAAACCTTACTAGGAAAAACCCCGTGGGAATAAATTCTAGTGAAGGAAAAAGAGTACACATATTTAGTAGTACGCATTGCTAGGTGCCTCATTAAAAACCTTATAAGAAAAACCCTGTGGGAAAAAACCTTAATAAGGAAAAAAGAGTGCATCGCGTATTTTACTCCCCCTGATGAAAACTTTGTTTCAAATATTTGAGTCTCTGCATTCTAATCTTGTATCTGCATAACCAATACGATCTGCACCACCTTTGTTAGCATTAGCAAGATAAATAAGTGCATAGCAATTGCACTGAGATTTCAGGACCAAGGAGTTCATCATCCTCTTCTGGAAGTCGGAACGGGTCCTTATTTACTTCAAGTGATTGAACACCCATTGGTGTACTTAATGGGTGCGCTTTGTCCATGTAAAAGCGTTTAAAGACCCTTTCTGTATAGGCAAATTGATGGATAAAGATCTCGTCTGCTAAATATTTAATTTGCAGACCAAGATAAACTTTTATTTTTCCAAGATCTTTCATCTTAAATTCTTTCTTAAGATATTCAATTGCCTTTGGAGCTCTTCTGGAGTTCCAACAAGATTTATGTCATCAACGTAAACAGCAAGTGAAACAAATTTTGATGACATTTTCTTTATAAAAATACATGGACAAATAACATCATTATGTAACTTTCTTTCAGCAAATATTCACTGAGGCAATTATATCACATACGCCTAGATTGATTTAAACCGTACAAAGATCTTTATAATCTGATCGGATACATTTCTCGAGACTTTGAACTACATGCTTCAGGCATTTTAAATCCTTCGGGGATCTTTATAGAGATTTAATCAAATGAGTCATATAGGTTATGACTCGCATTTAAATGGCATGACATCTTCAGGTGTCTGGACTACTCGTCCGATCCTCATAATATTTTACAGTATTGTGCACTATATTGTATCAAATATATCGTCGGCGATCATTTTGTATCGGTTCCTAAGCGACATAACTTGTTGAGATCTCATTACTTTCTTTATTTTCATGTACCTGAACTTCTTCTGGAGTTTCATGAAATGTTATGTCGTGGACTCTTCTAGAGCTTATTTCCTCCTCATTATGATCATTTTGATCATTAGCTCCTTATCATTTTTGAAGGATTGTTATCTTTGGAACCGATTGGTCTATCACGCTTCATGCGTACGATAAACTTTATCCTTCTGGGACTTTAATTTTAATATGAGCATTTGTAGCTGAAATATGATATTGAATTTTGGATCAGCAAATGCTTCTGGCATTTGACGTGAATTATCTTCTAAGTGAGGATCATATTGATGATAATTCGATTCGTATAGCATATTTTTCAGTTGTTTATTCCATCCCCCTAACGTTAGAAAACTAACATATATTCCCAATCTTCTTTGGGAAACATATCTTTGTGTATCGTGGTAGAGAAATTAATCATATACCACACATCAAAAGATAGTAAAAATATTTGGTTTTTGATCCTAAACCAATTGTGAGGGGAGGACTTATCATATATTGTTGGTCTGATGCATACAAGTGCTGTTATATGCAATTTAGAAAATCTTAGACCAACACATAAATCTTTGTTATCATAAGCAATGGTTTAGCCATTAGTAAGAGGCATTCAATGCTAAACCAGCTTGGATATAAACCAGCATTAGAAAGATGAACTATCTTGATTTCATAATCTGAAAGTTATGCTCTTAATTGAGAAAAGCAATCTCAAATGTCAAACTGTAGGTTGACAATAAACATACATGTAACCATCTTATATATGCATCTATAAGGTGTTCACATGACAGGTGAATGGGCCATATTCACCTTTTATATATTTCAGAATCAGGGGTCTTAGTCCCAACTTTAGCTGGTAAAGTCAATTTATTATGAGAACAAGCAGCACAAGAGAATTCTTGAAGAATCTTCTAGTTCTTCAGTATATGCTTCTCTGAATTCTCAAATAGCTCATTTAAAAATGGCAAGTGAAAATTTCAAGTTTATCATGGCATGCGCTATCTCTTAGTAAACTTCTGGTTTACTATGGCACAAACTTTTGCATTAGTAAACTTCTGGTTTACTGTGGCTGCTTTTGTATAAGTAAATTTCTCATTTACTGTAGCTGCTTTTGCATTAGTAAACTTCTGGTTTACTGTGATACATGATGTAGCACAAATTGAAGAATAATGCGGGTAACTTCTCACATACATACCCCCTATGATTGTGGAAATATGAAGATTTTCAATCTTTCAATCATTTGTAGTATCAGTATGATTGCCATTTGTATTAGTAAACTTCAAGTTTACTACAACATATGTTTTGACCATAATCATATAATATGAATGACAAATTTGCATATAAGCTCTTCGGGAGCCTTCAATTTATTTTTCACAATCAAATATTGTTCAGACACTACTTGTATCATGTGTCTTTTAGACAAACAGTTAGCTCTTCAGGAGCTTTGATAAATTTTGTACTATCAAATATTGCTCAGAAACTTCTGGTATCATGAGAGAAAATCATAATCAAATGAATATTATAAAGACAATTCCAAATTTATAAATATAAGAAATTAAGAATTTCAGTATTTTTACCACCAACTTTGTGACAAATATCTCCTTCAGGTATAAATGCCATTAATATCTGAATATTTTATATCAAAGCGGTAAATACATAGTCATTATATCCTTCAAGGAAAGTTACATGACTTGTTATTTCCTTCAGGGAACTCGATAACTAACCAGAACATATTAATGTGGTTGTTGTAGAAAGCATTCTACAAGAATACTTTTGCCTTGGAATGATATTTAATAAAATTTTCCAAGATATTTTACGTACAACGGGTACGCGCGACAATGATCTTTATGCCACAAAAACAAGATTTATATCCTTTGTTATTCTATCTCTTCAGGAGGTGAGTTGTGGTATTTCTTCATTCACTCCAGGGAATGAAAATGTGCTTCAAAAATAACTTTGAATAGCTTATTATTTTGTTTAAGCACAGAAAGACACAATTTCATAATATTTTCTTGCTTCAGGAGAAAATGTCAATTGTGTTACTTCTTCAGGAGTAAATTTAATATACGAAAAAATGAGTATATATTCTCTCAATCATATTACCTCTTCTGGAGCTGAATTGTATATTCATATCAAAAGCGCGTTCATATTTACGAGCTTTATTAATATTGTCACATTCACTTCGGGGAATGGATTAATTTTTATCAAAAGTTCTCATCCTTCAGGAAACAGAAGATAATTATCTGAACGTGCATTAATCACACCAAATCGTGTGATGCTTCAACCTCTTTCAAGATAATGCTACTTCAGGAGCAAATCGAGGCATGCAAGTAATATAGAGAAATTTTCTACAACTTATCTTCAATTGTAACCATTGAAAACCTAAATTATCACTTCTGGTGGTTATAGGCACATACCACTTCCGGTGGTTAACAAAATTTAGTTACAATGAGATATACAAAACATAACCACTTCTGGTGGTTATATATTTCTTGCAAACTCTGCTGGAGTTTAAGTGGATCTAACAATGTTATCCACTTTATAATCCTTTATTAAGATAATAAGGATGAAAACTAATACCAAAATAGGTACTGTATACGTAGCATATAACCAAGCAAGCGATGATAAAGATATTAAACAAAATATAAGCAAAAAGCTCAAATTACTTTACACAAATTTGGCCACTCGAGACGTAAGTGATATCCACATCACTACTTGACCACGGCGAAAAAGACTCATCAACCTCAACGGATATAACCTGCCTTATGATGCTCGGAGTGAACAAGATCTAACCACGGACGTAAGAGTGTCGCCTTACATCAGAGATGAACACCGAAATAGAAATTAAATTCGAAGTAAGTGCTCAAAATGGCAGAGTCTCGTGCTGATAACGTATTATAAAATAAAGACTTTAAAGTAAAGAAATCAAAGACAAGTATAGAGAGAGAGATTGATATTATTCAACTTCAAACTGATGTACATAATGAACTGAAATCTCTTCTATTTATAGAAGAAAGGAAGCTGCTGTGTAAGCTGCTACTGCAAGTTGCTGTGAGCTGCTACTGCAAGCTGCTGTGTAAGCTGCTACTCAAGCTGCTGTGTAAGCTGCTACTGCAAGCTGTTGTGTAAGCTGCTATTATACCAGATATGAATAATCTTCTACCAGAGGCAATGATTATCCATAACGGAGTACTGAAAGGATAAGCTCATTGTACCCGATATGGATAATCTTATACCGAGGTAATATTTATCTATAACCGGGTATCGAAGTGATAAGCTTATTATACCCGGTATGGATAATCTTCTACCGGGGATAATGTTTATCCATAACCGGGTACCGAAGTGATAAGTTTCTTCAGAAAGCTTATTTCCAATAGAGTACTCAATAGATAAATATATTTACGGCAGAGTCCCATATGGATAAGCTTCTTCAGGAAGCTTATTTACAACGGAGTACTAAATGAACATCCATAATATAATATATTTATAAAAGTTTTTAGTTTTTCACTATAAAATTGAATATGCAAAATCCCAGATTTTGACCACCCCCGTAGGAAGGAAAAGAAACCATAGAACTATTCTCTCCATCTCTATCTCTCACGCACACATAGCGGCGATGGCTTTGAGGTCGAGTGCATCCAAGCTTATCACCTCCTCTCAATCCCTCCTTTCCAACTCCGGTCAGTTCCTACCTCTGCTTACTCATTATGGTTTTTCTTCTTCATTTTTTGCATTTATTATCAATCGGTGTTCTTTTTCTTCATTTTTCCATTTTATTATCAATTTGTGTTCTTTTTAATCTATTTTATTTTTTATTGGATGTACTGTGATGTGTGTTTACTGTAAATCTATCGGTTTTCGTGTAGCCCCTTGTAATGAATCGGTTATTTTCATGGTTTTATTTTCTCCTAGATCTGCTTGATTGTATTGTGAACCCCCACCCCAACCCCACCCAAAAGAGGAAAATGAATTATTTTTTTATGCATCCCACATATCATTTCTATTGACATATGTTTGCGAACCAGAGATCAAAAGAAAATCTTAGGCCAATGAGGTTTAACTCAACTGGTTGGGCTTATTAGGTATCTTGGACAACTACATTTCTTGGCCAACAGTAAAAGTTAGTTTAGTGTGACCAGGAGGTCGCGGGTTCAAGCCATGGAAATAGTCTTTTGCAAAAATGCAGTTAATGCTGCATATATATTACATAAGACCCAATGTGTCCGACCCTTCCCTGAATCTGCGTATAACTGGAGCTTAGTGTACCCGGCTGCCCCTTCTCGCAAGAGAAAGAAAATAATTTGTTTTGACCAATATGTATATGTTTACTCCAGCATAATGTACTTATAATGAATTTATACAAATTGGATTAAGGGAGCTGATGGTCAAATTTAGTTCAATTTATACAAATTTGTTTTCCTCGCTTGGAAAAGCGACAAGCCTCTTTTCGCTTAAAGCATGAAGCGAGAAGCAAGAAGCAAAGCACTCGCATTTTTGAAGTGAAGCAGAATTAAAAAAAATACTAAAATAAATAATGCATAGACAACACATGTAACCACATACAACAAATGTAACTGCCAATACTAAAAAATTGGCAATGAGACTAAGGACAAAAGATGAAGAACTGAAGAAAAAAAAGTTTGGCAGCATTTCGCTGCAACTTTAAGGACTGAAACGAAAATAAGAAGAAGAAGAGAATGAGAAAAAGAAGAAGAACTGAAGGGGAAAAAAAAATTTGGTAATTTAAGCACTGAAATGAAAAGAAAAAGAAGAAGAACAAGAACAAGAATACATACCCGGGCTTGAAAATTGAAACCCTAGTCGCTGCTTGCTCTGCTGCTCGCTGATTTTGTAAAAAAAGACTGAGCTTTTTTATTTGTCAGTGACTTAAAAGACATAAGCGAGCGCTTCCATCACTTCTCGTTTTTTTGGCAAAAGCGGATGCTTCAACCTACCTGTTACGCTTCGCTCGCTTCGCTTCACGCTTAAAGCGCTGAAGCGAGCGCTTTTCACAACACTGATATGAAGCTAAGCTTAGTTTATTACTATAATGGAAGTGCCATGGTTTAATGACCTTTTTTTTTTCCTTTTTTCTATTTCTGAGGATTGGTGGTGTTAGTACATTTTCACATAGCAAGTTACATACTTCTGGTAATTGCAGTAAACCGTAAAATGTCATTTTTAAAAAGTGTTGTTGGCCTAAAGTATAACTAATTAAAAGCGTCATCTCTCTGATAGCTTAAACTTGTCAACGATGTGATTCACACGATTCGACATCGTACTAGAGCTGTGTTCTGTCACTGTCACCTAGAAGAAATAAATAAAGTAATGACTAATTAAATACAAAGTATCTTATCTCTTACATGTTAAACTTTTAGATGAGGTGGTTCAGATTATTAAACATAAAGTGATGTATTTGGCAATACTATAAGGTTCTGTAAATAGCTTTCTCTTATAATTCAGCACACATGTATCAAATTTTTTGACTTGAAATCCCCGGTTTAGTGATTAACCTTCGCACGATCATAAATATATGATGTGTTCAATTTGTTCTGCACATAATATGAAGGTGAAAGGAGTTGATCTCTTAACATTCATAAAAATAAAATTGATGATGAAAGGGGCTGTCATGTCTTTTTTCTTTTTGGTTTCGTAAATATTGAATTCGACTCTTTTCCAGCAGCTAATCTCTCCATTTCCTCTAGTCAGGTATTAGATTCATTACACGTGTGACGTGTCCCCTTAACAAATTAATGGTTCGGATATATTTTCTTTGGCCCAATGTTTTGACCTAGGTCAAAGTTCTCTCTCTTTTCCACTGCCAGAAAAGTATCCCTTCCTTTCCTCCGAAATGTGTCAAAAGAATTGCATGTAAACAAATCTAACACCAAGTCAAACCAAAAGTAGCAGCTTCCTCTGTGAAAGAGGTTGATAAAGAGTTTTGCAGTGTCGGTGAAATGAGCTTCTGAAATTGCTTCCATGGCGGGCAGGTCTGTAATGGGGTGCAAAATCAAGCTTATTTGGGTTCTTAATTCAAGTTGAGGCTCCTTCACTTCGATTGAGATTTAACTATGGAGCCCTGTTGGTGGAAGTCGTATTAGTCTTCATTTCTCCGGCAACCAAATTTGGCCGTTTTCCTCTCTTTTTTTTTTCAAGTCTAAAATAGAGAAAATCAGGTTTTTTATTTCCAAGAGAGAACATAATCAGTCTTATAGAAACTTGTAGGTGGATATCCTTATGGTGGACTGTGGATTGTACTGTGAGGCTGTGAGCAATTCCATCTGTAAAGATGATAGTACTGTGTGAAATTTCAACAAGTATCTACTTTCATTTTAGCCTATTAAAGGGTGAAAGACATTATAGGGTCATTTTTTTGATCATTAAGATATTATAGGGTCTTTTCTTGAATCTTTGAATAATCCATCTGAGGCCCGGCCTCAAGATTTGAGATTCTGTAAGTAACTCAGGGCAAGGATTTGGAAGAAGAACATGAAATAGGAACAAACGCGCTGGTTGTTTAGTTCGAAATGGAGATTCCTTTCCCCTATGATTCCAGGAACAATCCTCACCGCCCTTTCAATTCTATCCATAAGCCTCTATCGAAGAAGCCGATTAAACAAAAGAAAGAAAAGAGACGATGACCTTATGCTTGAATAGCCTTCTTCTCAAAAGAAGCGAAGACGACTCGAGACTTTCTTGACTAAATTGCGTTCATGATCCAATACTGTTCATCTTCTCTTGCTTGAGAGATTTGGGAGGACGTGGAATTTCTGGAGAGAGAGAGAGAGGAAGAGAGATACAGTTAAAGTATTTGGATTTACCAAGCAAATTTGAACCACTAGTTTGTTAAGGGAACACTTGTGCTGACTTTGAGACTAAACTGGAGGAAATGGAGGGATAAGTTATTGGAGAGGAGCTAAATCCGAAAATATCATCTTTGGTTGATGCTCGTTAGTTGTTGCAGTACAAATCTTTAAATTTGTGCCTGGTTGTGAGAAAAGTTGTGTCTCACACCTCTTGTTTCTCTTCCAACTGTCATGGTAAACCTGGTGCAACAAGATCCATGACGGAGATGGATAGAGTATGAGGAAAATGATTGGGAGAAATGAAAAAAGAGATTATGGGCCTTTCTTTTGAATATATCCTCTGGAATTCTTCATAGCACTCTATTACGTACCTTGAAGCATATAAAAGCCTTGTTTGAAAACACGTTTAAATGACTTGATGGGGCATATATGTGTGATTTCAGATTCATTTACGTTTGGCAACGTTTACATACGCTAATGTGCATTAGTCAATGTGATTTTTCATGCTTTGGTAGCAGCTGTACTTGGGGTAATTTTGACGAGACGTGATTATTTGCTGATAGAATTGAGTAAACTTTTCCTACAATAACTTTTTCCCATGCTAGAACTTTGACTTTTTTATTATGTTACATTGGACATAATTAACTTGTAATCACATTGGAATCTGGTGGCCAAAACAGAGAAATTTCGCAAAATTATTTAAGCAACTTCACATCAAATAGCATAAGATGGAATCTCATTTGCTGAAGTTTTTCTAAGTTGCCACTGAACAATTGCTTGAAAACTGCCATTCTAACCCTCTTATGTCATCGATAAACATCTATAAGTAAAGAGCTTTATAGCATGTTTGACCAAGCTTCTAAAATCAGCTTATTTTGAAAAGTGCTTTTCTCAGAAGTGCTAATCAAAATAGTACTTTTGGTGAGGAACAATTTGTATTTGGCTAATTAATTTGAAAAGCACTTTTGAGCAACAATTAGTATTTGGCCAGGCTTTTAAAAAGTGCTTCTGGGTGTACTTTTCACAAAAGTGCTTTTGGAAAGAAGCTAATTTTTTCCGCTTGTCAAAAAATGCTTCTACTATTACTCTAAAGCACTTTTTTTTTCCTTCTAAAAGCTTGGCCAAACATTTAACTTGGTAAAAAAAAACTTCTTTTAGGCCGTAAAAGCTTGGCCAAAGC
>NC_031993.1:41014148-41062307 GCF_001879085.1 Nicotiana attenuata
ACTCCAGGGCTGACGCTATGCCTATGGCATTCTCTTATTAGAGCTTTTAACGGGAAACCTCCATCTCAGCATCCGTATCTCTACCCCCCTGATATGGCAGATTGGGTTAGAGCTATGAGGGAGGATGATAATGAGGAGGATAGATGGCTCTCAATGTAGTTGACCTTGCTAATATATGTAGCTTGACATCACCAGAACAGAGACCAACAATGAGGCAAATCTTGAAAATGATACAAGATATAAAGGATAATGCAATGGTGGAGAATAACAAAAGGGATGAACATACTGGATATTCATAGCTTCTTCTGAATTGCAGTTACACCATTAACCAGCAAGGTTGCATGGTCAATTGTAAGTGACACACCTGGAAACAATTCGGATAATGAAATCATATATCTGTGTTTCCTCCTTTGGCAAAGTGTCATTAATTGACAACAGATTTGCTATTGACTTTTGCCCAGATTGACCAAACTGTTAATGGTGCTTGTACCTTACTACTCAGTAAACAACCTAAAACTGATAGGTTAAGGTCGATCTGCTAGAACATAAGACAACTTAGTCATTGATGATTATGGCACACATTTCGTACCCTTCCTGAAATCCCTCTTATTTTTGTCACAAACGTATGGATGCCAATATTTTCAGGTAGAATTGTTTACAGCTGCTATGTCTATATATCAGTAGGCGGTTTTGGTTGGTTCTTTTTCCAAGGAACTTTATAGCCTGTTTGGCCAAGCTTCTAAAATGAGCTTATTTTGAGAAGTGCTTTTCTCAAAAGTACTTTTAAAAAAAGTGCTTTCGGTGGGAAGCAATTTGTATTTGGCTAATTAATTTGAAAAGCACTTTTGAGCAACAATTAGTATTTGGCCAGGCTTTTAAAAAGTGCTTCTGGGTGTACTTTTCACAAAAGTGCTTTTGGAAAGAAGCTAATTTTTTCCGCTTGTCAAAAAATGCTTCTACTATTACTCTAAAGCACTTTTTTTTTTCCTTCTAAAAGCTTGGCCAAACATTTAACTTTGGAAAAAAAAATACTTTTGGCCGAAAAGCTTGGCCAAAGCTATAAGTTTGAGGCTCCAAAATAATCACTTTCAAATTTCATGCAAATTAAAAGCTCATTTCCCTATTTATGTGTCTTTTACCAGACCTCTTTTACGATGATAGTATGTTGGGTTTTGGCTAAAAGAAAGATGATTGTATGCGATATTCTATGTCAAATGCCTTTGCGTATTGATAAGGTGATTTCATGTAATATTCTGCATCAAATGCCTTTGTGTATTGCTGCATTCCGTGCATTATGTGAACTTCCCATACTCTGTCATTAGACCTGTTTTAATAGTAGTTTCATTTGCTTGGTCCCTTGCTACTCCCTTTTGTTTAGCGTTGAAGTTTGAACTCTCATTGTGTCTGTATCTGACTTTCTATATGATAACTACCTTTCATTCAAGTTCCAAAGAGGTTCATACTTTTATACATCTCACTTTGCTGAAATTTAGAAACTTATTGTTTCAACAGTGAACAGAGGAATCCACTCAACTGGTGTAAGAAGAATGGGTGGACATGGCCATGATGAGCCATTCTATCTTCACGCGAAGCACATGTACAACTTAGACAGGATGTCTAATCAGAAGCTGAAGATGACCCTTGGTGTTTGGTCTGCAGTCGCCATTGGTGTTATAGTCCCAGTTTATGCTGTCGTCTTCCAGCAAAAGAAAACTGCTTCCGGCTAGATCATCTTCTTATTTGTGTCTGCCCCCACAATAATGCATCGGTTTCATCTCTTGCCCTTGTGAGGACTTAAACCTATTGTTTTAAAGCTTTGAATAGCTTCCATCTTAGCTTAGTTATACAATGGTATTTGCTTTTCCTTTTTTCAACAGCAACAATGGGCGTTATGCCTGGTTCTTAAATAATATTTTCTGAATACGCTCAAAACAACAACTCGATTGGAGTGTTTTGCTTACCATGTACTGGATTTTGTGCAGTTTGATATCTTTCTTTCCTAATGACTTGATCTCATATCTGGATTTTATAACACCGTCCATGTTTTAGTTTTATCTTTCAGCTCATAGCCTCATTTCAGATCTGATTTGCCTGTTCGCATGTAAAAGCAAAGAATGATTTTTCTTTCATTTAAAGCATGGCACTCCAACACAAAATGTTGATTGATTTTTATCCTTTAAAACATATTTCACATTGAATAAAATTGTTATTTTTGTACTATTTTCTTAATATTTAGGATTTTGAAATTAAATTAAAGTTTTGACTTTAAAATCCTTCCTTATAGAACTGTGTACCCGAGTAATATTTTTTTTAAAAAAAAAATCCTTTTCTTATTTGAATGGTGTAAAGTAATTATAACTCCTTCTCTATGAGTGCTTTTGAACTATGTATGTGAGGTTAGGATCCCATCCAGTATCGTTCAGTTCAGTTTTCTTTGGTGCTAACATAGTCATCACTTAAAGCTGTGATAATGGATGAAAGATCAATCCATTGTTCCCAAAAAAAAGAGAGAAAAAGAATTGTAAATTTCGAAGACTTAAGAATCATTATATATCATTATAAAAATTAAAATTACTCATTTCAGTCCATTAATCTATTATTCAGATTTCTTCGAAGTAAAGTTCGCGGGATCTAAGGATGTATTATTGATACTATTTAGTTTGGAACATATTTTTGGATTGCATTTATGAAATTTCTAAATTATGTAGAACTTTGACTACAACTAGAATGCAGTATGGAAAAATCCTTGGTGGGAGCGCTTCCCCCGAATGGGGCCCTACGCAGCACGAATTCGGATATAGTCGGGTTCCAGTACGAGTACCAGACATCGAACACCGGACACCGGGTGGAAAAAAAAAAAACAAGAATGCAGTAAATCCCCTTTCAAAGTTTTAAATTTTTATTTCAATTTTTCCAAATTATAAAAGTAGAACTTTGACTAATATCGTAAGACTTTGAATTGGACTACTCAAGTTTTCATATTAATAAATAAAGTTTTTGATAAAAAGATCTAATGTTATGTATTCGGACAGATGGTTAACATCTTAGCATAAAATAATCCTTACCTAGTATAAATATATGTTAGTTTAGGATATAAGAGCAGATTGATCTAAGCAAGAGTATTACAAAAAAGGATTGCCCTAACAAATAAGTTTTTTCACATATTTTTTTATCTAAAATTTGCGGAACCACCCAGTTTCAAACTTAGATTCTGAGTGGTTATATTAACAAACAAAATAAACTATACCAAGTGATAGGGGATATAAGACCTTACTCCCTATGCATTATTAAAGTTGGACATGCCCAACTCTTATGCATGAGGGATGGACATAAAGAAAGCTATGACCATGTCAGTTGGCCTTGATTGTTGAACTTTCACAAGCTTTTAAGTCGTTATGTGTGCTAATTGGTGTTGGATACACCGTTTGCATGCCGACTATCACTATGGATTAGAATGATATTATTCGGATATGAGAAAATGGTTGTAACATAGCTTGGAAGGTCATAAGGATGCTTAAGTGTACCAGCTCTCTTATCTCTCAGGCACGATTCACGAGGCAAACTCCAAAAGTCCCTTATGGGCTTTTGGATAAATCCAGCGTCAGTCAGTGTCAGTCAATGGAGGGTGGCGCATCTTTTAGTTCATCTTTCAGTTTTCACCTTTTTCCGGTCAATATCGAACTGCTCATTGATCATAGAATTTGTTTTCGATTAGGGGGAAACACATTTTGTATTCGAGCTTATAGCGAAGGTGCTGAGACCTGGTTCAAATAGGTGAAAAGTAGCAAGTATGTCATTCGAAAGCTGATGCTAAGTAGGAAGCTGTCTGTGGGTCTGCCAAATTCTTAAAGAATCATCAATGTACATGGGAGGGTTCTTTAAGACCTGGAGGAGTAGGGACCATATCTCAGACATTTATGGTTCCTTAAAACACAGCAAATTTGGTAGATTTACATGCATAATTTCGGTACAAGGTCACATGGGAGCTGTAATTATTCTATCAGAAGTCGTAATAAATAGAGGGTGGAATGAAAATTCAAGGTATATTGAGAGCTTCATTAATAGTATTTTGCCGACCAAAAGGGTCCTTACAGAAGACACATACAAAAACTAACCGAATATTGCAAAGGTGTTTGGTTGGCAGTTTCTCTAGCCAGGAAGATCCACCGACGAGAAATAATGTTCGAAGATGGGCTACCCAAACCTGGAAGATAGCTCATGGTGTTAACGTGTATGACATGAACGGAGTGCAATTATGTTTGAATTCCCCTCAAGGAAAACGGCTGAACAGATTCTGGTAGGTCAAAGGCAGAGGAAAAATTCTAAGCTCAGGCTGGAGTGGTGAAGTCCATCATCGGGGTACTTTCCCAATAATAAAATTTTTGAATGAACCTGGATCAGAGTTTGGGGCATCCTCTACAACTTTGAAACAAGAAAGTGATGAAGATAATTGGTGATAAGTGTGGGGGTTGGTTAGAAACGAAAGAGGATCCTAAAATTAAGAAATCATCTAAGATGGGCCCGTATTAAGGTCAAAGGACCACAAGTACTAATTCCGGCTAATGTTGAGATAGAGAACGAGGGTATGATCTTCTCAATCCTTATCTGGAGTGAAATTCCGGTCACTTTTCGACATTCGGAGGAAGTGGTTAGTTTATATGGGTTAGGGGAGGTTAGAAGGCACAAGAAAAGGAAGGTGATGGGAAGGAAATTGGTGAGGGAATAGTCAATGTTGCAATATCTAATAATCCAATAGGTAAAAAAGAAGGGGAGGGGGGATGATTCCCTAGGAGTTAATGATGGTTTGAAAGGGGTGTTTAAACTTACTGGGATAGATCGAGTAGATAGAAAAGAAATGGGGCAGGATTTTTCGATGGAGTTTGGGCCAGAGCTGAGTCCAGTTTAAAATTGGACTTAAAACAAGGAGGGTTTTTTGAGGGTGATATGGGTGTGAGTGTTCATATAAGTGACGCACGTGAGATGCACACAGGGGCACGAGAAGTTGTTCGGCCAACTGTGTATGGACCCAAAAGAGACATGTTGTGTGTAGGAGTAAAGGGCTTTCTTAATCCCAAACCTGTTAGTAGACTGTATTTGTAAAATAATTCTGGAAATATAAATGAGTATAAACAGAAACGAACATAAACAGAAATGACATAAAACCAATTCGAGCCCACTGAATTCACAGTGTTTTCTTAAGGAATTTAATCCCCTCCTAGTACCCAAGGTTATGGATTATTTCCTCCCAGGATAGAACGAATTACACACTGGTGTAGTGGTACTTCAAACCCCAGTGTTTCAGCGAACACAAAGTTCGGTAGCAAATCACACTTACTTTTTGCTTTGTTTGATGCTAAAAATATGCAGAAGAAGGAGAAGAAACTCAGAAAATCGTAGTGAAATTCTGAGCAGAATAGTGTTGTATTTATAGCCAAAGTTAGGCTGAAATCTGAAGAGGTGCAACTCTTCAGAATGGCTGTTTATGCAAAACGCCCACAGCATAAATGCCATTACATAAATGGCCATTTACTCAATAATAAAGAGGGAAAATAAAGAGGGAAAATTGAAGAGGAACAGAAAAACGGATTGGATTTAATATTAATATTTAATATTAATATTTTGTTATTAAAAAAAATATTTAATAATATTTCTGTTAATATTTTACTATTAACAAATAAATTTGGTCCAAA
The DNA here is from genome assembly GCF_001879085.1 of Nicotiana attenuata. Classification (NCBI taxonomy): domain Eukaryota; kingdom Viridiplantae; phylum Streptophyta; class Magnoliopsida; order Solanales; family Solanaceae; genus Nicotiana; species Nicotiana attenuata. Next base: position 41,019,839 of record NC_031993.1, read on the forward strand.
AAGTTAATCAATCAATCGATCATTTGACCAAATCCAAATCCAAATCCAAATCCGAATCCGAATCCGAATCCGAATCCGAATCCGAAGCCGAAGCCGAAGCCGTAGCCGTAGCCGAAGCCGAAGCCGAGCCGAGCGAGCGACGACGACGACGGCGCAAGGCTTGCCTTCTTCTCAATTCTTTAAGAGCTAGAAGAAGAGCAATTGCTTATATACCCCATAAAAAAACCCTCTTCCTCTTCCAATATGGGACAATGCCCATTTGCCGNCTGGAAACAATTCGGATAATGAAATCATATATCTGTGTTTCCTCCTTTGGCAAAGTGTCATTAATTGACAACAGATTTGCTATTGACTTTTGCCCAGATTGACCAAACTGTTAATGGTGCTTGTACCTTACTACTCAGTAAACAACCTAAAACTGATAGGTTAAGGTCGATCTGCTAGAACATAAGACAACTTAGTCATTGATGATTATGGCACACATTTCGTACCCTTCCTGAAATCCCTCTTATTTTTGTCACAAACGTATGGATGCCAATATTTTCAGGTAGAATTGTTTACAGCTGCTATGTCTATATATCAGTAGGCGGTTTTGGTTGGTTCTTTTTCCAAGGAACTTTATAGCCTGTTTGGCCAAGCTTCTAAAATGAGCTTATTTTGAGAAGTGCTTTTCTCAAAAGTACTTTTAAAAAAAGTGCTTTCGGTGGGAAGCAATTTGTATTTGGCTAATTAATTTGAAAAGCACTTTTGAACAGTAATTAGTGTTTGGCCAAGCTTTTGAAAACTGCTTCTAAGTGTATTTTTTTTTCAAAAGTGCTTCTTAGAAAAGTGCTTTCGGAGAGAAGTTACTTTTTTCTACTTCTCAAAAAACTGCTTCTGCTTCTCCTCAAAAACACTTCTTTTCCTTTCAAAAGCTTGGCCAAACACCTCAATTTTTGGCCAAAAGTGCTTTTGGCAAAAAAAAAAAAAACACTTTTGGACCAAAAAAAAGCTTGGCCAAACAGGCTATTAAAATGCACTTGCTTTACCTTAATGGCAGAAGGATGTTGTATGATCTTAGTACTTGGTCATATTTAACTTACTGAATTAGATATCAAAATTTAAATTGTTAAATGGACTTGAATTCTTGAATTTTGTGAATGTTGGTGATAGAATTTTACAAAATAATCTTGGGTGTTTTTGAACGGAACCAGAAGTGATCCTTGATACAGACGAACAAAGTCATAAGGTTCCAAAGGAGACAAAATGTACCAAAGTTTTGCAAAAATCTTCCCTTTAATAGTTGTTATTTGGCACTGTCAGACGAACAACAAAAGAAGAAAACAGAAATAGCAGAGCTGATTTTGGATCCAAAACAACAGTACGCAACCCCATATTCCCTGGAGCAAGATCTCTGCTTTTTGCAAAAGAAAATAACTTTCAACAGATTTCCACCATTTAAATAGTACTTAACAATTTGCAGCTGTGCTTGTTCTACACATATACTCTTTGAGAACTATGGAAGGCAATATTAGATATAAAATCCTGTAGTTATAAATATTTACTTCTCCACTTCAATAAATACCAATCAGCATCAGTAGATGGCAGATTTGTTGTCCACTATTGCCAGGGGATGACAGCAAACTTTGACGTATATTATAGCCAGCACAAGATTAGACAAAACATTCTTTAAACAAGAGGTGGATACTGCTTAGACTGTAGACGCACCCTCTTTCGGTACTCCAGAGCATCCTGCAGCATATGAGCGTGCATCAAACAGAGAGTATCAAACTCCTATTTTGAACTAATACATCTTTCAAAAGTTTCAAACATGACCAAGAAAAGACACAATATGGACATGTAAACTACTAGTATAACATCTTTTGCCCCACATTTTCTGTCCCACTAATGAGATAACTACAAAATGTTTCCATAAAACCTAATATAATTCATGTAAGAGAGAAAATAATGATTTTGAGCTCCCAAAAAAATTATATCCTTGACCACTAAACTACACTTTTGGATTGTGTTAAGGGTGTTCAAAACTTAATATATAGAGGTAAAACACAGATTTTGCCTTATATATACAGTATAATTTTTCGGCGAAGGGTGTTCGGGTGAACACCCTTGCGCCCCCCTAAATCCGCCCCTGGCAGGAACATTATTGTGACATAAAAGCTTAAGCACACTCTAATAGTGCAAGAGATATGACAGGTAGCACTTCCTTCATCACATTTGTTATGGTTATTAAGGTAAAGGCCAAAACTCATCCTATACTAGTAAAGGAGGCAAGGTTCACACTGTCATAAATTTATAACAAATTGGGATGCATAGTCAGCTAAAATCAACTTTTTGATAAAATTTGAAATTGAACGGTAATTCTCTTTCATCCCATTATATGTGACACGATTTAATTAAAATACAAAGTTCAAGATGCTTATTTGAATTTTGTATTATACAAGCAAAGGTGAAAAAAATATTAAAATACCTGTAGACAGCTAAAATGGCAGGAAAAAAACCCAGCTAAAATGGCAGAAAAAATATTTCATCAAAGACTAACTTTGATTAGTTAAATGCATTTAAATTCTTGCAATTTGAGAAAATTGTATAAGATAATAGAACGGTGCCCAACATTTTGAGGCATTCCTAGATAAAAAGATTGTTATATGAAGCGAAACAGTGAAAGGACTAGGAAAGTAGGTTCAATTGTACATTTTAACATATTATAATGAAAAAAATTCTCTTACAGAAAAGTAGACACAATCTAAGGATAACATGAAGAGTAGGATAATGAATTTGGAAAAATGGAGAATTAATGGTTTTGTTAAATCAAAATTACCTGAATAAATAGATGATAGCCTTCAGTTTGGGCAGGATCAGCAGGGTTTGGCTGATCTAACAAGTCCTGGATACCAACCAGTATCTGTTTCACAGTGATGGCTGGTCTCCATCCCTAAACAAGAAAAGAAAATTAATAGCTGTCATACATCGAGCACCGTCAGTAAGTAGAATAATAGGACAAAAGAAACAGCATAGCCTACATACACTGTCTTCATTGAGGATTGACAAGCAAACTGTTCCAGATGGATAGACATTTGGATGGAAAAAACCTGGTGGGAATTTACACTTTGGTGGTTTGCTCGGATAATCTTCACTGAAGTGAATTGTAAGTGGATAATAACCACCTTCCCAATCAGTCTGTAATCATTAAAATGTCATTAAGGACCAACGAAGAACAGAAGTATAAACATTTCCCTACATCAGTCAAGCGTAGTACTTTCACCGAAAAGTATAATGGTACATGTTTAATAATCATTATATGCTTTGGAGATGCTCTGATCTGAGGGAGGAAACAAAAAGCATAAAAGAATACACTCTGCAGTTTGCACTTCTAAGTGAACTAATTGGTCCATCTTAACATACATGTCCTCCGCACTTCTCTAGAAATGACATCAAAGTCTAATGCAAATGCTTCAGCTATGTATACACTATATACTCCTTTTCATACGTTTGAAGTAGTATGCTTCGTATTATTTACTCTTAACTGGTAAAAGGTCTATTGCTGCATTTAGGAGTATAGTATATACTCCTAAATGCAGCAATAGACATTTTACCAGTTAAGAGTAAATAATACGAAGCATACGACTTCAAACGTATGCCTACAACTCATAAACTCAAGGCTTGCTACCACAGTATTCTACTTCAGATGGCCATACAAGGGTGGTTATGTTTTAAAAATGTCGTTTTCCAGTTTTTCTTGGGGAAAGGAAGGGGCCAGGACTATTTCCCTTACCCCAGGAGACATGAGATAAGAAAATTAAATACTGTCAAAGCTCTTCAGTCTTCTCCATCTTTTTCTCCCCTTTCTTGATGTTTTACTGGGATTTTCTCTCCAGCTTTACACTCATATTCATATAAAAATTCATGAGAACAGACACAATTTTCCAGTGAGGTATGTCTTTCGATGCCTTTCTTCAAACTTGTTTATCTTAAATATTAGTAAGGAATAACAAATTATTACCTTACATTGATAAAGTCATAGATATGAAGTTGATACAGTTATTTGTAAACAGGAGACAGAAAATCATGTCGAAAAGCTAATTAAAGGAACACCAACAACTTAACAAAGGCCTAATCTGTATCCCTCTAGACAGTTTTGAAATGGATGCATAGCCAGAAACCAATGTTTGTTTGGTTAAATTGCAGAAGAAGAATAAGGAGCAAGCCTTTTAGACTATGGAAGGAAAGCCAGCTGAAGAAGTCATGCCTGCAGAGAAAGTATTTCTACCAAGAAAATAGGGAATTCTAAGACCATTAATGGAGTAGGTTGTTTTCTTTTTCTATGCAGTGGACAGTGGCGGAGGCGGATTACCGCTAAGAGGGTTCAAAAAGAAAAAGTTAAAAAATTAAAAGAGAATGTGGCCAGTGAAAAATGAACGAGCGACCTCACAAAGGTTTTGAACCCCCTTGATCACTGTGCTATACTTTTGGGTTGTGTTAAGGAGATTCAAAATATAATATATAGAGACACAAAATAAATTTTGCCTTATACGTATAGTGTAATTTCCAGGCCAAGGGGGTTAACCCTCTTCCGCTCCCCTAAATCCGCCCCTGGATGTGGAGGGATATGGAAACTGTTTCATACTCGCCGGAAGGAAAAATATGCAATATCTATTCAACATTGATATCTGTATAAAGTGTAATGTTTGCAGGTACAAAATGAAGGAAAATACTAATTGAACGAAGAGAACAGCTTAATTTTCAGTTCAGGTCCATAAACCAAGGTGCTTCAATCAAACAACGAATCAACAAAAATAGACACATACCAAAAGTCAACCAAAATTAACCCAATTGGCTGACCCTATAATGGCTGATCGCTAGTAATCAATCATTCACTGAAGCTCACTCATGGCTTTCCCTTACCCTCACAGAGTTAAAAAAAAAACGAGTCTTTTCCAATGAATGAATGAGCAAAACAGAAAGAAGGTAAGAATAAAAACGTACCCCAGTTTTACCAGGAATGGTGCAGTGCCAAACCATCAGGTTCACTGACCCATCTGTAAGTGTTTCCGGCTTTGCAACAAATCCCTATTAACCAAAAGCATGAAGTTAGAAAAACAAAACTTATAATAAGAAATGAATTCACAAAGTTAAAAGCAGAAAACAGAAAACAAGAAAAGGGTCGTCGAACTGAACATGGGGGTGATTCTTGCGCCAAGATTTTCGCTCCTCTGCAAGACGACCTCGAGCAATACCTCCTGACATTCTTGTCTTTCTCCAAACAGCTGTAAAGGTATATGAGTAAGGAGCAGTGAGCAATGAGTTTCTCCTTGGCTGCCCCTTTTAAATTTAAAAAGAAAAGGGATGTATTCAAACTGGTATTGGACGGTGGAGATCATATTAGGAAATGGTGACGGAATTAAAGTTGTATAATAAAACTGTTGTCTTTTTTCTTTTGTTAGGCCGGGTCTTTTATTAAAATGGATTTAGATGGGAAGTCAATGGATTCCCATTTTATTTGGAAAAAGAAAAAGATTCCGATTTTATATTCTAGCGTGGAAACCACGCCATTATGTTCGTTCACGTGGAAAACGTCAGCGGTGCAGCTTTAGCTAAGTCGCCATTGCTTCTGGGCCTATGCCTGTTGGGGAGTCCAAAACATTCTTTTGGACTTGAAGAACGAAAATATGTAAAAATAGCGGTCAAAATAGCACGGTATAGCCAGTTTTCGGATTGGTCATTCAAAAATAGTCAGTATTTACCAAGTCAATGAAAAATAGCCACTATTTTGCTGCAATAGAGATCAGTCCAGCATAATATAGTGGAGTTCGGTGCACTTGTGTATGAACTCCAACATATTATGCTGGACCGGTATACTTTGTTGGCTCCAGTATAATATACTGGAGACTGGAGCATCGGTGCTCCAAATTCCAATATATTATACTGGACCAATATACTTGCTGGAACTCCAGTATATTATACTGGAGTTCTAGTGTACTTATGTTGGAACACCATCATATTATGCTAGAGTTCCAGCATACTTATCCTGGAACTCCAGTATAATATGCTGGAGTTCAAGTTTACTTATGCTGGAACTCCAGCATAATATACTGGCGTGTTTTCCGGGTTTTGAACAGTGTTTTCGCTCAGATTTATCTTTACATAAAAAGTGGCTAAATTTCGATTACTTTTGAAACTGGGCTATTTTTGAACGACCAGTTATAAATCTGGCTATTTTTAAAAATCACCCGTAGTAAATAGTTTGAACCTGGGCATAAAAGGATAAATAATTTGGATTTAATGGGTATAAACTGAGATTTTCTCATTTTGAAAGCAACTAAACTGACAAGCAATAAAGTGGGCCTAAACATTGCCTACTTGATTTGTTGACGGGCTTACACATGTTCCCAAGCAACCCACGGCCCATTCACTTGACAATTCTAAGAGCCCGTTTGGCCACAAAAAATATTTAACTTTTTCCGGAATGCCATGAAAATTTCAAATTTCACTTGAAATTGAATTTCGGAATTTTTCGAAAATTTAAAGAACTCCATAAAGTTATTTTTCAAAATTCACTTCAAATGACTCACAAAATTCAAAAACAACTCCAAAATGTATTCATGTCCAAACATAACTCTAATTTTCAAATACATTTTACTAAAACTTTTTTTCTTCTTCATTTTTTGCCAAATTTCACTATTCTTATGTCCAAACGCACACTAATTTGACAATAACATATTAGATATGGATGAATCGAATATTTTATTTGTTTTTGTATTATCCGCTCTTGATATGTCTATATTCAATCCGACCTCTACGTTTGCCATCCCTAGTTGTAGCCATAAGATTTATTATTAATGACGAGTACCAAGGAGTAGAATGTGAAAATGTGAGGTTAATTATTAAATAAGCGACGTGTAATCGTGTAAGCAACATATAACAAAGGTGCGTTGCCTCTAATATACGTGTGAATGAGCTGCCTGCTGTCATTGGCGGATATAGGAATGCATTTTTTGAGGTACAAGAGATGAGCAATAGTAAATTAATTTATTGTTACATTTTGATTTGTAATTTTTTTTTTTTTTTTGGAAAGTTGTTACTCTATTGATTTTCAGATTTTATTTCCTATTTCAAATTAATATTTACTCTTCTATTACTCTCAAGCAGTATTTACCTATTGTAATACATATTCAGGGGCGGAGCCGGGCTGTGATATGCGGGTTCGGCCGAACCCAGTAGCTTTTGTTCAAACCATATATTTGTTTTAAGAAATTCATTGAATATGTATAAAGTATTAATTTAAAACCAAGTAACTTAAAAAGATAACAATCTCANAAAAGTGGCTAAATTTCGATTACTTTTGAAACTGGGCTATTTTTGAACGACCAGTTGTAAATCTGGCTATTTTTAAATTTCTCCCAAAATAGCACGGTATAGCCAGTTTTCAGACCGGTCAATCAAAAATAGTCAGGGTTTACCAAGTCAATGAAAAATAGCCACTATTTTGCTGCAATAGAGACTAGTCCAGCATAATATACTGGAGTTCGGTGCACTTGTGTATGAACTCTAGCATATTATGCTGGACCGGTATACTTTGCTGGCTCCAGTATAATATACTGGAGACTGGAGCATCGGTGCTCCAAACTCTAATATATTATACTGGACCAATATACTTGCTGGAACTCCAACTCCATCATATTGTGCTGGAGTTCCAGCATACTTATTTTGGAACTCCAGTATAATATGATGGAGTTCAAGTATACTTATGCTGGAACTCCAGCATAATATACTGGAGTATTTTCCGGGTTTTGAACAGTGTTTTCGCTCAGATTTATCTTTATATAAAAAATGGCTAAATTTCGATTACTTTTGAAAATTGGGCTATTTTTTAACGACCAATTGTAAATCTGGCTATTTTTAAAATTTACCCCGAAAATATGTGGGAAAAAAACTAAGTAACCAAAATATATATAGCATTTTTTGGAATTACGTTACAATTTAACGGCTATTTGACTAATTAAGTATATCGTCTTTATATAAAGCCTTTTTGAAAGACGTTATATGTATAAAGCCTTTTTGAAAGGCTCTATATATATTAGGAGGGCCACCATTAATATCCCTCTTTCTTTGTTCTTGGAATCCACATGGCGCAGAAAAGTAGATAAATAAAATTTAATGTACAAAAAGATGATTAGAGCGTTGGGTAGTGCAATGGTTAAAGGCTAAGTATGAGTTGGTTTAATGAGGTCCAATCTTCAATTCCTTCTACCAGCATTATTTTGTTTTCCTATTTCTTTTTTATTTTTCTTTTTTTTTTCATTATTTGGTTTAAGTATTTAGATATAAATACTGTAATATTTATAATTACTTTTCAATTTAATTAAAATAATTTAATATTTCTTAGAAAATATATTTTTGAATTCATTTAAAGTAAAAAAAAAAGAGAAGCCTTTTACTATTTCGTTAAAAAATCTACCGACATTTTTAATAGTTGTTATTTTGTATTACACGTAAAAAAAATTATTTTTTTCTCATTTTATTTTCAAATTAGAATTATGAGTTTTATTTATAGTTAAAATTTTCATAAGAGAATAATATATATAGTTTAATCTATTGCTTGAATTTTTTTATCTTTTGATATATTTCTTTTTAAACTTGCAAATGACAAAATTAAACTTACATGAAAATAAAATGTCTATTATAAGAGACAATCAAGGTGGGGACTTAATTAGTATCTCTGAGGAGGACTGAGATTTGCTGGACGTCAAACGGTCAAGAATGTAGACTGCAAATAGTATTGAAATTTCAATTATAGTTTGGAGTACTTGGCATGCATGCAAACCTTATATATTAAAAGAAAGATATCAAAAAATAAAACATTTCAAGCAATAAATTAAACTATATATATTATTCTCTTATGAAAATTTTAACTATAAAATAAAAATCATAATTCTAATTTGAAGATAAAAGGAGAAAAAAATAATTTTATTTTACGTATAATACAAAATAACAATTATTAAAAATGTCGGTAGATTTTTAACGAAATAGTAAAAGGCTTCTCTTTTCTTTCTTTTTTTTTTTACTTTAAATGAATTTAAAAATCATAATTTTCTAATAAATATTAAATTATTTTAGTTACATTGAAAAGTAATTATAAATATTAAAGTATTTATATCTAAATACTTAAACAAAATAATGAAAAAGAAATAGGAAAATAAAATAATGCTGGTAGAAGGAATCGAACCTTGGACTCAAGGACAAAACCAACTTTACAGTAGCCTTTAACCATTGCACCATCCAACACTCTACTCCTCTTTTGGTATATTAAATTCTATTTAACTGCATTTCCTGAGCCATGTGGATGCCAAGAACAAAGAAAGAGGGATGTTAACGGTGAGCCCACAAAATATATATATATAGAGCCTTCCAAAAAAGCTTTATACATATAGGGTCTTTCAAAAAGGCTTTATAGATATAGCGTTTTTTTAAAAGACGCTATACTTAACTGCCCAAACGGTTGTTAAAGTATAGCGTAGTTCCAAAAAGCGCTATATATATTTTTGTCACTAAGTCTTTTTTTCCATATATTTTTATTTTTTGAGTCCAAAAAAACTGTTGTAGACTTAACCCGTCTAAATACAAGACACCAAAAGTGGTTATTTGCACAAATCAGCCCGCTACACTTGACTTGGTTGTCAAAGTACGAGTAAACAACTGCAATTTTTGGTGTCATGATTATAAGAGGAATTTTCAGAAACCACTATAGTTAAGTGGCTATTAACGTGCTATAGCTATAATTATTATATTTACTGGCCGTAACTACAATTTCACTGCTACTGTGTTGTATTTTATGTATTCGCGCGACTGTATTTATAAATACAATGAAGTAGGGGTGGCAAACGAGCGGGTCTGGTCGGATATGAGACGGGTCAAAAAGGGATAATGAAAAAACGGATAAATTATCCGATCCGGTCCATATTTAATACGGATAAAAAATAAATTAACCGGCGGATAATATGGGTAACCATATTATCCATGGCTTCTTGAATATTATCACTTTTGGGAGAATTTATAGTCTCTCAAACTTGAGGAATCCTCAATTTGAGGTTTTACAAATGTGAAAGTTAAACTCATTAGTTACCATTGGTTATCCATTTTCTAAATGGATAATGTGGTTCTTATCCATATTTGACCCGTTTTTAAAAAGCTCATTATCCAACTCATTCGTTAGTGGATAATATGGGTGGTTAACTATTTACTTTTAACCATTTCGTTACCACTACAATGAGGTAATTCGCCTAAAAAATAGGGATTACAGCTACTATTGTGATGTATTCCATGTATTTGCACGACTGTATTTATAAATACAGTGAGGTAATTTGCCTAAAAAACAGGGATTAGAGTTGTATAATAACGACTCTTATATATTTTACATTGTATTCAATTTCACTATATTGAATTCAAATGTATTCAAATAACAAAAAATTAAGAAATATCGCTCTATTCAATTCGGCTGTGTATACTGTATTAAATTCACCCATATTCATTCTTAACTATTTTAAATTGTATTCAATTTACCGTATTCAATTCGACTGTATTCAAACAATAAAAAATCACAAAACAGTGATATATGGTTGTATTCAATTCACTATATTCATTCACAACTGCTTTTACACTATATTTAATTTACTGTTTTTAACTCGGTTGTATTCAAACAACAAAAATTCAACAAATACAGGGATTTTCCACAAAAAAATAACCTTCAGAATACATATATATAGGCGAAAATACAATATATTTGTACATAATACTATGTATTTGAGTATATTTGTATATACTACTATGTATTTGTATTATTGTATGTGACTCAATAGCAAAGAAGAGAAGAAAGTTCACCGGAAATAGCGTCTTTCGGCCAAGAAAAATACTGTATACATTGTATTAAAACTAAGATGTGAGATACAAAGAAGGAGAAGAAGCCATGGATCCATATTGAAAAGTTTCAGATCTATTCTCTTCACCGAGCTACCAGAGCTAGATGTAAATTCACCCGTGCTGGAAGTTTCAGATCTATTCTCTCTGTCGAGTTAAGAGTCGGAGGCGATGGAGATAGCAGACTGCCGATGGTGGAAGTGAAGAGGGACTAGGAGAACACATCTGGCCATGGCTACGGATTGAGCCTTTGGAAATCTGAAGCAGATTCACCGGAGAAGAAGGAAATCTGAAACAGAGTCGGCGAAAATCTGAACAAATCTGGCCATGGCGGTGAGTCACCGGAGAAGACGACGGCCTTGCCGAAGAGACATGGAAAAGGGAAAGAGAATTGAGGGAGAAGAGATAGGGTTGAGAGAAAAGTTGAGGGATTAGTTGTATATATTTGTACTTTACTATCAAATATAAAAAGTGGCTATAAATAATAATAATAATACTTTTAAAATATTTTAGTTTATAATATGGTGTATTATTTAGCTATAGCCTGTAAAATTTCCTAATTATAATCTTTAATTTATAAGTTAAGTGTATATGGCCGAAATCGGAGAGCTCGATTTCGAGGTCTGAATGGAACCCGGGCTTGAGTTCGGGATAGCACGAAGTAAAGACCAGATCTGACCGGAATACGCATACCTTAGGGGAGAAAATCAAAGACCCACCATGATCTGCTTCGAGGGCAGTACATTTCTGATGACACTCAAGAAAGAGCGGGAATTTCTCAAGGATATGTGGATCAGGGTATAAATTAAGGGATAAGATTTGTACAAAACGGTACAAGTCCGTATTAGGTTGTTACACAACTGTACCAATAGAATTCTTTGCCATAATTGAAAATGTACTATATTCGGATTTTTCCCTCCTATATAAAGGGGACCCCAATATTTGTAAAAACATCTGACTCACTACAATAGATATGTTACTCTGCTTTTCTCGTTTACTGTGCTCCAAAATTATTCTTCAGCTTTATTGTCTTTACTTTATTGTTTATACTTCATTGGCTCTTAGCTCACCTCGAGGTCCCCATTGCTCTAACAACCTTGGTTTGCTTCATCAATTCTTCCTACTTTAACTTAATATAACTTGTATATTCACTAGTATTAGAATAAATCACATATCATTAAAATCATAAATCATCTTTAATTGTTGCTCACGATTTTCGAGGTAAACAGTTTGGCGCCCACCGTGGGGCTAAAGATAATAGTGATTATTTTTGTGCTAGTTTTCTGATAACACACGATATTTTTCACACTTTTTCTTGTCAAAGATTCTTTGATTTCAGGCTAAGATATGTCTAGCTCAGCCAAACGTACCCGTGCATGGAAACGACGATCTCGGATCACATGGAGAAAACAATGCCACAGCTGCAGGGACCGGTGTTCCACAGCTAAACCCTGGGGTAGCACCAACACCAAACCCCGTCGATGTTGGTTCACACATTGTCGTGAACGTCGATTTGGACACTGATGTCGAAGGAAGTGTAGGCGGAGAGGATCAACCTGACGCTCAAAGGACACAGGCTCAAGGAGAAAGAGAAGTTAGTCTACAAGTGATTTTTGAGATGTTGCAAGCGCAACAAGTTGCTATCGCTCAGTTGCAAAGTCAGCAAAAGACTCCGAACGTGGCTGGGCGAGAAATCGCTCAGCGTGTTGAGCCAACCCCGAAAAGATCAAGCAACGACGGCTCAGTAACTGACCCCACCGTCATGAAAATGCTCGAGGAACTCACGGAGAGGATCGAGTCAGGAGAAAAAAGGATTGAGGACAACGACAAAAAGGTGGAAACATACAACTCGAGGGTCGACCAAATACCGGGAGCACCTCCGGTTTTGAAAGGACTGGACTCAAAGAAGATCGTGCAAAAACCATTCCCCCAAAGTGCGGCTCCGAAGCCCATCCCGAAGAAGTTTCGGATNACTTAGCACAATAGAAGGCGAGCAACTGCCAAACAATTGGAATGTATCGTTGCTCGCTATTACTACTGAGACATTCAATTGGAAACATCGAGGAACTTTTCAACTCGAAGACCTTGGGTTTTAATTGTACTCTTTTTCCCTTAGATCGGGTTTTATCCCAAATGGGTTTTACCGACAATGTTTTTAACGAGGCAACACCTATATGCTACTTAAGGATTATTCAACAAGTATTCAAGGTTTCTTTCAATCAACCTCGAACACTGGGGGGCATCACCCTCGGAGGGCGCATTCTCGAGGAAAGCAATTCAAATTACCCTCGGAGGATGCATTTTCGAAGAAAGTAATCCATGCCAAGGGAGGCCTCGATAGGGGAATGTTGTAATGGGCCAAACGGTCAAATAAACTGTCCATATAGAATAGTCGAACCCCCTTTGGCAAAACATGTACGCGTGTATCAAGTATTTGAAAATATATCAAAACACTTTGTGCCTAAAAGAAGTCTACTGTTTTCACATTTAACGGCTCAAAGGCCATAACCCTGAATGCACCCGAATACTCGGGGACTGTTATCGACAATAGACACATCGAGTCATCAAACACTCGAACTTATAAGACCTCAAAGAGGCACACTCGAACTTATAAGACCTCAAAGAGGCACACTCGAACTTATAAGACCTCAAAGAGGCACATTCGAGCTCACAAGACCTCAAAGAGGCATCTCCTCGATATTAAGGCCGAGGCCATCACACTCGGGGACTAAAGGCAACAGCTACATAAAAGACTACGGTCATATAAAAGGCTACGGCCGAAATAATGCGGCTCAGAGACGTCCCGACTTCCGCCATAAAAAAGGCCTTCATATACTTCGAAAAAATCGGTTAAATCAGGCTACCCTCGGCAAAAGCAAATTATAAGGGGCTTCGATATATTCAGCCCTCGAATAACACGAAGGCTTCGATAATATCAGCCTTCGAAAAAACCTCAAGAGGTATTCGGTTAACATTGCATATCAAATTACAAACAAGGTTCCAATTAATCGAACCTTCGAAAAACCCAAACGGGTACAAAAAACACATGCTAAGGCATACAAAATCTTCACTAAGTCTTTTAGCCGAAAAGAGGAAAAAGTTTATAGCCATTTTAGAGGCCGAGTTGGCCCCACCTATAGAGTCTAAGGGCCAACCTAAAAGAGCCTAAGGGACAATTTTAAAGAGCTTTAAGGCCGAAGCACACCATGCTCAAAAACCTTACCTAGCTCGGACTCAAAAGTCCCGAGCTAAAACTTAGCCGAAGATCGAACTTTAAGGGGTAACTTATTTTCGATCGTCGATCAAAATACAAAATTTAAGGTCTACTCTACCCCGAATTTGATTCAACGCGCAGAGAGTAAGACATCAAAAAATAAACAAATGCTGAAGAAAAATTGAAGGCAAACGATCGAAGAAACTCTTTTTTATATATGCAAAAATATATTACACAGGAGTCCTACAGAACAAAAAAAATTACAAAAAGATAGAAAAAATTCTACTCCAGAGGGGCATTCCCCCCCGGACCTGTCGCTTCCTCGGGACCAGCCTCTTCCCCCGGGGTAACTTCTTCGGCAGCCCCCTCCTCTTCATCACTTTCGACGTCATCATCATCATTGGAGGAAAGGACAAATTTGGCATCGGCCTCATCTGCCTTACCTAGGTTTATCTCATCGGAAAGATCAAAGCCCTTAGCATGAATCTCTTCGAGGGTCTCCCTTCGGGATCGGTGCCGGACATATTCATTGCTTCTTTTCTCTTGATCAGAAGCCTCCCTCAACTCCATCTGAGCATCGGTAGCATCTTTCAAATAGATGGCCACCGTCCCGTCGGCCTTGGCTTGTATTACGTTGGCCTCGGCCCTGACTTCCACAACCTCTGCCTTGGCCTTCACAAAACCAGCCTTGAGCTCGGCTATTCTGCCAGCTTGAACCAAGTTTCTCCCTTGAGCATTCCGAAGTTGAACCTCGAGGGATGATACCTTCGCCAGTGCATCATCTTTTGCCGCAACGAGGGCGTCCATCTTCGCCTTCCATTCATTGCACTCGGTTCAGACTTGATCGACCTCACCCCGGAGCTGCCCAATCATGTCTAGCTTTTACTGGAGCTGAGACATTGAAGTATTAGCCTCCGAAGACGGGAGAGGTAGCCCGTATTTTTTCAGAATAGAGGTTACCCGCTTTTCTAACTCGCTCTCGTATTCACGAGCTTCGGTCAACTCTGATCGAAGATGCTTCAGTTCTTCCTCCTTTTTGTCAAGGAGAAACTTAAGGGTCTTCTCCTCGTTTGAAGACCTACGTAATTCAACTTCACTGTGACGCAATTCGGTCTTCAATTTGTCGAAGGCCTACACAAAGGAAAAGAATGATCAATTAGACAAAGGAAGAAAAGTATGGCATTGGAGAAATATCAATACCACTAAAGACTTACAATTAAGTAGAGACGTTGAGCCTCCTCGAAGATTGAGCTCGCATCCGCGGGACCGGCCTAATCAACCCCAGCAAAGTAACCCTGGAAGGGGTTGTTTTCACTCGGGACTCCGCCGAGCTCGGACGCCTTCACATTTGGAGCATCCCTGATGGTACCCTCGAAAAATACCGGAAACGACGAAGGCAGACCTGCTGTCATGGCCTCGGGGAGATCACACAAGGCGCTCTGTTCAGGCAGAGGAGCTTCGAAGCTCGCTCCCTTTGGAGCATTTCCAGAAGTCTGAGAAGCAGTTGCCACGTCAGATGATGCTGGGCCTTCATCCCCCTTTTCTTTTAAGGTTCCTTCTTTGACACTAGGGGCCCCGATCTCAGCAGACTTGAAAGCCTTGGAAGATTTCCTGGTTCGAGTCACCAGTGTCGAGCCCTCCATCTCGTCACCGTCATTGTCCGTGAACTGGTAGGCCGAGTCAACATCCACATGGATAACGACGCTTTTCTTACGCCTCCGAGCGGGCTCTGTTTGTCTTTTAGTGTCCTCTCTCTTCGAAGACCTTTTTCACTTGTTATCCTCCTTTGGCTTCGGAGCCTAAGGCCCTACTTCCTCCCCGGAAGGGGGCAGCCTCATTTCGAAGAACTCACCTTACCTGCAACAAAGGAATCAGGTCACATGAAGAAAGACGTTCCTAATAAAGAAAGAAACATTATGACACGTACCGTGGTGTTTCGCTTCCCACTTGCCCTTCGACAAGTCCCGCCATTTGCGTTTGTCGTATGGAGAAGTAGCAACTAGTTTGTGAACCTAGTCCTCAAGGTCGACGATCGCATTAGGCATCCACGGAACCGCTGCAAAGATAGGAAATAAGTAAGTACGCGAAGATTAGCAAAAATCTACGGAAAAGAACTAAAAGAATCCCACTCACGTTCGAAATTCCATTCCTCGGGGAACGACAAGAACTCCTCGGGAATAATATCAACGGTCCTCACCCGAACGAACCGACTCATCCAACCTTGATCCTTGCCTTCGTCGTTACTGGCGAAGAAGGACTTGGTCGATCGACGTTGAAGTTTGATTAAACCCCGGAAATGTTGAGGCCGATATAATCGGATGAGGTGGCTGAGGGTGAACTCGAGCCCATCTTTTTCGGAGAAGAACCTCATTATTATTACGATGCGCCAAAAGGACGGATGAATATGGCCCAGGGTCACTTTATATCTTCGGCAAAATTCAAGCACGAGCGAGTCGAGGGGACCCAGCGTGAAGGGGTATGTATACACACTCAGGAACCCCTCTACGTAAGTCGTGATGTCCTCCCCACGAGAAGGTATTTGCAGAACGACCTTCGCTTCCCAATTACACTCTCTCCTCACATCATCGAGGTGCCCTTCCTCAATTGACCTAATGTAACTCGATGCATGCTCTCGACGGTCGGGGACGCCGGGAGGGTTCTCGACTATAAACTCTTTTTGTAAAGAAAATCTGCTCAGTACGAGCTCGTGAAGCGCTGTCGACTTACCACCGGCCGGACGGGAAGAGGAAGTGGAGTTTCCCTCTGTCTGAGGAACGGATTTGGAAGTTTTTGCAATCGGTTCATTAGAAGAAGGAGACAAAAATAAATAAGCCAGCGAGGTTTGAACCGATGCGGTGGAGGAACTGGAAGTAGAAAAGGAGACGTATAGAAGAGAATAGGTGTTACAAGATGGAAAAGTCCCTAATAAGAAGAGAAAACGAGTATATATAGAGGAAGGCGGCGACGGTTCATTAATATTGATGGCCGACCGGCTCTGATGCATATTTAATGCTTTTGGGAAAGAGAACCGACGGGACGCTTCGCTCATTTCAACGCTTACGTCATAAGAGTGATGTCATCATAAAGAACTTCGGGAATTCAAAACGTTTCATATCATTTCATTCTAAGAAACGCGGCGATTATCTGTATACGGCCGAAATCGGAGAGCTCGATTTCGAAGTCTGAATGGAACCCCGGGCTTGAGTTCGGGGTAGCACGAAGTAAAGACCAGATCTGACTGGAAAATGCATACCTCGGGGGAGAAAATCGAAGACCCGCCATGATCTGCTTCGAGGGCAGTACATTTTCGATGACACTCAAGAAAGAGCGGGAATTTCTCAAGGATATGTGGATCAGGGTATAAATTAAGGGATAAGATTTGTACGAAATGGTACAAGTCCGTACTAGGTTGTTATATAGCTGTACCAATAGAATTCTTTGTCATAATTGGAAATGTACTATATTAGGGTTTTTCCCTCCTATATAAAGGGGACCACAATATTTGTAAAAACATCTGACTCACTGCAATAGAATATTCTACTCTGCTTTTCTAGTTTACTGTGCTCCAAAATTGCTCTTCAGCTTTATTGTTTATACTTCATTGGCTCTTAGCTCACCTCGAGGTCCCCGTGATAACCGAGCTCGAGGTCCCCATTGCTCTAACAACCTTGGTTTGCTTCATCAATTCTTCCTACTTTAACTTAATATAACTTGTATATTCACTAGTATTAGAATAAAATCATATATCTGTAAAACTACAAATCATCTTTAATTGTTGCTCACGATTTTCGAGGTAAACATTATGTAAAATAGGAAGGCGAAAATAAGTCTAATTCTATTTTTTTGGATGTAAGATGGAGAAGCATTAGATGGTTTCTCGTCTCATTATCCCTTTGTCTGTAGCAAGGTTGTCATCACGATAGTTGTTTCTCCATACTTTTTTTTTTCAATACATGAGATTATTTAAACCCGTGGAAGGTGATGTTGATCACCTTCTTTTTTAATAATTTTTTTAACCCCTCGTCAAGAGCTTTCCACTTAGCTCTTTTGGTGATTCGCTCGTAACCTTAGGATTGGAGGTACAAGGTTTTCAGATTACCTAAGAAAGATCATCTCAATGTGTCATGTTCTACTTTGTTTAGTCCGTGAATTTAGTATGTACAATTAAAATAATCTATTTATCTATATCTATATCTATATCTATCTATCTATCTATATCTATTTATATTATTATAAAAGTACAAATGTTTCGTGCTAAATATTAGAGGACCAAAATATCCTTGCAATATTGATCGACTTTTATACCCTTCAAAACTAAATTATTTTTTCATATAAATAACTTCATGTTGGATAAAATTGTAAAATTAAGAAACTTACCTCATAATACTTAGGATTTTGAAACCAATTCAAATTTTATTAGAATTTTGTAATGGAACGCAATCGAACAATTTGAGCTTGCAAAAGGAATAACTTTGTGAAGTAACGAGATTGAAGAATTCGTGCTGGCAAAGGAAACTTTCCTCTAAGTCTCAATTCAATTAGGAATCGATTACATATTATACATTAATTAATTTTATATTTACGTTTTTAATCCTGTATGCCAATATTCCTTTTACAGACATTTCTCCAACTTCAAAATACGTAAGGTTCAGACATAAGAGGATAGTAGCCTAATCCTTTTTGGACAACAATATACATAGTCCAGTTATCGTTTGGTGTATGCTTGATATTTTATTCTCCGGCTTGTATAGGATTTAAATTTGTTGAATCATTGGTGTCCCTTTGGACATATCTGACAAAATTGGATCATGGTTAATTTCTTTCTTTTCTTTTTCTTATAGTTTTTTTTTTTTTTTTTTCTCAAGTAGATGAGATCTCATTCATGCTCTTTAAGCCTTTTTTGTCCTTCATGTGGGTTGATTCTGTTCTGGATTTGGAAAATAGGTTGCTACAGTTTTATCTCAACAAGTTTGCTAGAGTTCCTCGATATTCATTGCGAACTTCTCTCTGTTTGGTAAAATATGCTGTTATTATTGTTCATAAATGCTCAGTTTTCTTTACAGATTCTTCTGGGATAACATCACTAACTTATCCTTGCTTTGTCGTGAGACAACAACTTAGGAGATATTCTACGATTCTTTGTCTATTCAAAGGGTCGATCAGGTTTGGAACATGAACCATGAATTGCATATTTAGTATTTATAGTTCTTTTTTGTAATGAATTTGCTCCAATTGGTGTCTCTAACTTCTTAGATGACACAACTTAAATTTATTAGCTTATCACATGGAAGGTTACTTTTTCTATTTTTGCTCGAATTTATAACTCTACAATTGGTATATTTCCAATGATTATATTTACGATATTGCTAAAATATTTTTTTAATTACATGTGAATATTCAGGTTTCTCTGTTACTTTGATTGCACCAATGGTACTACAAGACTAAGCTTTGATCTACAGTTGGAAATTAGCCCGGAATATACAATCAAGCGACGAGTTTTCCGGTTCATCGGTGTATAATATTTCTTATGGGAATAAAATTGTAATCATCATTAATTACTACTTGAAGTTCACGATGAATAATTAAAGAGACTTACCATGTTTGCTTCTAAAACTAAAATCCTTCTAGGACTTACCATGTTTGCTTTCTTTCATAAAGACAAAAATATTACAGAAAAAAATTGAGGCAGTAAAATTATAACTTGACAATCATAAGGGTATAGTATTGTCTCAATTTCTAAAATGATGTGACGTTTTCTTACTAAAATTGTTGCTGTATTGGCATATTTTGAGAAAAGAATTGAAATATATCTATTATTTATAGTTTAGAGAAAATATTTGATTTAAACATAAAGTTAGAGGAAGAGAATATATTTCATCTTATTTTTTAATAATTAGCAAGATATACGTGCAAAGCACGTACATAGAAACTAGAATTTATATTAAAAGCACGAAGACACTTAACGAAATGTTATTCCCTTTTTTACCCTTTAAAAATGGAGTTCATACTAGACAAAATAGTCATATCAAATTATTTTCCTAATATTTAGGAATAACATTTAATTAACTGTCTAATATTTAGGAATAATTATTTAATTATTTTCCTAATTTAAGGACTTTTGTTAATAATATTTTCCATATTTGAACTAGGTATGAGTTCAAAATCAACATATTTCTACTTATAAATATGGTACTATATTTTGCATCCGATAAAAAATAAATATGCACAATCTTGACATGCACTTTCAAAGACGTATTTTTGATATTGAAAATTGTTATTAAAGTAAGACAAACAAAAGGTAATTAACTTATCAATTTCTAATTAAAATTCGAATATAATAGATAATAACATTAACCATTTGTTTGATATTAGACGTCTTTTATCACTAGCTAAGAATTTTTCTACGTCTTTTATCAATAAATAAGAGGTGAAGCTTTGTGGGGCCATGTCTTTTGTGTGGTTATAAAAGCTTCTCATTAAGGGCAAATGGGTAAAATGAGGAGTTTAAAGTTGAATTATTTCCAAATTTATGTGTCATTTATTTTGGAACAGACTAAAAAGGAAAGTACCTCATTTAATATGAAACGGAGGGAGTATATACATAGGTACACGCGCGAAGCGCGTACCCTAAGGCTAGTACTATATTAAAAGCATGAAGGCACTAAGCGAAATGTCGTTTGCCTTTTTTATCCTTTAATAGTAGAGTTTACACTGGACAAAATAGTCATTTACAATTATTTTCCTAATATTTAAGACTTTGAAATGGAATAAAATTTTGGTTGAAATATCTTTCCTTATTTAAACTAACGTCTTATATTTAGGACTTTTAAATCGATTAGGATTATAAAATCTAAAAATCCTTTCTTTAATTATGTAACATAACTGTAAGAAAAAGAGTATGGCAGTCATACGCTTCTTAATTATGGAACAAATTTAACTTTTCTTAATTATTTTACAATGCAATATTGTAGAAACTTGCATATAGTATAAACAAGTTTACTCACGCCTTTAAATTATAATTTTGGACTTTTATATATCTTATGCATTTTGAACAAAAAAAATTTAACTATAAAAATATTAATAATTTTCGAACTCTTGTATATCTTATATGTTTTGAACAATAAAAATTAATTATTAAAATATTTATAATTGATATCGTGATTGAGGAAAACCCAAAAAAAATGTGAGGGAAAAATTAACTGAAAGCTTGAGCAAAATGCTCTAGCCTTTAAATTACTTAGGTGCGTGGTAAGCATCAAGAGCTCTATTGAGTATTTCAAGCAAATTTTAATTGATTTTAATGTCCTAAAAAGTATTATTTGAGATTATTATTGAACGATGTCAGATAATTTTTTTCGTCTGAATACTTACTAATGGGTGAAAAATAATTAATTTTTTAATAATTAAGACTTTAAAATCAATTAAATTTTATCTATTAGACTTTTCTTATTTGAGGTATCAAATCATAATATATATATATATATATATATATATATATATAAGATTTTAAAATTAATTAATATAAAATATGTACTTATTTGCCTATGTAGCATAAATATAATTCTTATAAAATCCTTTGCACTGTGTTGACTTGACTATGCGTTGACGAATCATACTCAAATTAAATACCAGACGAACATAATACTTTCATCTTTCATAATTTCTATCCCTTTTGTAGATGTTTATGAATTTTTTCCCAGCATAAATTTTTTTTTAATTTTTTTGAGTATTAATGTGAATAACAAATCAAAATTACAGATGTAGGTAAATACATTGGAAAAATATTTCCAACGGGACAAGAAAGATNATGACTAATTTCTCTTGAATTATTTAATTGAAAGTACTCAAATTCTTAATTATTTTAAGCTTCTTCCGAAATATTAGAGAAAGGGCCATGAAAGATATTATAGTTATGTTGTATGGTTTAAATAAGGATTTTTTTATATAAAGTGAAAATTTAATTAATTTTAAAATTCTAAATATTAGGACTTTTAAATCAACAATATTTTATTTATTTGAACTATGGTATAAATCCTAATATTTAAAACTTAAAATCATGTTACATCTTACCTTATTTAATTATTTCCTTTGATTATGATATAACTACAAATTTAGAGACAAGTATGAGTAGTAATAGTAAGATTGTTCTTGTGACAAAGCTATCCAAGGCCATATATCAACATCATTCGTAAATTAATTGCGATAATATCATTTGAAGTAGAGTCCAAACTTGTATGAATTTTTTTGGGGGGTTTAAAGTTAACTAATACAAAGAGAATTTTAGATACAAATTCCATTTAAATAATAATACTGCATAGCTGAATGATTGGAATAGACTTCCAATTAAGGCTATGTGGAACAATATATCTTTCGTTATTGAGTTAGCAAAATGGAATGAACATTCATTATTTTTAAGAATTCACACTATTTTCTTTAAATTCTATTTTATGACACAAAACTCAAAATTTTTAATAATATTTATGTGGGTTTTTAAAATCTTTTACTTAGCGCCACAAGGTACACGCGCAACGCGCGTACCACAAGACTAGTTATATTAAAAGTGGGAAGCCTTTAATTAAAAAGTTGAATTACTAAAATACCCTTCTTAAAAACTTAAATATCCTACTTGAGGCTTGAGTTGGCCGTGGAAGTTCGAGGTAAGTGTTCGGTCTAACCTTAGCTTGAGGGATTAGGAGTTATGTCCTATTTGCTATTTGCTTCTTATTGAGTACGACGTATAGGCATGGTGACGAGTGTCTATACGTTGGTGTCGAGCATGACCGTGAGTCTTAATTGCAATTTGTTGTGTTCTTAAATGATACTACGGATGCTTTAATTGAGGGTTCTCGATATTGAGCAAGGATTAAGTTTGTTTTCGTGGAAACTACTTATGATTGAGTATTGGTGTTAGCTGAGATGAGTAGAAGTTGAGTTAAGATTGGTTATAGCTGATTCTCCCTTGCCGGGACGTATTTACTCTCACTATCGAATCCCTTGCCGTGATAGTGTAGTTTATTGTTGATCCCTTGCCGGGACTCTTGGTATGGTTGTTGCTAAAAGTATATAGATATATGGATCGGGTTGCACGCCGCAACAATACTAAATATGGGTCGGGTTGCACGCCGCAACAATGTTATATTGGATCGGGTTGCACGCCACAACAAGGTTATATTAGATCGGGTTGCACGCCACAACAGTGATATAAATGGATCGGGTTGCACGCCGCAACAGTGTTAAATGATAAGGGATCGGGTTGCGCGCTGCAACAGTATTATCAATGTTTTGTTGTAGATTTTGAGTTGTTCTCTCATATTTCTCTTGAGTTCCTGCTGGACTTGGTATTTTCCCCGCAGCATGTACCCCCTCCCATCTTTATTTGTTCATTTCTGTTTTATTTTCCGCTGTATATTATATAACTACACAGGTTTATCTGGAGTCTGGTCCTAGCCTCGTCACTACTTCGCCGGGGTTAGGCCAGGCACTTACCAGCACATGTGGTTGGTTGTGCTGATACTACACTCTCCACTATGTGCAGATCTCGGAGCAGCTTTTGGACAGTAGCACTTGGGAAGGCTGCCTTCAGTCTAGATAGAGATCCCAAGGTAGTCCTGCAGGCATCCGCAGGCCCGACGTTCTCTTCTATCTTATTATGTGTTCTGTTTTCACTTGTTTCCAAGACAGACTGTATTTCCTTTTCAGACACTTGTATGTAGTACTCATAGACAGTCCGTGATATTGTGACACCAGATTCCGGGTAGAGGAGTATATTGGCATTGTAGGATTGGCTTTGATTATCTTTATCTGTCTAAGTCTTCCGCTTGTTCTCTTCACCGTTAATATTTAAATGTTGATTACTTGTTAATTCAGATTGTTGAAAAGGGTTAAAATGAGAGAGTTAGTGATTTCTATATTTCGCGGCTTGCCTAGCTTCTACGAGTAGGCGCCATCACGACTCCCGAGGATGGAAAATTCGGGTCGTGACAAGTTGGTATCAGAGCTCTAGGTTACATAGGTCTCACATTCACGGACAAGCTTAGTAGAGTCTAAGGGATCGGTACGGAGACGTCTGTATTTATCCCCCAGAGGCTACAGAGTCAGGAAACACTTCACATTTATTCCTTCTTGTCGTGCGGTTTGGTTTCTCAATGCTAATTGAATTTCTACTTTGTTCTTTCGCAGATGGCAAGAACACGCGCTTCCTCATCCACCGATCAGCAGCCCGAGCCCCCAGCAGCAGCTCCCACGAGGGGCAGAGGGCGAGGCCGTGCTAGAGGCCGAGGCAGGGGCAGAGCTCAGCCCAGAGCAGCAGCACCAGCGGCGGAGCCTCAGGTTGACTTTGATGATGAGGTTCCTGCCCAGGCAGTTCCGGTGGGCCCAGCTCAGGTCCCAGAGGGGTTTATTGCTACCCCGATACTCCAGGATGCTCTAGTCCGTCTAGTGGGCCTTATGGAGAGTGTCACCCGGGCAGGCTTGCTTCCTGTAGCACCAGCCGTCTCTCAGGCTGGAGGAGGAGCCCAGACTCCTGCTACTCGCACTCCGAAGCAGATAGCTCCCCAGTTTCAGACTCCAGCGGTTCAGCTAGTTGGAGCAGTTCAACCGGGTGTGGTAGCTCAGATCGAAGATGGAGCAGCTATGTCTGCCGATGCTTTGTGGAGGTTGGACAGGTTCACCAAGCTCTTTACTACTACTTTCAGCGGTGCATCTACTGAGGATCCCCAGGATTTTCTAGACAGCTGTCACGAGGTTCTTAGGAACATGGGATAGTTGAGACCAATGGGGTCGACTTTGCCACTTTTCGCTTATCTGGATCCGCCAAGACTTGGTGGAGATATTATTGCTTGGCTAGACCAGCCGGATCACCAGCTCTGACTTGGGAGAAGTTCACTCAGCTATTTCTGGAGAAGTTTCTCCCCATCACTCAGAGAGAGGCATATCGGAGGCCGTTTGAGCGTCTGCAACAGGGTTCTATGACTGCTACTCAGTATGAGACCAGATTCATCGACTTGGCTCATCATGCTCTTATCATACTCCCCACCGAGAGAGAGAGAGGGTAAGGAGGTTCATTGATGGACTTATTCAGCCGATTCGTCTTCAGATGGCTAGAGAGACTGGGAGTGAGATATCTTTCCAGGAGGCGGCCAATGTGGCCAGGAGAGTGGAGATGGTTCTGTCGCAGAGAGGTGGTCATGGGTCGGACAAGAGGCCCCGTCATTCAGGCAGATTCAGTGGTGCCTCGTCTGGAGGCATGGATTCGTATTGTAGAGGCCATCCTCCTAGGCCCTTTCAGTCAGCACTTCAGGTTTCAACGGTGCTTTAGGTGGCCGTGGTTCTCATATGCAGTATTCTGATCAGCAGCCCTACAGTGCACCACCAGCTACTATCAGTGCGCCGCCGCTCCAGAGTTTTCGGGGTGGTCATTCAGGTCGCCAAGGTCAGTCTCAGTTTCCTCAGCCACAGCACTCAGGTGGATGTTTTGAGTGGTGAGTATGGTCATATCAGAAGGGCTTATCCTAGATTGGTGGGTACTCAGACGCTGCAGCAGGGTTCCCGTGCTATGGTTCAGGCACCAGGTGTTCCACAGACTGCCCAGCCAGCTAGAGGTGGGGGTAGAGGTGCTAGAGGTGGAGGTAGAGGTACTAGAGGTGGAGCTCAGACCGCTAGAGGTGGAGGCCAGCCAGCCGTAGGCCGTCGCAGAGAGGTAGTCCAGGGTGGTGGGGCCCAGCCCCGATGTTATGCTCTTCCAGCCAGGCCTGAGGCTGAGGCTTCTGATGCAGTTATTACAGGTACTGTTCTAGTTTGTGGCAGAGATGCTTCAGTTTTATTTGATCCAGGGTCCACCTACTCCTATGTGTTATCTTATTTTGCACCGTATCTGGTCATGCCTAGTGATTCCTTGAGTGCCCCTGTATATGTGTCTATACCGGTGGGTGATTCTATTGTGGTAGATCGAGTCCATCGTTCTTGTATTGTGGTGATTGGGGGTCTTGAGACTCGTGTAGATTTGTTGCTTCTGGACATGGTTGATTTTGATGTTATATTGGGGATGGACTGGTTATCACCTTACCACGCTATCTTAGACTGTCATGCCAAGACTGTGACCTTATCCTTGCCGGGTTTACCCCGTTTAGAGTGGAGAGGGACTCCTGGTCATTCTACCCGTAGTGTTATCTCTTATGTGAAGGCTCGGCGTATGGTCGAGAAGGGGTGTTTGGCCTATTTGGCATATGTTCGTGATTCTAGTGCCGAGGTTCCTTCTATTGATTCTGTGCCCGTTGTTCGTGATTTTCCAGAGGTATTTCCTTCAGACCTGCCGGGTATGCCACCCGACAGGGATATTGATTTCTGCATTGATTTGGCTCCGGGCACTCAGCCCATTTCTATCCCGCCGTATCGTATGGCCCCGCCTGAGTTGAAAGAGTTGAAGGAGCAGTTGCAAGACTTGCTTGAGAAGGGTTTCATTAGACCCAGTGTTTCGCCTTGGGGTGCGCCGGTGTTGTTTGTTAAGAAAAAGGATGGGTCGATGAGAATGTGTATTGATTACCGGCAGCTGAACAAGGTTACAATCAAGAATAAGTATCCATTGCCGAGGATTGATGATTTGTTTGATCAGCTCCAGGGTGCCAAGGTATTTTCGAAGATTGACTTGAGATCTGGCTACCATCAGTTGAGGATTAGGGCATCCGATGTCCCTAAGACAGCTTTCCGCACTCGGTACGGGCATTATGAGTTCTTGGTGATGTCATTCGGGTTGAAAAATGTCCCAGCAGCTTTTATGGATTTGATGAACCGAGTGTTCAGGCCTTATCTGGATTCGTTCGTGATAGTCTTCATTGATGATATTTTGATATATTCCCACAGCCAGGAGGAGCACGAGCAGCACCTTCGAGTGGTTCTTCAGACTGAGGGATAGTCAGTTGTATGCTAAGTTTTCAAAGTGTGAGTTCTGGTTGAGTTCAGTTGCATTCCTGGGTCATGTTGTATCAGCAGAAGGTATACAGGTTGATCCGAAGAAGATTGAGGCGGTCAAGAACTAGCCTAGACCAGCATCAGCTACAGAGATTCGGAGTTTCTTGGGTTTAGCAGGCTACTATCATCGGTTTGTAGAGGGGTTTTCATCTATCGCAGCCCCGATGACCAGGTTGACCCAGAAGGGTGCCCAGTTCAGATGGTCGGATGAGTGTGAGGCGAGCTTTCAGAAGCTCAAGACAGCCTTGACTACGGCACCAGTGTTGGTTTTGCCCATAGGTTCAAGGCCATATATAGTTTATTGTGATGCATCTCGTATTGGACTTGGTGCAGTGTTGATGCAGGATGGCAAGGTCATTGCCTACGCGTCGCGGCAGTTGAAGATTTATGAGAAGAACTATCCGATTCATGATTTGGAGTTGGCAGCCATTGTTCACACATTGAAGATTTGGAGGCATTATCTGTATGGCGTGGCATGTGAGATGTTCACGGATCACAAGAGTCTTCAGTATTTGTTCAAGCAAAAGGAGTTGAATTTAAGGCAGAGGAGGTGGTTGGAGTTGTTGAAAGACTATGATATCACCATCTTATATCATCCGGGAAAGGCCAATATGGTGGCCGATGCTTTGAGTAGGAAGTCAGCCAGTATGGGCAGTCTCGCTTATATTCCGGTCGGTGAGAGACCGCTTGCTTTGGATGTTCAGGCTTTGGCCAATCAGTTTGTGAGGTTGGACGTTTCTGAGCCCAGCCGTATGTTAGCTTACACAGTCGCTCGTTCTTCATTATTGGAGCGTATCTGAGATCGTTGCATATGTGGCTTGGTGTTTGAATTGTCAGCAGGTTAAATACGAGCATCAGAGGCCTGGTGGTTTGTTCCAGAAGATTGAGATCCCTGAGTGGAAGTGGGAGCGTATTACTATGGACTTCGTTACTGGACTCCCACGGACTCAGAAGAAGTTCGATGCAGTGTGGGTCATTGTTGATAGGCTGACCAAGTCAGCGCACTTCATTCCTGTGGCAATCTCATATTCTTCCGAGAGGTTAGCTGAGATCTATATCCGAGAGATTGTTCGCCTTCATGGTGTGCCCGTGTCTATTATTTCGGACTGAGGTACGCAATTTACCTCACATTTCTGGAGAGCAGTTCAGCGAGAGTTGGGCATACGGGTTGAGTTGAGCACAACATTTCATCCTCAGACGGATAGGCAGTCCGAGCGGACTATTCAAATTTTGAAGGATATGCTCCGAGCTTGTGTCATTGACTTTGGAGGCTCGTGGGATCAGTTTTTGCCTTTAGCAGAGTTTGCCTACAACAACAGCTACCAATCGAGTATTCAGATGGCTCCTTATTAGGCTTTATATGGTAGGCGGTGTCGGTCTCCGGTTGGGTGGTTTGAGCCGGGGGAGGCTCGGTTGTTGCGTACGGATCTGGTTCAGGATGCGGACAAGGTCAGGATCATTCAGGATAGGCTTCGTACAGCTCAGTCCAAGCAAAAGAGTTATGCCGACCGCAAGGTTCAAGATTTAGCTTTCATGGTCGGTGAGCGGGTAAACCTTCGAGTGTCGCCTATGAAGGGCGTGATGAGATTTGGGAAGAAGGGTAAGCTTAGCCCTAGGTTCATTGGCCCGTTTGAGATTCTTGATCGAGTGGGAGAGGTGGCTTATAGACTTGCATTGCCGCCTAGCTTATCAGTCGTGCATCTAGTGTTTCATGTGTCCATGCTTCGGATATATCACGGCGATCCATCCCACGTGTTAGATTTCAGCACTGTCCAGTTGGACAAGGACTTGTCTTACGAGGAGGAGCCGGTAGCTATTCTAGACCGGCAGGTTCGTCAGTTGAGGTCAAAGAGTTTTCCTTCTGTTCGTGTTCAGTGGAGAGGTCAGCCTATTGAGGCATCGACCTGGGAGTCCGAGTCCGATATGCGGAGTAGTTATCCCCATCTTTTCCCCGACTCAGGTACTTCCTTCTTATGTCCGTTCGAGGATGAACGGTTGTTTTAGAGGTAGGGGGATGTGATGACCCAAAAGGTCATCACTTGTTTTTAAAATGAATTCTATGTTTCGAGGCCTTAAAAACCTCTTTTAGCTTCACCTCGATTTGCGTGCGCAGTCCGGGTACGTAGCCGAAAAGCTATTATGTGAAAAATCTATGAAAATATTAAAATTTTGGATTAAAATGCATTTAAGTTGACTTCGGTCAACATTTTGGGTAAACGGACCCGGACCTGTGATTTGACGGTCCCGGAGGGTCTATGGAAAAATATGGGACTTGGGCGTATGCCCGGAATCGAATTCCGAGGTCCCAAGCCCGAGAAATGAATTTTTAAAGAAAATTGTTTTCTGAAATCGTTTAAAGGATTTGAAAATGAATTTGGATTAGAACATGTTGGTATCGAGCCCGTATTTTGGTCCGGCGCCCGGTACAGGTCCTATTTGTGATTTAAGATAATTCTGTGAAGTTTGGTAAGAAACGGAATCCGTTTGACGGGATTCGGACCTTAAATGCAAAATTTGATGTTTTAAGAAGTTTTGAAATATTTCATTGATTTTGAGGTTTAATTCGTTGTTTAAGGGGTTAATTTGGCGATCCGATCGCACGGATAAGTTCATATGATGTTTTTGAGTTGGTACGTATGTTTGGTTTGGATCCCCGAGGGCTCGGGTGTGTTTCGGAAGGTTTTAAACTCTTAAAAAGTTGCAGGTTTTCAGTTGCTGGTATTATGGTATTTTCTTCTTCGCGTTCGCGGGAGGGCCCTCGCAAACGCGATGAATTAATTGTGCTGAATGAAAATTTCTTCTACGCGAACGCGAGACCCAGGTTGCGAACGCGAAGCTTTGGGGGGTCTACCCTTTGCGAACGCGGGCCTGGTATCGCGAACGCGAAGGCTTGTGGCCTGGTCAGGGGGAAGGGAAAATTATACCTACGCGAACGCGAGCAATCTTCCGCGAACGCGAAGGTCTGTCACACCTAACTCATCGCGAACGCGATGACCAAATCCGCCCGGTTATTTTAAAAGTCCAGAAACAGAATGCATTACGGGATTTAACCCATTTTTCACAAACTTCTTCTTCTCCACACCTCTTGGGCGATTTTTGAAGAACTTCATCACCATAACCTCTTGAGTATGTAATCTTTGACTTATTTTCTTCCATTTTTATCAACACCCACTAGATTTCTAGGCCTAAAACATGTGATTAAGGGTAGAAAATTAGGGATTGGGTAGAGTTAGGTCTTTTTTGATTATTTGGGAATTTGACCTCGTTTTGGGATCGGATTTCAAAACAAATTATATATTCAGGCTCGTGGGTGAATGGGTGATCGGGTTTTGGTCCGAACCTCGTATTTTGACCAAGTGGGCCCGGGTCAATTTTTGACTTTTTGGGAAGAATAATTGGAAAGCTATAATTAAGCATTGGAATTGGATTGTGTAGCGTTTATTGATGTTATTAAGTCGATTATGTCTAGATACAATTGATTTAGAGCTGAGTTCGAAAGGAAAGGCGGTGTTTGAGGCTTGAGTTGGTCGTGGAAGTTAGAGGTAAGTGTTCGGTCTAACCTTAGCTTGAGGGATTAGGAGTTATGTCCTATTTGCTATTTGCTTCTTGTTGAGTACGACGTATAGGCATGGTGACGAGTGTCTATACGTTGATGTCGAGCATGACCGTGAGTCTTAATTGCAATTTGTTGTGTTCTTAAATGATATTACAGATGCTTTAATTGATGGTTCTCGACATTAAGCAAGGATTAAGTTTGTTTTCGTGGAAATTACTTATGATTGAGTATTGGTGTTAGCTGAGATGAGTAGAAGTTGAGTTAAGATTGGTTATAGCTGATTCTCCCTTGCCGGGACGTATTTACTTTCACTATCGAATCCCTTGCCGGGATAGTGTAGTTTATTGTTGATCCCTTGCCGAGACTCTTGGTATGGTTGTTGCTAAAAGTCTATAAATATATGGATCGGGTTGCACGCCGCAACAATACTAAATATGAATTGGGTTGCACGCCGCAACAATACTAAATATGGATCGGGTTGCACGCCGCAACAATACTAAATATGGATCGGGTTGCACGCCGCAACAATGTTATATTAGATCGGGTTGCATGCCGCAACAAGATTATATTGGATCGGGTTGCACGCCGCAACAGTGATATAAATGGATCGGGTTGCATGCCGCAACAGTGTTAAATGATAAGGGATCGGGTTGCGCGCCGCAACAATATTATTAATGTTTTGTTGTAGATTTTGAGTTGTTCTCTCATATTTCTCTTGAGTTCCTGCTGGACTTGGTATTTTCCCCGCAGCATGTACCCCCTCCCATCTTTATTTGTTCATTTCTGTTTTATTTTCTGCTGTATATTATACAACTGCACAGGTTTATCTGGAGTCTGGTCCTAGCCTCGTCACTACTTCGCCGGGGTTAGGCCAGGCACTTACCAGCACATGGGGTCGGTTGTGCTGATACTACACTCTGCACTATGTGCAGATCCCGGAGTAGCTTTTGGACAGTAGCACTTGGGAAGGCTGCCTTCAGTCCAGATAGAGATCCCGAGGTAGTCCTGCAGGCGTCCGCAGGCCCGGCGTTCTCTTCTATCTTATTATGTGTTTTGTTTTCACTTGTTTCCGAGACAGACTGTATTTCCTTTTCAGAACTTGTATGTAGTACTCATAGACAGTCCGTGATATTGTGACACCAGATTCCGGGTAGAGGAGTATATTGGCATTGTAGTATTGGCTTTGGTTATCTTTATCTGTCTAAGTCTTCCGCTTGTTCTGTTCATCGTTAATATTTAAATGTTGATTACTTGTTAATTCAGATTGTTAAAAAGGGTTAAAATGAGAGAGTTAGTGATTTCTATATTTCGCGGCTTGCCTAGCTTCTACGAGTAGGCGCCATCACGACTCCCGAGGATGGAAAATTCGGGTCGTGACATTATTATACATAATGATACTTTCTTTTGATAATACTTCTTGATATGTATACGGCTGTAAAAACGAGGCTATGATTTCTTAAAAACAAGGCAAAACTTTAACACGTGAAATATTTGCAACTATAACCGATATTAAAATATCTAAAAATAAGGAAACGATCACGATGAATTTTGATATATACTAGGATAACTAATATTGTTTGAACATTACTTTGTTGCATTGAATTTTATCCTCAATACTATAATAACAATATATGTGCAACAACACATATAGTAAACCAAAAATGAATAAGGCGGAATTCCCTAAAACCACACTAAAGTTGGCACGGATTATTAGCAACAAATACTACAAAAAACGTCTTCTTCTCCTCAAATTTAAACTTTGATTATTCACATTCATAGGTTTAAATTATATCCAATCATTTTTACCTTCACAATCAGGTCACCACATGATGATCATTCATAGGAGCTAATACTTTTTTCATTTGAAGCTTTTTTTTTTAATATTATCAATACTATTTTACAATATTATTTAACTATAAAACTTGACATACACGTGCAACGCACGTGTCGAGAAACTAGTTAAAAAAATATGTATACATTCTTAAGGCAATTATATATATTGCTTTAATTTTTATAACAAAACAACAATATATCCAGTATAATCCAACATAGTGAATTCTAGGGAGGGTAGTGTGTACACAGATCTTACCCTTACTTTGTGGAAATATAGATGTTGTTTTCAATAGACCCTCAGCTCAAGAAAGCATAAGCAACATTAACGAAAAAAACTACATTAATTTTTAATTTCTCAAATAACTTAAGCATATAATATGCGCCTTCAATAGTTATTTTGTATATCTGACATTACCTTTGTAAAAAAGTTATATTATATAAAAAGATGGCAGTGGAGTTTGAGGTAAGTCAAGTAGTGTATTGAGAAAAAATTCCTTGGCACTCTTTAAGTCAAAATATAAAAAGATCTTAGAACAAATCTAATCTATATATTTATAACTGTATTTATATGTAGGTCCACCCATCAATATTTTTTCTATATTAGCTAGAAACGTAGAAGTAAAAATTTAATTAAAAAATCAATAGAAAAAAAATGAGAAATATAATTAAAAAAAAGTAAATTTAGATAATCTATGACTATTTATACTTTGGTATAAGTTAAAATAAAATAAAAAATTACTTAAGATATTAAAGATTTGATGACTTTGAAAATCAAAAAAATTTCAAGTAGAAAAATAAGATCTCACAAAAAATATACAAATTATTTATAAGGTAAGAAAAAATTAAAAATTAATAAAATATATATGTAACAACAAAAATAATTAAGTCATATTAATGTAATCGTACAAACGAATATTATATACATAAATTAA
This sequence comes from Nicotiana attenuata, assembly GCF_001879085.1. Taxonomy (NCBI): domain Eukaryota; kingdom Viridiplantae; phylum Streptophyta; class Magnoliopsida; order Solanales; family Solanaceae; genus Nicotiana; species Nicotiana attenuata. The sequence goes on from NC_031993.1 coordinate 41,053,251, forward strand.
TATTTTCTATATAAATAAAGAATCTCAAATTAATAAGAATAAATAATCAATCAGATAAATTAAAAATGGAGTACTATGCAAAATAATATACATAAAGCGTAACTAATTCTCTATATCTATATCTTTCAAATAACTTGCTTAATATAAATATATCTACAAATATTTGATCATATCTTTCAAACTATGCACTTAAATTTGAATTTAAATAGTCCATATATATATATATATATATATATATATACATACACATGCGCGCGCACACACTGACGAGTGTAAAATATAACACAAATCGCTAACCAAAGATAGTATAGACTAATTATCATCTCCACGTGGATTGGATTTAAACAGCGTTCGAATAATCTCCAATTTATTACTATCTAGAAAAATTAACACTTGATTTGATGACTGTTACAACGATTAACTATCAAAATCTAAGCAAATAACAATTAATCACAAAAGGTAGCAGATGAGCACGAAGAAATATCAATGAGGAAAATAAGGGTAATTGACTAGACAGGTGTAGGATAAGTGACTCGGGATCCAATTCTTGAGTTAATTCACTCTATAATACGGTTGATTCTCACGAATTCAACCGATAATCAGATTACACTTGAAGTTAATATTCCTCTTTCAGTTAAATATTAATTTCAGTAATTAATCCAATTGAAGCACGGTAAACAATTGCAAAAATAAAATGATGTTTATGATCTAAAGGGTAACTTCACACGTATATTCCCTATTTTCTAGTTCGATTAACAATTCAAGAGGATCTTTCGATTACCTATATGAATCACGAATTTAAACTAGAGCATAAGATGTGAAGAAATCCAATATCAAACTCCTTTTTTGATTAGGCAAAATACTAAATAACCCCACAATACATATTAAAGCTCCATCAATTAACTCTAACAATTATCAAGAATCTAATCCCTAATCAAGTTCTTGAAATACCATATCTATCAACACCCTGTGACGACCCGACCCGTCGTCTCATGTATTACAGCCCCGTTTCCCCCATTTACTGCTTCTTCATGTTTCATTATCAGCAACGAGTGAGTTATAGTTGAATTGAATTGGTTTGGATAGGAAATGAGACACTTAGTCTCTTTAAGGAAGGCTTAAGTTGGAAAGGTCAACCGGACGTTGACTTATGAGTTAGAAGGCTCGGATGTGATTTTCGGTGATTCGGTTAGCTTCGGGGGATGATTTGTGACTTGGGAGTGCGATCGGAATTTGATTTTGGAGGCCCGGTGTAGAATTAGGCTTGAATTGGCGAGGTTAGTATTTTGGCGAATTCCGGTGGATGGGTGAGAATTTGATCCGGGGGTCGGAATGGAATTCCGAGAGTTGCTGTAGCTTCGTTAAGTGATTTTGTATGTGTGCAAATTTTTGGGCCATTCGGACATCGTTTGGTCGGGTTTTTGATCGAAAGTGCATTTCGGAAGTTCTTGAAGAACTTAGGCTTGAATCCGATGTGAATTGATGATTTTAGTGTTGTTAGGTGTGTTTTGATGATTGGAGCAAGTTCGTATGATGTATTGGGATATGTTGGTGCCTTTGCCTGAGGTCCCGGGGGCCTCGGGGTGAATTCGGGTGGTTAAACGAAAATTCGGAGTTTGTTGCATGTTTGAAGTTTGCTGGTTCTGTCATTTCCGCATCTACGGAAAAGGGACCGCATAAGCGGTTTCGCAGATGCGGCGTATTGGTCGCAGAAGCGGTCCTTGAGGGACCAGGGTTTTCCGCAGAAGCGGACGTGGATCCGCAAATGCGGCGGCCGCAGAAGCGGTTCTAGACCGCATAAGCGGTCCGGGGGAATTTAAGTGAGATCGCAAAAGCGATCGTTTGGTCGCATACGTCGTGATCGCAGGTGCGGCATATTAACCGCAGAAGCGGAAAAACGGTCTGGGTTTAAGTGAACAGTGGTTCACGAATTGGAAAGAGAAGAAAAATATTTTGGACTTCGGCTTAGGCGGTTTCTTGGGCGATTTTGAAGAGAATTCGAAGGGGCTTCATCAGGTATGAACTGTTGGACTCGGATTATGTTTATATAGTGTAAAATCATGGATTGAACACTGAAATTTAAGGGATTAAATGCTAAAAATAGAGGTTAGGGCTTGAAACTTAAGAGAGCTTACATTGATGATTTGAGGGGTCAAATGGACTCCGATTCTTGTGAGTTTGATATGTATAGACTCGTGGCGAGATAAGGATCGTTTTGATGTAAAGTTTTCTGGATTTCGAGAAGTGGGCTCGGGGCTAGGGTTTTGCTAATTTCGCAATTTTTGATATTTTTCGAGTCTTTTCGATTGGGTTATGTTTCTTTGGCACATTGTAACGTATTCGTTGTGGTTTTGGCCAGATTCGACGCGCGAGGAGGTCGATTCGAGAGGAAGGGGCATTGCGAGCTAGTCTTCGGCCGGCTAGAAGTGAGTAATAGATGTAGATGATGACCTGAGGGTTTGAAACCCCGGTATATCACATTGTGACGCTATATTGAGGCGAGACACGTACTCTATGACGAGTGCGGGGTCGATTGTGACTAGGGATTGTGATCTAGTCCGTTCTGATTGATGTTCGTACTGTGTTCTTGACTAGAAATTGTTTGGTAATCATCTTACTTGGATTTTTATGAATATGTTTGGGGCTTTGTGCCTATCATTTGCATCCTTCAGGGATCCTTATCACTGCTTCCATGATGCTTAGCATATTTCATGATATCAGTCCTGAGTTAGACACTGCCTTGAAATGTTTAGTAAATAAATAAAGGTTTAAACACTTAGCTCTACAATTCCTAATAATTGAAACTAAAAATGAATAATTTGACTGTGCCCGAGTGGCTTGCATGCATATATATATCTGGACTGAGTGTGGATCGGGCTGCACGCCGCAGCGAATGCTACGATGATATTGCGCTTGGGCTATAGGAGCCCCTCCGGAGTCTGAACCCCCATAGTGAGCGCGGGTACCCAAATGGATCGGGTTGCGCGCCGCAGCGGTCATGTGCATTGCATTGCATTCATGCATTTATACCTATTTGTCTTACTTGTCCTGGTATTGTTGTTGTTCCACCGTTTTATGTGCTGAATCGCTGATTATAGCTTTATATTGTAATATTTCGGAATTTCTTACTTTCAGACATTATATATGTTTATTACTCACTAGGTTGGAAGTACTCACTTTACTCCCTACACCTCTCGTGCAGTTGCAGGTATCGTTCACCCGATAGCGGGCTATCAGCGGATTGAAGGTATTGTTATTGTAGCTGAGCAAGGTGACCGCCAGCGTTCGCGGCACCGGATGTTGTCTTTGTTTTCTAGAAATTTTACTTGTATATATTTATTGGCCTGTAGTTGTGTTAAGGCTTCCTTAGATGCTCGTGACTTGTGACACCCCGGTCGGGTAGTAATTAACAATTTCTAATGCCATTAAGTTGTATCTTCTATTCATTTATGTTTAATAATTGTTAGTGAAAGGATTTAGGTTAGTTGGCTGGCCTTGTCTTCACGAGAGGCGCCATCACGACCGGGTATGGGAATTGGGTCGTGACACACCCAAATGGAAATTACTCCATAGCAATGGAGTAAGATCTCAAATAAGTTTAAGAACAAAGAAACATCAATTCTAATGATTTGAATCAAACTCTCGTATTGCACTGATTGCAGGTTGCAATCTTGATGAATTCTTGAGTCTTCTTGCCTTGGTTGGTTCTCCAATCTTCTCTAGGTCAAAAATGCCTCTAAAATGGTATTTTTGGTGTATTTAAGCCGTCCCCAAAACAAACTGGACGAAACTACCCTTTCTTAGCTGAAATAGGAAATCACTAAATATTTTTGTACTACCGCGTCGCGCCCCGTCGCGCCCCGCCCCGCCCCATGCGACGCGTTTGTGGGGAATTCTAGAGCGTTTGGAAAAATCTTATCTGGCCATCTTTTGCACTGCCGCGTCGTGCCTTGCGCCGCCCCCAAGCGGCGCTGTTGTGCATTTTTCTAAGAGTAAATTCGTTTATTCATTTTTTGACATCCGGACTTGGTCCTCGACCTCCGAACGTGATGCCGGCTTAATTGCTTGGGCTTCTACTCAGACTTCAAAGCTCAAACTTGTTCGATTTAGCTCCAAATTAACTAAATAGCTCAGAATCATTTCCTGCAAGACATAAAACACATAATAAGTGCAATTCAATATCATTTAAGCTCAAACACACGTAAAAGACAGTAACTAGAGTGCAACTATGGCTAAAATACGGGTTTCTAGCCTACCATCAACACCCCACACTTAAACCATTGCTCGTCCTCGAGCAATCAAACTGCACTTCACATAGAGACGACCCTCTTATCAGACAACTTCCCTAAAGCATCATGCCAAGAATATTTAAAATAAACTAAGTACTATATCATGACGTCCTAGCCTCAAAACTCGACTCACAAGCACCACGCAATTTTCAGAACCTGCTCACTTACAATAACTCAGAGGTTAAAAACTTTACCTTACCTTCATAAATTATGTGTCCTCGCACAAACAATAGAGAGTAGTTTCACAAACAATAAAATTCAAGAACAAATAGGAACTCAAGATAGAAAAAATTAACTCATTCTCAGAAGTAAAATTCATGTGCCACAGAGAATGTGCAATAAGTTTGCCCGTAGTGTAATACTCTACTAATTGAGCTAATTCAGTCAAAAATCAAGTAGGACTTCATTTTGGTTGTAATGCAGGCTGCGGGACGGGTAGGATACATATGGGCAATACTGACTACACCTCCCTAAGCACTTTAACACATACAATTTCACAATTTTAAACCCCACACTTATGTTGAATCAAACCCCATCCTTCACAATATAACAAAATCAAGCTTCCAATTTCTTTTAGCATAAACAAGATGAGAACTACCACTAGTAAGGAATCTTTTTTTCTTTTCTAATACATACATAACTATTTTTCTTTCAAATCCTTACAAGTGGATCTCAAAATTTTCATATAGTGCACCTTTCTCCCTTTTCTATATCTCCACTCTAAAACCCAATCATATCTCATTTAGCTTTTACAAGATGATAACAAAATCAAGTGCTCTAGAGAGGTAAAAGGTTCAAACAGGTAGTCAATTCAAACAAAGTGGATCAGGCTTGCAGTGTGGTTGCCAAAGAAGTAGAATTATAGGCTGCAAGGGGCTAACTAAGACACACAATTATTAGGTGGGTAAAAGAATATATGTGGTTTATAATGAAATGTCTATATCACTTCCTAGACTGAACATAACTACTATTTCGCTTCGCAAACATACGTGGTAAGTTATAGACATTAACTGACATGCACAGGATATCAAAAATAATCTCACAAACACAAATTGGCACATAACTCACTTAGGATCGGATCCTTCCCGACTCTCTAGTCAAAGCAGTTGAGCAAAATCACAATCACACAATCTGAGGTACTTGTTTAAGAGTCAAGAACTGAGCCTGGGCGTCACAACTAAGGCACTTAGTACTCTCAAGGCACAACAATGTCAAGAAAAGTCATCCCCATTTAAAACACAGCACAAGACTCTATTCCTAATAAAAGAAAAACTAACTACACCCGGTTCAAACAAAACCCTTGAAAAAGAACCGCGGCACAAAGGAAAACCAATGGGGAATTAATATACTACCTTAGAAGGACAACATATTTTTTTTCTTCGTCTTTAATTCCCTCAAGAGACCAGTCGACGAAATCTATCGTCGGGAAGAGTCGAAACTAAACAATTAAACATGCCGATAGAATTTAGAGTTATGATTACAGACTATATTCTCTAACAAAGCACGAAACAAATCAAAACAACACCAACTGCAAATAGAAACAAGTAAAAATACAACTACATAGAAGTACCCTACCCCACACTTAGGAATTTGCATTGTCCCGAATGCAAAATAGTAAAACAATAGTGAAAAGGTAATCCCTGAGTCCTGTAGCCTACTCCTCATCAACACCCTCAAAGGTGCACATGTACTCATCATCATCAGAGGGAATAGAGTTGGCGTCCTCAGCCGGTGGCATCTGTACTCCATCGGCCAAGCCCAACCACTGCTAAGTGACAGCAGAGAGGGATGGTCCTCCTGTAGTTCTGCCATGTTAATCTCACCCCGAGCCGCGTGAAGGCACATATCAGCAAATAGCAGCTGCAATGTCTCATCCACACGAACAAATCTTTGATCTACTGGAACAACAACAGTAGGGGGCTGTCACATTTGTGACATCAAAAGGATTAAGAGGCCACTTAACCTGAATTGCCCGATCATAATGGTACTCCTCCTCCACATGGTGTGTCCGCAGAAGCCGCGTGATCATGGTCGGGAAATACAGGCGGCAAGCCCCAAGTGGTCGTACTCGAGAAATGTTCTCAAGCATAATCTTACCCAGATCAAACTTCATCCGAGTCAAGATAGCATAAATGAGACACACCTTCACCTGAGAGACATCAATGTTGTTCTAGGTAGGCATGATCTTTGCACTAATCAACCGGTTACTCTGGCGGGACGGTGGAAATGACACTTATTCATGTCTTTGTATAACTCATTAGCATCTCGCCTCCATGTGGAAAGAGACCCCGCGCCACACAGCCGGCGTCTAATATCGGGATAGGGGGCCGACGCAACAACCTCAGGAACAGCTTATGCGAATGCTCTGTGAATCCCATGATTCGATTTATTAGCCGGGAAGAAAATAGAATCATCTTGCCTCGCACTTGGACTTCATACACCGCATCTAAACTAGCCTCAGATTGTCAGTTAGCGTAGAACTCCTTAACCATGTTCACATTCATCGACTCATTGGGACAGAACAAGCTTTCAAAACCCAAGTATCTGATGTTTTTGTAGATCCCAGAGTAATTCTTGACGAGATTACCATCATCAATACCGACTTCCGGGTCGGGACTAACTGTCAGAACAAAAGTTTGGTACCACGCCCTAGCATGAGCTGGCACAACCCGAATGCCATACTTGCAGTCTGGTACTATATCTGCATCTGGATCAATGCGTTCTTCTTCCTCCTACACAGGGTCGGGGGAGGTGCCTGCCTACCTCCTCGACGGCTACTAGAGGCAACTTCTGAGGAACCTATGTTAGAACTTTGCTAGGGCGGCGAGACATTGTACCTGCACAAGAAGAACAACATTAGCCACGACACTTAAAGCATAAACAAGACCAAACGGGGTAACCACCCCACACTTATGTTATTGGCATGTTCACAACTACAATGTATATCGGAAATTCATACTACCATATTGAAAGCATGCCACAAATAATCAACAACCCACCCAACCACCAACATAATAGTATAACAACATAATCACAGACTATAATAACGTAAAATACAAAATCAACAAGCTAAACTAGTAATTCAGAAAAGAAAAATAAGAAGTTATACTAATTCACTACTTTAAAATTCAGAAGTTATTAATGCAACACTACACACCATACGCACATGGCCTGAATCGGACAGCTCAAGTAGCACATAGACTCACATTAGCATAGGGTGGTCATTCGATTAGCACTAGGGACTAACACATTAAAGTTTCAGAACATACGAGTATGACCTCCCACCCTACACTTATCATCAAGCATCACATTATCTCCTCACAATTATCCCCCAATTAAGCTACAATATCACATTCTATGTCATTGAGGCATTTAATCAAACACATGTGTTGGCCCAAGTTCAGATGAAGTTTTGAAGATTGACAAAATGAACTCAGTCATGAACCAGGTCCATCATGTGAGACACCGTGTTGATATGCTTGCACATGTAACATACGCGTGAAGAAGATAAGTCTCAAGGATCAGCAACAATATCTTCTGAATTGATCGAAAAGATTGCATACAGGATAAGGAGTTGAAGTCTCCTTATGAAAAGAGAGTTATATCCGGATCAAGGATATGGATTAGGAGTTAGAGTTGTTCTTGGACTCGAATTGTCAAAGGATCCACAATTCGAGTTCTTATCAAACTCTAATTACTAACTCTATAAAAATAACGATTGTTCTCTTTTACAGGTGGTTGCACATAAGTAGAAGTTAAGCATATTTGAGAGCAAAAAGATCAAGTCTGATTTGCAAGCAACATATGCAAGATACAAGTGTGCACGTCTGAAGCTACATGAACTAAGATAGAAGAACCAGTTTCATCATTGTGTTTATTCTAAGTCTAGTTCAATTGTAGTAGGTTTTCATACTGTACCTTTCAGCTTTCATAGAAGCAATTGTAATAGGTATATTGAGTATTCAAGTCAGAGTTAACTTGAAAGTGTCGCAACAGTTGAGGCTGTGTGCTACATTGGGATTAGAGTTAATCCTTAGGTTTACAAAGAGTTTTGTAAATGCAGTTTTTGGCTCAGTGATTTTAGTGGAGTTTGGGAAAATCCTACTAAGTAGTAGGTCGTGGTTTTTTCACCTTTTGAGCCAGGTGTTTTCCACGTAAAAATCTCTGTGCACTTTACTTTCAGCATTTATTATTCCGCAAACTGCTGTAGTTAGAACATTTAGAAGAACCAGGTTCTTCTAACGCGAAAATTAGGTACCACACAAATCACCCCCCCTCTTGTGTGGTATTGACGTTTATAACATCAATTGGTATCAGAGCGGGTTATCCTTGAAGAGGTTAACACCTTAGGAAAAGATCAACATGAGTGCACCACCTGGGAACTGGGAAGGGCAATCCACTGCCAGGCCTCCTCTCTTCAATGGTCTCTACTACTCCTGGTGGAAAAACAGAATGAGGGACCATATAATGGGCGAAGACTATGAGCTTTGGGATATCATCACTGATGGTCCTTTAGCCACAACCAAGAAGAATGCTGAAGGAGTGGATGTTCCAAAGACAAGAGTAGATTGTACTGCTGAAGATCTAAGGAAATGGGAGAAAAATGCAAAAGCCAAGAAATGGTTAGTGTGTGGACTTGGTCCTGATGAGTACAGCAGGATTCAAGGCTGTACTACTGCAAAGGAGATTTGGGATACTTTACAAGTGGCTCATGAAGGAACACCTCAGGTGAAGAGGCCAAGAGGAACACTGCTGTATTCTCAATATG